>NC_057809.1:389888717-390208659 GCF_018294505.1 Triticum aestivum | reverse complement strand
GAAATCAACAATTTTACACAGAGGTACTCTAGTGAATTGTCAAGGTTTGGATCAGTCCATGTATACAAGTAACAGTATCCCCCTGAGTCCTAAAAATTAAGATTTCTAGGCCTTTCTTAAACATCCTCAACTAGTCAGCATGTGAGGCCACCTCACCATCAAACATAACTTTCTTTCTTTGCTTCCAGATGTTCCATGCTGCTAGTATAGTGATTTCTTTGAAGGCAGGTTTGCACCAAGTTGTTAGTGAGGTATCAAACATTATCTGGATGTCATCATTTGTTCCCCAATCTACTCCAATTGTTTCCCAGCATCTTTTGGCAAATTGACAATCATAAAAAAGATGCTTGTTTGTTTCCAGCTTAGCAAGGTTGCACATCCAACAAGAGTGGTCTTCTCCGATATTAAAGTGTCTTCTTAGAAGCATATCTCTCGTGTTGACCCTGTCCATTAGCATTAGCCAAGCAAAAACTTTGTGTCTCATGATGCATTTTGATTTCCATATTGAAGTTATAAAACTAGGGGCATTTACGTTTCTGAAGAGAAACCGACAGAACTTTTTGGGTTTATATTGCTCATCTCCCCAACATAGAATCCATTCATCGACATCCAAATGGTCCAATGTCATGGAGTTGATCATAGGCATGATATCATCCAGTTCAGCTCTTGGCTCAATAGATAAGGGTAGATGAAACAAAGTTGTCAGGTCCAGATTTGAGTGGAATTGAGCCAGTGATAAATCCTCATCATGAACATATGAAAACAAATCATTATGAGAATCCATGAGGACTATATCATTATGCCAGAGATCTTTCCAAAATAGTACTATGTCCCCAGCCCTGGGTATGCAGGATGTGATACCTCTATATATATCCATTAGCGAAAAAACATCCCTCCACCAAAATGATCCACAGGCTAGTTTTGCATGGGGAGCACTGTGATCATAATATGCATTCCAGATTAACATTACCCAGGGAACATCAGCCTTATGAATGAATTTATGTACATATTTTAGAAGCAACACCTTGTTTTGGGCTTTGAGATCAAGAACTCCCAAACCACCTTTTTTCTTAGGTCGGCAAATTAAATCCCACGCCGCCAAAGAGTGTGTTTTTGCATCTCGATCCACGACTTTTCTCCAAAGGCAGTGGCGTCTTGCCCGATCAAAATTATCAATTAACTTCAAAGGGATTTTGAGAACACACATGGCAAACGAGAGCAGAGATGAAAGTGCTGAGTTAATGAGTTGCACTCGCTCACCATAGGAGAGCCAGATAGTTGTTCCTATTAATCTCCTTTCAATTCTATCAACCAGTGGCATTAGCTCTCTCACAGTTGGTCGTGTGGTGCCCATAGGAAGCCCCAAGTATGTGAACGACATGCTCCCAACTTGGCATCCAATCTCTAACGCTAGACATTGTGCTTTCTCATCATTCACATTTATGGGCATCAACTGAGATTTTTCGTAATTAATTTTAAGCCCGTTGCCCTAGCATAGGAGTCAAGGATAACTTTTATGGTGTGTAGTTGATCATTTTCGGCCGGCAGCACAATGATTGTGTCGTTGGCGTATTGAATAACCGGATATTGATCCGATGCAGGTTGATCAATTGGTAGTTGAATATGCCCCTCCTCCCAAGCTTTGTTGATCAAGGATTGAGGAAGATCAGCGGCAATGACAAACAAGATCCCCTTGACAAACACCTATTTTGCATTTAAATTCTTTTCCAGGTACTCCATTTAAAAGAATCGAAGATGTACCAGAGTCTAGGATCATTTTTATCCACATACACCAACGATCATCAAAACCTTTGCACTTCAGAATGTTGAGAATGAAGTCATGTCCCATTTGTCTCTTAAAGCATTCATAAAAGCCGCAGCTTTGTCATTATGATTTTCAGTAGAGCTACCATCTTCCATCAAAAGAGAAGTGATTGAGTTTCTTCTATATCTTTTCGTTGCACGAGCATGGAAGTATTTTGTATTTTCCTCACCTTTAACTGCCCATCGAAAAGTACATCATTTTTTTCCAATAATCACTCTGGTACTTCAGTAGTCGAAGAAGATGCTTCTTTAGAATCACCCTAAAATTCCTTTCAGGCATAGTTAGCTGTCGCAGCTCTTCAAGACTATCAATTTGGATTAAAACTCTGTTGAAGTTTTCAATAAGGAGGCTAAGCTTAGATAATTTTTTACTCCAAGTTTTGAGAGCATAACGTAACCTTTTGAGCTTGGCCAAGATCTTAGTTGCAGTGGAGCTGGCTTTGATTGGAGCAGACCAAGAGTTCTTAACTACGTCCATAAAACCAGGATGAGATGGACAAAAGCTTTCAAATCGATTTTTTTGCTTCTAGGTATACATGTGTCCACTGAAAGCATACAGGGGATATGATCTAAAATTGGGAGAGACAGGGGTTTTACCACTGTATTTGGGAAAACAGAAATCCATTCGGGCGGTGATAAGAACCAATCCAATTGCTCTAATAATGGCGATTGTTGCATATTACTCCATGTGTATTTACGTCCCTTGATTGGCATTTCCAGAAGAGCCAGAGAGCTAATAATTTCATTAAACTTTAAGACATCATTGATATTGCCCCCTCTTGGTTTATGTTGTCCAATGATCTCATGAAATTAAAATCTCCCATAAATAGCCATAACTCATCCACTTCCATTTCAATACCTTCAAACCACTGTGTGAATTCCACCCTCTCTGGTCCCTCACATGGCCTATAAACATTTGTTAACTTCCAAGTTTGGTTAGATAAAACAGAGGTCATTTTAATTGTGAGAGCATAACAGTAGCTATGTATCACCTGGCCGGTAAACTGGCTACTACACCAAATAATTATAAGGCCCCCAGATGCCCCAACAGAAGGAACATATTCAAACTTACCGAATATTCTAGGGCAGCATTTCCTTAAAAAAGAGTGACCAAAATCCTCTTTTTTCGTCTCTTGCAAACACACAATGGAGCAATTTGATTCATTATTTTATTACGGAGAGCTAAACATTTAGGTTCCGAATTAACACCACGAATATTCCAACATAAGATGTTCCAAAGCACTAACGACATGGTCTTTAACAGAAATAAAATTCAGGGATAGGTAAGGCAAGCAAAATGAAGCAGCACACAACAAGTAAGCTTAGATAAAAGCAGACACTTAGGCGTCGTCAAGGTTCTGTTCCTCCACTCCGTGCATCAGCTTATATTTTGTGATTCCCTCTGGAGGGATCCCGCAAGTGTTGATTCCCAGATGCTGAATTGTTTCTATAGGAGTTGGAGGAGGTGGAGCTTGCTTTGGATTCGGCTGATCTTCCATATCTTGAACCGAGCTACAACCACCAATCTCAGGAATCTGCCTAGGTTTGACATGTGATTCTTTATTTCTTTTCTCAGACATAGATGGTGCTTTGAAATCCAAATATCTAGTAGCTCTGACACTGTGTCGAACCCGAGTTACATCCAGAGGTGCAATAGGACGACATCTCTTGCGAGATGTCATAGTATCAAGTACCATCCCCTCGCTCTCTTCAGCTTGTTCCATAGAGCCATCAGAGAAAGAAAAGTCCATAGTGTTGCCCTGCTGCAAAGCAAACAAGTTGTCCTCCCCAACCAAAAATAAGTTGTTGCATAAAGACCAAACTTACTTGCTGCAATAGATGATCTGACTGCCTGCAACAAAAGGTGAGAAGGGGAATCTAGTGTTGCAAGCCACTTGCACCAGATCATTCAAAAATAATTGCATTCCACCAGCCAAACTAAACCAATGGTCCTGCAGATCAGAGTCAGAGTTCTTCCACTCAATACTGGGAGTGTAAATAGTTGCATACAAGTGATACAAGAACTCCAGAAGGTTCAGTTCCCTTGGCACTTCCACCTCTACACTATGAGCATTGATCTGATGGAAACTGAACTCATTACCCTGTCTCCCAATCAAAATATCTTCAACAGCTTGCTCCACCATCTGCACATGTTCATTCCACAGACGCAAACCATCTGTAGGATCGAAAGTATGTCTAGAGGGGGGTGATTAGACTACTTGACCAAATAAAAACTTAACCTTTTCCCAATTTTAGTTCTTGGCAGATTTTAGCTAATTTAGGACAAGTCAAGCAATCATCACATGATTCAAGCAAGCATGCAAAGAGTATATAGGCAGCAGAAAGTAAAGCATGCAACTTGCAAGAATGTAAAGGGAAGGGTTTGGAGAATTCAAACGCAATTGGAGACACGTATGTTTTTCCCGTGGTTCGGATAGGTGGTGCTATCCTACATCCACGTTGATGGAGACTTCAACCCACGAAGGGTAACGGTTGCGCGAGTCCACACAGGGCTCCACCCAAGGGTAACGGTTGCGCGAGTCCACACAGGGCTCCACCCACGAAGGGTCCATGAAGAAGCAACCACCCACAAAGGGTCCACGAAGAAGCAACCTTGTCTATCCCACCATGGCCATCGCCCACACAGGACTTGCCTCACTAGCGGTAGATCTTCACGAAGTAGGCGATCTCCTTGCCCTTACAAACTCCTTGGTTCAACTCCACAATCTTGTCGGAGGCTCCCAAGTGACACCTAGCCAATCTAGGAGACACCACTCTCCAAGAAGTAACAAATGGTGTGTAGGTAATGAACTCCTTGCTCTTGTGCTTCAAATGATAGTCTCCCCAACACTCAACTCTCTCTCATAGGATTTGGATTTAGTGGAAAGAAGATTTGAGTGGAAAGCAACTTGGGAAGGCTAGAGATCAAGATTCATATGGTAGGAATGGAATATCTTGGTCTCAACACATGAGTAGGTGGTTCTCTCTCAGAACATATGAGTTGGAATGGTGTGTGTGTTCTGATAGATCTCTCCACGAATGAAGAGGAGGTGGAGGGGTATATATAGCCTCCACACAAAATCCAACCGTTACACAGTTTTCCAATCTCGGTGGGACCAAATCAATAAACTCGGTCGGACCAAAAATGTAAACCTAGTGACCGTTAGAGATTTTCGGTGGGACTGACATGCAACTCGGTAGGACCGATATGGTTAGGGTTTGGGCATAACGTAATCTCGCTGAGACCGATTACACAAACTCGATGAGACCGAATTTGGTAATTAGCTAACCAGAGAGTTGGTCAGGCGAACTCGGTGGGACCGATTTGCTCTTTCGGTGAGACCGAAAAGTTACAAAGGGGAAACACTGAGTTTACATTGCAATCTCGGTGGGACCGATTCGCTCTTTCGGTGAGACCGAAAAGTTACGAAAGGGAACCAGAGAGTTTGCAACCCCATCTCGGTGAGACCGGGATCCCTATCGGTAGAACCAAAATGCTAGGGTTTGGCAGTGGCTTATGACAAGTGAAACTCGGTGGCGCCGGATAGGAAGAATCGGTAGGACCGAGTTTGGCTTAGGGTTTAGGTCATATGTGGATATGGGAAAGTAGTTGAGGGTTTTGGAGCATATCACTAAGCACATGAAGCAAGAGGCTCATTAAGCAACACCTCATCCCTCCTTGATAGTATTGGCTTTTCCTATGGACTCAATGTGATCTTGGATCACTAAAATATAAAATGAAGAGTCTTGAGCTTTTGAGCTTGAGCCAATCCTTTGTCCTTAGCATTTTGAGGGTTCCACTTTCACATCCATGCCATGCCAATCATTGAGCTTTCCTGAAATAATCATCTTGGAATAGCATTAGCTCAATGAGCTATATGTTGTTATGAATTACCAAAACCACCTAGGGATAGTTGCACTTTCAATCTCCCCCTTTTTGGTAATTGATGACAACATATAGATCAAAGCTTCGACAAATGATAATAAGCATGAAATATATCGTCGCTTTGAGAAGTATGTGATAAGTAAGAGCTCCCCCTAAATTTGTGCATATTTAAAATTTGCTTTGGACTGCAAATGCACAAGGAGTTAGAGTCATGGGTTACTCTTCCATGTCACATACATCTTGGTGGAGTGCTTAAAATGATAAGAATGAAATACATGCACTCATCACCAAGAATAGTGAGTGATCACATAAGATAGATAAGATAATAGCATTAAGCAAGCATTAAGTGTAGCTTATGATCAAACACATGATCATCAATGTCTCACAAGCATAGTATCTCAAGCACTCCAAAGCAAACAAGTTTGAGAAAACCACCAAATAAAGCAAGAGAGAAAATCAACACTCTCGCTCTCGAAGCCTATGATCTATACATCTTCTCCCCCTTTGGCAACAAGTTACCAAAAAGTTCCTAGAAAATGCATAGCACTAGATCGACGCTCAGGCTTGATCTTCTGGTGGTGGTGGAGTCCGGATCACTCCAAGGACGAAGGCTTCGGTAGATGCTGAAGTAGACGCTGGAGTTGGAGCTGAAGTAGATGCTGGAGCTGGTGGAACTGAGGCTGTGGCTGGTGCTGAGGTGGTGGCTCTGGTGTCAGCAACTGGCACGGCAGACGACCTTGGACCTCTGGGCACTCTGGCAAAGGCATGAGTGGTAGTCCTGCCTCTCCTCTCCTGCATGTCCTCCTGGAGTTGCTCCACTGCAGTCTGAATCTCCGTTACCTTGACATCCAAGTCATAGAACTTTTGGTCCATGATTCTCTCTAGGCTTGCCTAGTTTTGAGTTAGGGTGGCTAGTCCTTTCTCAATCCGCAGGGTGGATGCAATGAGGTAACCAAGCTGCTCTTGTTTGGTCTTCAAGAAGTACTCAGATGCCTCCTCTTGAGTTGGCATCTTGGCAGCTTTCTCCTTCCTTGCCTTCTCCTTCTTTGCAAATGCTTGGGCAGATGACGGTTCATTTTCAGTCATGTCAACTTCATTGTCCTCAAAATCTGGACGGATGGGCAGGTGTTTCTTGTCCAATAAATATATGCCCGTGCCCATCTTGGAGTTGATGAGCTCCTGGATTTGAGGGGCATATCTGCAACTCCTCTTCTGGTCTGCTGCAGTCCTCTTGATTGTTTCCACTATTAGGCTCATCACCTTGAACTTCTGAGGTACATCAAATACATGAAGCAGGTTGATAGCATGGCCTCTGATCATCTTGTGATCTCCAGACTTGGGCAATAAGGTGTGCCTCAATATCCAATTGATCGTTGGCAGTCCTGACAGAAGGTAGTGCACTGAGCCAAATTTGAACGTGTCAAGTGCCTCATTGGGAATTTCCTTGTACATATTGGACATGGAGTTATGGTCCATCTTCTTCTTGGCATATATATCCAAGTCATCATCATGCTCCTCTGGGGCATTAATGATCTGTGCCCACTCAGCAACTGTGGATTGGTACCTTGTACCCTCAGACATCCATATGATCCTCCCATCTGAATAAAAATGTGCCGTGGAGTAGAACTGCATTATAAGCTCCCCATTCCACTTTGTGAGCTTCTGCCCAACAAAGTCAGCTACTCCACAAGCTATGAAGCTGTCTTGCACTCCAGGATAGTGCTCTTCGTTGTCCTTGATATATTTCCAATCAACCCATCGCATATCACAGACAATGGGCTTCTTATCTAGCAGCACTATCTCATAAAAATCCCGCTGCTCCTTGGTGTGAAATCTGTAGTCCACGGCAGTCCTTCTCCTTGAAGCATACGGGTCTGCTTCTCTCCACTTCCTCAGCCCTGAATCTCTCCTGAGCTTCATGTCCTCAGCCACAGGATGAGCATCGTTGTGGTATGGGATCTTGGGCTTGAGTTTTCTCAGAACTTGCTCCTCATACTCTTCTTCAGCAACAGTCTCAGGCACTGGGGCCTTGTTCTTCTCAGCTGCAGGAATGCTCCTTGTATGCCTCTTTGGTTTTGGCTTGGAGGCAGATTTGGGCTTAGATGCAGTAGCCACTGACCTTATGGCATCACCCATCAGCTTGGGTGCCTTGGGTGCTGGTGCAGCTACCTCTTATTCCTCTTCCTCTTCCATGATGGAAGCTTTTCCTAGCACTCTGGCTACGGTCTTCTTGACCCTTTCCTTCCTCTTCTTGCCTTCTGCAGCAACTGGCTCTTGGGGAGTGGGCTTCTCATTTGAGGCTCTTGCCTTTGACATGGGCTGCCTGCCTGCTGGCCTTTTGATTTTCAGCCCTGGCTTTGTGCCTTGAGCTGGCTCAACTCTCTTGGAAGTGGCCTCTTCCTCTGCCACATAGTCCTCATCTTCAGAATCTGAAGTCCTCTTCTTCCTCTGTCTCGTGGCAGCCTTTGGCAAGTTGCTAGGGGTGCTCCTGGTGCCCTCATCTGAAGAGCTGGAGGGACTAGTGCCCTCACTCATGTGCACCTGCTGCTCTGACATGTTCTGGCTGTCACTTTGATCAGACATGCTGCAAACTGACCGCTGACCATGTGAACAGATTATAGATGAGGTAGAAAGGATGAGCATCACAAAATGCAGAGATTTTTGCAAAAGAATGATCCAAAAACTTAGTTTTAGGTTCCCACTGAAATCATCTCGGATCTACCGATTTTCAAACTCGGTGATACCGAAGCAGTTTTGGAACCTAAACTAGTGAACTCGGTAGGACCGAGTCACAGTTCGGTGGCACCGAGACTGCTAGGGTTTCACAGAGTTCCAAAATCAGTCACACCGATAAGTAATTCTCGGTTAGAGCGAGTCTCACTTGTGCAATGGCATAAGCCAAATCGGTGGGACCGAGTTTTTCAACTCGGTGGGTCCGAGATGGTTTCGGCGGAAACCTAACCCTAAAATTTTCGAATCAAACCTAATCTATAAGCGTTTTGACTGGATAGAAGTGTTTCAATCGTGGCAAGAAACATGAAGAACACAATGTGCTAGGAATTGGACGGGGAATAGCACTGTGATCGAGTCCATACCCTAGTTCGGCGGAGACTCGCTACGGCGGCAACGGCTGGGGCAGAATTCCCATTGACGGCGACGGAGACCAGCTACTGGAGGTGGCTGGCGGTGAGAAGACGATCCGGAGACCACGAAGGCAGAGCAGGTTATCGCGCGGGCGAAGGGGTTCGGAGGAATTTCCAAAATTTTGCCCGTGACTATATATAGCCCGACCCTGTCGGTGTGACCGAATGGAACAACTTGGTGGCACCGAGATTCATAACTGCAAGCAGTTACTGAAACTCGGTGTGACCGAAAGGTTCAAATCGGTTGCACCGAGATCGAAAACCTAGATCAACTTAATGATCTCGGTAGGACCGAAAGTAGGGTATCGGTCAGACCGAGAATCATAAAGAGGTTTTGGAAGTTTAAGTCTATGACGAATCGGGGACTCCGAGCGCTCCTCACACATAGTGGTTCGAATCTGACTTGATCAAATTTTGTGATGCAGCATGAATAGAGTTTGAGACGAGAAAAACATAGATAGCTAGAGGAGGTTCTTAGGCATTCTTGTCCATCCACTTGGCAAAAAGAAATAAAGCCGACCAATCAAAACAACAAGTGGATGTCCTTGAATGAGTAAAATATGCAACCAGCATGCTCACACAATAAGATGGCAAATGAAATATGTGACAAGGCATGCACAACCAATTCTAGCATCTATCAAGCAATTTGCGATGACTAGGTCATCTATATATGAGTATATTGACTTAGGAGTCATGTGAGAACACTTGATCATAGGTCATACTCATCGTTTAAGCTCAAGTGGGGTTACCAATTTTACATAAAGCATTGTTTTGTTCACATCTTTAGAGTTGCTTTAGCTCAAGTCTTAGAGTAAAGCTCCCCCTAGATGTGATATCCCCCCTAAGAGGGATGAACTAACCTTGGGTTTTGTCGATGATGACTTCATGTAGATATTGAAGATGTGGATGCTCAATGTTGATGTAGATCTCTTGGAGCTATCCATTTGAGTGAATTGCACTTTCAATACCTACATGGGTTAGTCCCACAAGGAACAAACAAGGATATCCATAGACATAGAGTGATGCACACACAAGATGATGTCCATGAAAACTTTTAGGTTACCTTGTCCCTTGTCTTACCAACAAGAGGGTTTGTGACTCCTTGAACTAGTGCAAGATGTGGAAGTTGATTGCACTTGTTCTTGCCAAAATGATAAGAGTGAAGTATGTTGGCGGAGTCACCCTCGAGAACTCTCTAGTTCTTCTTCTTTTGGATCCACACCATCTTGATGGGAATCCTTGGAGTTGTAGTCGTACTTGATGAAGTGGAACTTGAAGTAGTCTTGGGAATCCACTTGACTAAGGTCTTTGGAGCTCCTTCAAATGCATCAATTTCCTCTTGAAGCTTGTCCTTGCCTTTTTGCTTATAGTCTTGTGGTGGAAGATCATCTTGAGCTTGTGTCCCCTTGAAAGAAGTATCATACTTCTCTTGTTGAGGAATAGACTTTGTCTTGGGGTATTGATCTTCTTCCCACTCAACTCCATTGGCATTGAACTTTCGTTCAAAAGCAACACCTTGATTCTTCCGGTGCATTCCTTGCTTGCGCACAATTTCCTCGAATTGCTTACTCCCGGCAAGGCTTTTGTACACTCCTTTCTCTATAATTCCCTTCAATAAACTATTTTCTTGCTCAAGTGTAACTTGGCTAAGAGAATCATTAGTGGAATCAAGAGAACTACTAGAAGCAACAATATTGGATTTAACATGATCATTGTTACTGCTAGAGGAAGAATCTTTCTGGTTACTAGACTTGACTTGAGGCATGTAAGTGGATAAGAGTAAACGCTTGGCAATGTAAGAAGAACTTTTCTTGCGGAGATCATCATTGATTGCTTTTAAGAACTCATGCTCTTGCTCAAGATTGAGCTTCTCAAAGCGTAATTTCTCATGAGCTCTTAAAAGTTCTCGATGATCTTCGAAGATGGTTTCATGAGCTAACTTAAGAGTGTTTAGTTCTTTAGTTAGGGCCTCAATCTTCTCCTTATCATTGTCATTCGTTTTATCTTGATTAGCATGTTTAATTGACATTTCATCATAGTATTCATCACTAGAGTTGTTAATAAGCAAATCATCACCTAACAAGTCATCTTCATCACTATTGAAATCAACATACTCGGGGTGTGTTACCTTAGGACCTTTGGCCATGAAGCATCTTCCAATTCCTTCATTTGGTGAGTCAAATATGTCATAGGAGTTGGTTGACACAAGTGCTAGACCGGCAACACCTTCATATTGAGTATCTTCGGAGTCGGAGTGATAACTTCTTTCGGAGTGGCTGTCGGAGTCGGAGCCGGATACCCATTCACCAACATGAGCTTGATGTCTTTGTCTTGTATAGCTCCTTGATGATTTTTCCTTCCTTTCCGAATCCTTGCTTCTCCGTGAGTATCTTCGTTCATAACGATCATCTCTACTCCTTCTCTCTCTTGGTGGTGATCCTTTGCTTCTTCTTTTTGGAGAATCTTCTCTTCTCTTGTAGGGAGACGTACACTCATTGGAATAGTGTCCGGGTCTTCCACAATTGTAGCAGTTTCGCTCTCGACTAGAAGATC
Organism: Triticum aestivum; assembly: GCF_018294505.1. Taxonomy (NCBI): domain Eukaryota; kingdom Viridiplantae; phylum Streptophyta; class Magnoliopsida; order Poales; family Poaceae; genus Triticum; species Triticum aestivum. The sequence continues at coordinate 390,197,253 of NC_057809.1, read as the reverse complement.
TTTTGTCATTGTAGGACCTTGACTTGACGCTTCTATCTTTGCTTCTACTCTTGTAAAACTTGTTGAAGTTCTTCACCATTAAGCTCAATTCTTCATTGAAGTCTTGTTTCTCACTTGATGATGTAGGGGCTTCACATGAGGCTTTATAGGCACCACTTGATTTGTTGTAAAGTTCCTCTTTATCCTTAAGTGACATCTCATGAGCAACAATTCTTCCAATCACCTCCGTTGGCTTGAGATCTTTGTAATTGGGCATCATTTGGATCAATGTGCACACGGTATCATATTTTCCATCCAAGGCTCTTAGAATCTTCTTGATGATGAATCTATCGGTCATCTCTTCACTTCCTAAGCCGGCAATCTCATTTGTGATGAGAGCAAGCCTAGAGTACATTTCAGCGACACTTTCACCATCCTTCATCTTGAACTTGTCAAGTTGGCTTTGAAGCACATCCAACTTGGATTCCTTGACGGAGTCGGTACCTTCATGCATATCAATCAAAGTGTCCCAAATTTCCTTTGCATTCTCAAGACGGCTGATTTTGTTGAATTCTTCGGGGCACAATCCATTGAAGAGAATATCACAAGCTTGAGCATTGTATTGCAACATCTTCAACTCATCCGCGGTAGCTTCACGGTTTGGTTCTCTCCCATCAAAGAAGTCACCTTGCAAACCAACACACACAATAGCCCAAACGGCGGGGTTATGTCCAAGAATATGCATTTTCATTTTATGCTTCCAACTAGCAAAATTAATACCATCAAAGTAAGGACCTCTACGGTGATAATTTCCCTCGCTAGACGCCATACTCTCCTAGGTTGTGAAACCAAGGCTATGACCACCAAAAGCTATGGAGATCAAAGCAAATGGAGACCAAAGCTCTGATACCACTTGTAGGATCGAAAGTATGTCTAGAGGGGGGTGATTAGACTACTTGACCAAATAAAAACTTAACCTTTTCCCAATTTTAGTTCTTGGCAGATTTTAGCTAATTTAGGACAAGTCAAGCAATCATCACATGATTCAAGCAAGCATGCAAAGAGTATATAGGCAGTGGAAAGTAAAGCATGCAACTTGCAAGAATGTAAAGGGAAGGGTTTGGAGAATTCAAACGCAATTGGAGACACGGATGTTTTTCCCGTGGTTCGGATAGGTGGTGCTATCCTACATCCACGTTGATGGAGACTTCAACCCACGAAGGGTAACGATTGCGTGAGTCCACACAGGGCTCCACCCAAGGGTAACGGTTGCGCGAGTCCACACAGGGCTCCACCCACGAAGGGTCCACGAAGAAGCAACCACCCACAAAGGGTCCACGAAGAAGCAACCTTGTCTATCCCACCATGGCCATCGCCCACACAGGACTTGCCTCACTAGCGGTAGATCTTCACGAAGTAGGCGATCTCCTTGCCCTAACGAACTCCTTGGTTCAACTCCACAATCTTGTCGGAGGCTCCCAAGTGACACCTAGCCAATCTAGGAGACACCACTCTCCAAGAAGTAACAAATGGTGTGTAGGTAATGAACTCCTTGCTCTTGTGCTTCAAATGATAGTCTCCCCAACACTCAACTCTCTCTCATAGGATTTGGATTTAGTGGAAAGAAGATTTGAGTGGAAAGCAACTTGGGAAGGCTAGAGATCAAGATTCATATGGTAGGAATGGAATATCTTGGTCTCAACACATGAGTAGGTGGTTCTCTCTTAGAACATATGAGTTGGAATGGTGTGTGTGTTCTGATAGATCTCTCCACGAATGAACAGGAGGTGGAGGGGTATATATAGCCTCCACATATAATCCAACCATTACATAGTTTTCCAATCTCGGTGGGACCGAATCAATAAACTCGGTCGGACCGAAAATGTAAACCTAGTGACCGTTAGAGATTTTCGGTGGGACTGACATGCAACTCGGTAGGACCGATATGGTTAGGGTTTGGGCATAATGTAATCTCAGTGAGACCGATTACACAAACTCGGTGAGACCGAATTTGGTAATTAGCTAACAAGAGAGTTGGTCAGGCGAACTCGGTGGGACCAATTTGCTCTTTCGGTGAGACCGAGTGGAACTCGGTGAGAACGAAAAGTTACAAAGGGGAAACACTGAGTTTACATTGCAATCTCGGTGGGACCGATTCGCTCTTTCGGTGAGACCGAAAAGTTACGAAAGGGAACCAGAGAGTTTGCAACCCCATCTCGGTGAGACCGAGATACCTATCGGTAGAACCGAAATGCTAGGGTTTGGCAGTGGCTTATGACAAGTGAAACTCGGTGGCGCCGGATAGGAAGAATCGATAGGACCGAGTTTGGCTTAGGGTTTAGGTCATATGTGGATATGGGAAAGTAGTTGAGGGTTTTGGATCATATCACTAAGCACATGAAGCAAGAGGCTCATTAAGCAACACCTCATCCCTCCTTGATAGTATTGGCTTTTCCTATGGACTCAATGTGATCTTGGATCACTAAAATATAAAATGAAGAGTCTTGAGCTTTTGAGCTTGAGCCAATCCTTTGTCCTTAGCATTTTGAGGGTTCCACTTTCACATCCATGCCATGCCAATCATTGAGCTTTCCTGAAATAATCATCTTGGAATAGCATTAGCTCAATGAGCTATATGTTGTTATGAATTACCAAAACCACCTAGGGATAGTTGCACTTTCAGTATCATCAAAACCCAAGTCAGCAGTCTGAATTCCATCCATCATCGAGGGTCCATCATAACCAGTGAATTGGCGATAACTGAAGCCCTGGTATTGCCGCGGCACTGAGGGTAGAACTGGCCATTCTCCCCATCCTTGCCGAGGCGGCTATGGTGCATGAGCTGCTTCCTAAGCATTCGCGACATTCTCCAAATGCCAAACCTGTGTGTTATGATGAGCTTGCTGCATTGCATTCAGAAAAGGCAGTTGAGTGGGGTGAGGAGAGGCCCCCATAGGAGGAGGTGCTTCCTCATTCCCTTCCAATCCCGGACTTGAGTTTCTACCATTGAGCACGTACACAGGGGCAACCCAAGATTTACCAATGCTGCTAATATCCATGAAACTCTTGATAACTAGACTAGACGGCACATATTTGAGCTAATTAATCAGAACTCTGACCAACACTCTAGCTTTCTTGTGGCCTGGACGATGCCAGAACATACATCTACCAAAGCACGACACGGCCTTCATAATATAATGCTCAGTTTGATAATTTAGCAGAAAACCAAGCAGGATAACCCAAGCATCTCTTTCAATAATTGGAAGCCTCATGTTCGGACCATCATCATGATGCAACAAATAGAAGTTAGAGTGTTCATCTAAAGCTTGTTCTCCCAAATCAACCACAGCGTCCCTGATGACTCTATCTTCAAAGCAGACTAGACCCACACAAAATGGATAAATCTCACCCTCAGTAGTGTGCGCATCATGATCATCCCTCAGAACTCTCCTAACCTCAGCAAGAACAACCTCTCTTTGCAGATCTGGAGGAGGAGGGACTACAAAAACCAAAGAAAACCTCGCGTGGTCGAGTCGAGGATCGTCCACCACCATCATATTCCTATGCAACCTTCCTTCTGGTCCCTGTTGTATGTTCATGACGCCAGGAACGAACTGGTAGGGTAGCATGGGTAGGTTCGCCATGGCACTGGAGACAGAGAAAGCAGAGGATGCAGGAGCAATGTTGCAGGGTGGCGGAGCAGACGAGAGCGGGGGTGGTTTTGGGGAACTGGAGTCGTTGTGATTCTTTGTGTAGAATACGGAGCGTCCGAGGTATTTCGGTCAAGATTGGGATAAACTCGAGCTTCTCTCTCCAACTATTTAGGAATCCAAACTTGTTTGTAGAGCTTATCTCGCATATTCAGTTTCTAGGATTTTCTACGCCAGACTTTCGGATGACCCGACTATTGCGGTATCCTCTTTGTAGGTAAGTCATTTCCGTAGTTCGAGCTTTTGTGTTTCCACATCATACGTGCAGGTGCACCCTTCCTACTAGAACATTGCCAGCCCATATGGCCCAATTGCATACAAATACGACAACGAGGCCCAATAGTGCATGCATTACTCTCATGCAAATGAGAAAAAAATCTGTAGCAGGAAAAGGATGACCTCATCACACCATTATGATTACTGCAAGTATAACCCAATTCAATGCAACTTACACATGAATTAGTAGGGCAATCCGAACCAGGGTGTGCTGACCGAAAACATAAATGACATCTATTTAGTCTTATAAAAATGAACTCCTTATTCGGTACATCTTTGAGAGATAATGCCGTCATAATATGCACATTAGAATATCCTACTTGCCAAAGATCCAAAATTTCTTCAAGAGTTGCACAAGGGATTGACTGCCAATCAATGTGTCTATAATTCAAACCCAAGAACAATGTGTGGTCGACACTCCCAAGCCTGTTGGACAGATCACAGATAAAATCACCAAATGCAAGTAAAGATTCCACCTCCTTGTCGGTCACAGAATTATCCAACAGATCATCATCAAAATTAAGAGAACGAGGCGGTAATGTGACATTAGGCAATCCAAATTTTGCCAACTCATGAGCACTTGAATGATCCCTTAGGGCACTATTATGAAGGAAATCCAGAGATGATTTAATAGCCATTGGTTGCCGAGCCACGATCTCTGGGATTTCTTGATCCAGATGCCAAGAACCCACATCATAAGAATAATCCAGATGCTTCTAAAATAAATGGAAATGTCAGACAAAATTAGGCCAGATGCGATCTTTCAAAGCATAGATGAAGTGCCCAACTTTGTTAGAAGCCACAGAGAACCGAAAATTACGGGATCCCAACTAGATCACCTTAAACCCAGATGCCATTCCACCGATGCAACATTGCAACAACAAACCCACCGAATCAGCAGAAAGGGGGAAGGATGCAGAAGAGAAAGAAACTACCAAGAAAAATTCCTTGATTCTCGGAGCCTGAACATAGTGAACCGAGGATCCAAACCTGCGCCCGATCTGTTCCTCCACTTTGAGCCCGGGGGAAAAATCCCAGTGGAGGATGTTGGCCATCTCTTGGAACACGTAAAGGAGTCCATGGAAGGATGCACCGATAGTGGAGGCGGTGGGGTGGAGGTGGGAGTCGCCATGAGGAGTTGCCATGGGAAAAAAATACAAGGAATGATCGATCCCTGGCTGTTAACTGAACCCGATCGAGCGATTCCTTCACTACTGCTGCTAACTGAAGCCGATCGAACCTACTACCTCTTGATGAACAGTGAGCATTGTGGGGGGGGGGGGGGGTGGATGAACAGTTCCTGGTGGGGGTTGGATGAACAGGACCCCGTGGTAGTAGAGGCCGTTACCGCTGGATGAACGGGACCCTGATCGATCGAGCCGATTGGGGGTGGATGAACAGTAGTCGGTGGAGGGATGGATGAACAGTAGCCGGTGGAGGGCTGGTTGAACAGTAGCTGGTGGAGGGCTGGATGAACAGTAGCCCATGGAGAGGGCTAGTTGAACAGTAGCCGGTGGAGGAGCGGTGGAGGCTGGATGAACAATCACAGGTGGAGGCTGGAGGAGGTCGATGGTGGATGAGCAGTAGCCCGTGGAGGCTAGAGGAGGTCGACGGTGGAGATGAACAGTAGCCGTGGAGTCCCGTTTTGCGGTATGACACACCCCTCCCGATGAACAAAACCTCCATTTTGACCGTAGCGCGCCAACACAAGTCAGTTTCCTCTGTTTTGCAGTACGCCACACCCCTCCCGATCAACAAGACCCCGTTTCGATCATAGGAGGTCGAAGAGAAGTTCGTTTCCTCTATTTTGCGGTACTCCACACCCCTCCCAATGAACATGATTCCGTTTCGACCGTAGGCGGTCGAACACAAGGCTGTTTCCTCTGCTCTGCGGTACGCCAGGCCTCATTTCGATCGGCTCTTCCGTCCAAGCCGGTTGGCTCCCGATGAACAACATGCGTTCCGTTGCCTCCCGATGAACACGACAACACAGTTTCTCCATTCTGACCAAGCCGTTTGGCTGCCGATGAACAGGACGCCATCACTGCCTCTCCATGTACACGAGCCCTGGACGTACGTATGCGCCAGTAGGCGTCCGAGACCCTGCCCGTATGTACGTACATGGCCGTATTTACTTTCTTGCACCCTGGTTGTACGTACATGTACATGCTACGTCCGCGCCTCTACTACGACACGTGCCCTTCCTTTACTCGGCCACGGTTCATTGCTGCAGCCTGCAGACAGACCGATCGACCAGTATGTACATACACGTTCGCGACCAGAATGACAACACTATATACGCTTTGACCACATGGGTCTCGACTGTCAGGGAGGATAAGGAGGCACTTCCTTGCGTGCGAAGATGTAGCTGGTGGGTCCCAGCAGTCAGGGGGAACTTTTTTTGTGAAATACGGTGGCCTGTCTGGTGGGTCCCTGCTGTTAGGTGGAGGAATCATTATTTTGCGCGTAATAAGGAGGCACTTCCTTGCTGCGGCCGTGGACCAAGCTGTCAGCCTCTCCACGTACAGTGCTCTTCCGATGGAAGTCGTTCCTTGACCACATTGACCACGCCGCGCCAAGAGCACCAAGGCGGTGGATGACGGCGAGGCCTAGGAAGGGGACGACGCGGAGCCGGGGAAGACGCGGCAGTGCATGCCCATGCGGAGAGGAGTACGAGGGTTCACTGGCTCAGCTGCGGTGTGAGGCTGTCGTCGCCGCAGAATAATAGGGGGTGTGGGTGAGTAGAGGGATGGCCCGACCAGCGGTTGGAGCAGTAGGGTGCGGTGAGGCCTCCACGGTAGCACATCCTGCCACGGGAGGCAGGAGCAGGTGGCATGACCGGTGCTGGTTTGGGCGACTGGAGCAAGAAGACCAGAGGTTGAAGAAGCACTACGGCCATTGGATGAACATCATATGGTCATTGGACCTAGAATAATTCATATTGACTAAGTTGACAAAGCCCTCTGTCCCCGTCAACTTAGTAGGCTCACAAGTCAGCCTCCACCAGACAGCTAGCAGGGGGAGTATTCATTTTTTTGTGCTTAATAAGGAGGCATTTCCTTGTGTGCAAAGATATAGCTGGTGGGTCTGAGTTGATAGAGGGGGGGGGCTTTTTTTCGCGAAATACAGAGGCCCTTCCGGTGGGTCCAAGCTGTCAGGTGGAGGAATCATTATTTTGCGCGCAATAAGGAGGCATTTCCTTGTGTGCGGCCATGGACCCAGCTGTCAGCCTCTCTACGTACAGTCCACTTCCGATGGATGTCGTTCGTTGACCATGTTGACCACGCCGTGCCGAGAGCACTAGGGCGGTGGACGACGGCGAGACCTAGGAAGGGAACGACACAGAGTCGGGGAAGACTCGGCAGTGGTTGCCCATGCGGTGGGGAGTACGAAGGTCTACTGGTTCGGCTGCCGTTGCCGGAAAATAACAGGATGTGTGGGTGAGTAGAGGAATGGCCTGGCCAACGATGGAGTAGGGTGGGGCGGTGCGGCCTGTGTGGCAGCACAGCCGACCACCGGAGGTAGGAACAGGTAGTCCCACCGACACTGGTTTGGGCGTCTGGAGCAAGAAGATCAGATATTGAAGAAGCAGCACGGCCGTTGGATTAACATCCAACGGTCACTACTGCTAGAATCGTTTGTGGACTAAGTTGACAAAGCCTTTCATAGATGTCAACCCAGTAGACCCACAAGTCAGCCTCCAAATCTGTCCCAAATAGCATACAGCCCAAAATTTCTAGCCAGGTTCAAATTAATTTAAAAACTAAACATATCTGAATTTAAATCCAATGAAATTTTACCCACACAAAAATAATGAAATTTAAAATATCAAAATCCAAAAGAAAAAAGTATTTTGGAACTAATTGCGTGTTTGTTGTTATTTTTCATTTTATAGCCCATTGATAACCCACAAGTATAGGGGATCAATTGTAGCCTCTTTCGATAAGTAAGAGTGTCGAACCCAACGAGGAGCTAAAGGTAGAACAAATATTCCCTCAAGTTCTATCGACCACCAATACAACTCTACGCATTCTTAACGTTCGCTTTACTTAGAACAAGTATGAAACTAGAAGTACTTTGTAGGTGTAACGGGATAGGTTTGCAAGAATATAAAGAGCACGGAAATAAAAACAAGGGGCTGTTTTAGGTAAAGAAGCAATAAAGTTAGTATAGCGAGTGTGGAAGAGTGGTGGTAGGAGTTGCGAAATTGTCCCTAAGCAATTGACTACTTTACTAGACCGATGGCAAGTTTTATGTGGGAGAGGCCACTGCTAGCATGTCATCCCTGACTTGGAATTCTATGCACTTATGATTGGAACTATTAGCAAGCATCCGCAACTACTAACGTTCATTAAGGTAAACCCAACCATAGCATTAAGATGTATTGGCCCCCCTTCAATCCCGTATGCATCAATTTCTATGCTAGGTTGAAGCTTCTGTCACTCTTGCCCTCCAATACATAGTCATATCAACATACAACTAACCCTATGGTGTGATCCATGCGCGCGCTCATATGATGGGCACCAAAGGACAACAACATAACCACAAGCAAATTAAACCAATCATAGCAATTCACCAATTACCGATAGGACAACGAAAATCTACTCAGACATGATAGGATGGCAACACATCATTGGATAATAATATGAAGCATAAAGCACCATGTTTAAGTAGAGGGTACAACGGGTTGTGGGAGAGTGGAATGCTGTAGATAGATGGGGGAAGGTGATGAATATGTTGGTGAAGATGACAGAGGTGTTGCTGTAGATTGCGGTGACGATGATGGCCCCGGCGGCGTTCCGGTGCCATCGGGAGAGAGGGGGAGAGGGCCCCCTTTCTTCTTCTTCCTTGACCTTCTCCCTAGATGGGAGAAGTGTTTCCCCTCTGGTCCATGTCCTCCATGGTAGCGGAGGGGCGAGAGACCCTCCGAGATTGGATCTGTCTCTCTGTCTCTCTCTGTTTCTGCCTTTCAGATTCTGGTCTTTCACCGTTTCTTATATTCCCGGAGATCCATAACTCCGATTGGGCTGAAATTTTAACACGATTTCTATCCGGATATTGGCTTTCTTGCGGCGACAGAAGGGCACCAACCGCCTTACGGGGTGGCCACGAGGGCCCAGGGCGCGTCTGACCCCCTGGGGTGCGCCCCCTACCTCGTGGCCCCCTCGGGCATGGTCTCCCGTTGATTCTTCTTCCCCAAAATCACATATATTCCAAAAAATCTCCATCAGTTTTTATCCCATTTGTACTCCGTTTGATATGGATTTTCTGCGAAACAGAAAAACATGCAACAAACAGGAACTGGCACTGGGCACTGCATCAATATGTCAGTCCCAAAAATAGTATAAAAAGTGCCAAAAGTATGTAAAAGTTGTAGAATAGTGGCATGGAACAATCAAAAATTATAGATACGACGGAGACGTATCACCCATCTATTATTACTTATAGCCCATTTCTTATTACTTATAGCCCGTTTTATGGGCAAGCCCGAATGCATCCCTCCTCATCTTGAAAAATTTCCTGCACAACAGGGCGTAGAAAAGCAAGTAGGCCTACGTTGGTTATTCTGCAAAAAACAATATAGCTGGGCTAGCCATTTTCAGAAAGGAACAAACAAACTAGGATGGTCATGTGGTAAACATATGAAATAAAAGCCAGGGCTAGACGGGCCACAACTCCTGCACAACCCAGTTGATACCCTTCTCCGTCCTGAAAAAAATTACTGCGTGCACTGCTGGGTCCCTATTGTCATCCTCACCGGATCCTCAAAAATATTGTCATCCTCACCATGTACAGTCATCTCCTTATTCCTCTCGGTTGTTGACCATGTTGACAACACCGGAGGGCGGTGAAGGAAATATGTCCTAGAGGCAATAATAAAGTTGTTATTTATATTTCCTTATATCACGATAAATGTTCCTTATTCATGCTATAATTGTATTAATCAGAAACTTAGTACATGTGTGAATACATAGACAAACAGAGTGTCCCTAGTATGCCTCTACTTGACTAGCTTGTTAATCAAAGATGGTTAAGTTTCCTGACCATATACATGTGTTGTCATTTGATGAACGGGACCACATCATTAGAGAATGATTTGACGGACAAGACCCATCCGTTAGCTTAGTATTATGATCGTTTAGTTTTATTTGCTAATGCTTTCTTCATGAATTATACATATTCCTCTGACTATGAGATTATGCAACTCCCAAATATCGAAGGAACACTTTGTGTGCTATCAAACATCACAACGTAACTGGGTGATTATAAAGATGCTCTACAGGTGTCTCCGATGGTGTTTGTTGAGTTGGCATAGATCAAGATTAGGGGTTTGTCACTCCGAGTATTGAAGATGTATCTATGGGTCCTCTCGGTAATGCACATCACTATAAGCCTTGCAAGCAATGTGACTAATGAGTTAGTTATGGATGATGCATTACGGAACGAGGAAAGAGACTTGTCGATAATGAGATTGAACTAGGTATGATGATACCGATGATCGAATCTCGGGCAAGTAACATACCGATGACAAAGGGAATGACATATGTTGTTATGCGGTTTGACTGACAAAGATCTTTGTAGAATATGTAGGAGCCAATATGAGCATCCAGGTTCCGCTATTGGTTATTGATCGGAGATGTGTCTCGGTCATGTCTACATAGTTCTCGAACCCGTAGGGTCTGCACGCTTAACGTTCGATGACGATTTGTATTATGAGTTATGTGATTTGATGAGCGAAGTTTGTTTGGAGTCCTGGACGAGATCACGTACATGACGAGGAGTCTCAAAATGGTCAAGATGTAAAGATTGATATATTGGACGAAGTTATTCGGACACCGGAAAGGTTTTGGGATGTTTCGGATATTTATCGGGGAACCGAGGGGTTACCGGAACCCCCCGGGGAAGTTATGGGCCCTAATAGGCCATATGGGAGTAGGAGAGGGAAGGCCACAAGGTGGCGCGTGCCCTTCCCCCAAGGGCAGTCCGAATTGGACTAGGGGGAGGGGGCGCGACCCCCTTCCTTTCCCTCTCCATCTCCCTCTCCTTCCCCTTCTTGGAATAGGAAGGGGGGGGGGCGAATCCTACTAGGAACGGAGTCCTAGTAGGACTGCCCCCCATGGCGCACCCCCCTTGGCCGGCCAGCTCCTTCTCCCCCTTTATATACAGAGGCGGGGAGGGGGGGCACCCCAAAGACACAACAAACAATCTCTTAGCCGTGTGCAGTGCTCCCTCCATAGTTCAACACCTCGGTCATATCGTCATAGTGCTTAGGTGAAGCCCTGCACCGGTAACTTCATCATCACCGTCGCCACGCCGTCGTGTTGACGAAACTCTCCCTCGTCCTCAACTGGATCAAGAGCTCGAGGGACGTCATTGTGCTGAACGTGTGCTGAACACGGAGGTGTCGTACGTTCGGTACTTGGATCGGTTGAATCGTGAAGACGTTCAACTACATCAACCGCGTTACTAAACGCTTCCGCTTTCGGTCTACGTGGGTACATAGACACACTCTCCCCTCTCATTCTTGTGCGTCTCCTAGTTAGATCTTGTGTGATCATAGGAATTTTTTGAATAACTACATTCCCCAACAGTGGTATCAGAGCCAGGTTTATGCGTAGATGTTATATGCACGAGTAGAACACAACGAGTTGTGTGCGATAATAGTCATACTACTTACCACCAATGTCTTACTTTGATTCGGCAGTATTGTTGGATGAAGTGGCCTGGACCGACATTACATGACCACATTCATAAGACTGGTTCTACCGACGTGCTTCGCACATAGGTGGCTGGCGGGTGTCTGTTTCTCCAACTTTAGTTGAATCGAGTTTTACTAAGGCCGGTCTTTGTTGAAGGTTAAAACAACACACTTGACGAAAAATCGTTGTGGTTTTGATGCATTGGTAGGAACGATTCTTGCTAGAAGCCCGTAGCAGCCACGTAAAACTTGCAACAACAAAGTAGAGGACGTCTAACTTGTTTTTGCATGGCATGTTGTGATGTGATATGGTCAAGACGTGATGAGATATAAATTGTTGTATGAGATGATCATGTTTTGTAAAAGTTATCGGCAACTGGCAGGAGCCTTATGTTTGTTGCTTTATTGTATGAAATGCAATCGCCATGTAATTGCTTTACTTTATCACTAAGCGGTAGCGATAGTCGTAGAAGCAATAGTTGGCGAGACGACAACGATGCTATGTTGGAGATGAAGATGTCAAGCCGGTGACGATGGAGATCATGACGGTGCTTTGGAGATGGAGATCAAAGGCACAAGATGATGATGGCCATATCATGTCACATATTTTGATTGCATGTGATGATTATCCTTTATGCATCTTATTTTGCTTAGTACGGCGGTAGCATTATAAGATGATCCCTCACTAAATTTCAAGGTACAAGTGTTCTCCCTTAGTATGCACCGGTGCTACAGTTCGTCGTGCCGAGACACCACATGATGATCGGGTGTGATAAGCTCTACGTTCACATACAACGGGTGCAAGCCAGTTTTTCACGTGCAGAATACACGGGTTAAACTTGACGAGCCTAGCATATGTAGATATGGCCTCGGAACACTGAGACCGAAAGGTCGAACGTGAATCATATAGTAGATATGATGAACATAGTGATGTTCACCATTGAAAACTACTCCATCTCACATGATGATTGGACATGGTTTAGTTGATATGGATCACGTGATCATTTAGATGACTAGAGGGATGTCTATCTAAGTGGGAGTTCTTAAGTAATATGATTAATTGAACTTTCACTTATCATGAACTTAGTACCTAATAGTATTTGCGTGTTATGTTGTTGTAGATCAATGGCCCGTGCTACTGTTCCATTGAATTTTAATGCATTCCTAGAGAAAGCTAAGTTGAAAGATGATGGTAGCAACTACACGGTCTGGGTCTGTAACTTGAGGATTATCCTCATTGCCGCACAGAAGAATTACATCCTGGAAGCACCGCTAGGTGCAAGACCCGCCGCAGGAGCAACTCCAGACGTTATGAACGTCTGACAGAGAAAAGCTGATGACTACTCGATAGTTCAGTGTGCCATGCTTTACGGCTTAGAATTGAGACTTCAAAGACATTTTGAACGTCATGGAGCATATGAGATGTTCCAGGAGTTGAAGTTAATATTTCAAGCAAATGCCGGAGTTGAGAGATATGAAGTCTCCAACAAGTTCTATAGCTGTAAAATGGAGGAGAATATTTCTGTCAATGAACACATACTGAGAATGTCTGGGTACCACGACAACTTGACTCAGCTGGGAGTTAATCTTCCTGATGACAGTGTTATTGATAGAGTTCTTCAATCACTGCCACCAAGCTATAAAGGCTTCGTGATGAACTATAATATGCAAGGGATGGAAAAGACAATTCCCGAGCTCTTCGCGATGCTAAAGGCTGCGGAGGTAGAAATCAAGAAGGAGCATCAAGTGTTGATGGTTAACAAAACCACTAGTTTCAAGAAAAAGGGCAAAGGGAAGAAGGGGAACTTCAAGAAGAACAACAAGCCAGTTGTTGCTCAAGGGAAGAAGCCCAAGTATGGACCTAAGCCTGGGACTGAGTGCTTCTACTGCAGAGGGACTGGTCACTGGAAGCGGAACTGCCCCATGTATTTGGCGGATAAGAAGGATGGCAAAGTGAAAGGTATATTTGATATACATATTATTGATATGTACCTTACTAATGCTCGTAGTAGCGCCTGGGTATTTGATACTGGTTCTGTTGCTCATACTTGCAACTTGAAACAGGGGCTATGGATTAAATGAAGATTGGCTAAGGAAGAGGCGACGATGCGCATGGGAAATGGTTCCAAAGTCGATGTGATCACCGCCGGCATGCTAGCTCTACATCTATCGTCGGGATTAGTTTTAGACCTAAATAATTGTTATTTGGTGCCAGCGTTGAGCATGAACATTATATCTGGATCTTGTTTAATGCGAGATGGTTATTCATTTAAATCAGAGAATAATGGTTGTTCTATTTATATAAGTAATATCTTTTATGGTCATGCACCCTTAATGAGTGATCTATTTTTGTTGAATATCAATTGTAGGAATACACATATTCATAATATTGAAGCCAAAAGATGCAAAGTTAATAATGATAGTGCAACTTATTTGTGGCATTGCCGTTTAGGTCATATTGGTGTAAAGTGCATGAAGAAACTCCGTGCTGATGGGATTTTGGAATCACTTGATTACGAATCACGTGATGCTTGCGAACCATGCCTCATGGGCAGGATGACTAAGACTCCGTTATCTGGAAAAATGGAGCGAGCAACTGACTTATTGGAAATAATACATACTGATGTATGCGATCTGATGAGTGTTGAGGCTCGCGAGGGGTTTCATTATTTTCTGACCTTGACAGATGATTTGAGAAGATATGGGTATATCTACTTAATGAAACATAAGTCTGAAACATTTGAAAAGTTCAAAGAATTTTAGAGTGAAGTGGAAAATCATTGTAACAAGAAAATAAAGTTTCTATGATTTGATCGTGGAGGTGAATAATTGAGTTATGAGTTTGGTCTTCATTTGAAACAATGTGGAATAGTTTTGCAACTCACGCCACCTGGAACACCACAGCGTAATGGTGTGTCCGAACGTTGTAACTGTACTTTATTAGATATGGTGCGATCTATGATGTCTCTTAATGATTTACCGCTATCATTTTGGGGTTATGCTTTAGAGACAGCTGCATTCACGTTAAATAGGGCACCATCTAAATCCATTGAGACGACACCATATGAACTGTGGTTTGGCAAGAAACCTAAGCTGTCATTTCTTAAAGTTTGGGGCCGTGATGCTTACGTGAAAAACATCAACCTGATAAGCTCGAACCCAAATCATAGAAATGTGTCTTCACAGGATACCCAAAGGAGACTATTGGGTACACCTTCTATCACAGATCCAAAGGCAAGATATTCATTGCTAAGAATGGATCCTTTCTAGAGAAAGAGTTTCTCTTGAAAGAAGTGAGTGGGAGGAAAGTAGAACTTGATGAGGTAACTGTACCTTCTCTCGAATTCGAAAGTAGTTCATCACAGAAATCAGCTCCAGTGATTCCTACACCAATCAGTGAGGAAGCTAATGATGATGATCATGAAACTTCAGATCAAGTTACTACCGAACCTCATAGGTCAACTAGAGTACGATCCATACCAGAGTGGTACGGTAATCCTGTTCTGGAGGTCATTTTACTTGACCATGACGAACCTACGAACTATGAGTTAGCGATGATGAGCCCAGATTCCACGAAATGGCTTGAGACCATGAAATCTAAGATGGGATCCATGTATGAGAACAAAGTATGGACTTTGGTTGACTTGCTCCATGATCGGCAAGCATTAGAGAATAAATGGATCTTCAAGAAGAAGACTGACGCCGACGGTAATGTTACTGTCTACAAAGCTCGACTTGTTGCAAAAGGTTTTCGACAAGTTCAATGAGTTGACTATGATGAGACCTTCTCACCCGTAGTTGACTATCATGTTAGCATTTTCCGCATTTTATGATTATGAAATTTGGCAAATGGATGTCAAAATTACATTCCTTAATGGATATCTTAAAGAAGAGTTGTATATGATGCAATCAGAAGGTTTTGTCGATCCTAAAGGTGCTAACAAAGTGTGCAAGCTCCAACGATCCATTTATGGAGTGGTGCAAGCCTCTTGAAGTTGGAATATACGCTTTGATAGTGTGATCAAAGCATATGGTTTTATACAGCCTTTTGTAGAAGCCTGTATTTACAAGAAACTGAGTGGGAACACTATAGCATTTCTAATATTATATGTGGATGACATATTGTTGATTGGAAATAATACATAATTTCTGGATAGCATAAAAGGATACTTGAATAAGAATTTTTCAATGAAAGACCTCGGTGAAGCTGCTTATATATTGGGCATCAAGATCTATAGAGATAGATCAAGATGCTTAATTGGACTTTCACAAAGCACATACCTTGATAAAGTTTTGAAGAAGTTCAAAATGGATCAGTCAAAGAAAGGGTTCTTGCCTGTGTTACAAGGTGTGAAGTTGAGTCAGACTCAATGCCCGACCACTGGAGAAGAAAGAGAGAACATGAATTCCCTATGCATCAACCATAGGTTCTATCATGTATGCAATGTTGTGTACCAGACCTGATGTGTGCCTTGCTATAAGTTTAGTAGGGAGGTACCAAAGTAATCCAAGAGTGGATCACCGGACAACGGTCAAGAACACCCTGAAATACCTAAAAAGGACTAAGGATATGTTTCTCATTTATAGAGGTGACAAAGAGCTCGTCGTGAATGGTTACGTCGATGCAAGCTTTAACACTGATCTGGGTGACTCTAATTCACAAACCAGATACGTATCTATATTGATTGTTGGAGCTGTCGGTTGGTGCAGTTCCAAGCAGAGCGTCATGGCGGGATATACGTGTGAAGCGGAGTACATAGCTGCTTCGAAAGCAGCAAATGAAGGAGTCTGGATGAAGGAGTTCATATCCGATCTAGGTGTAATACCTAGTGCATCGGGTCCAATGAAAATCTTTTGTGACAATACTGGAGCAATTGCCTTGGCGAAGGAATCCAGATTTCACAAGAAAACCAAACACATCAAGAGACGCTTCAATTCCATCCGCGATCAAGTCAAGGAGGGAGACATAGAGATTTTCAAGATACATACATATCTGAATGTTGCAGACCCGTTGACTAAGCCTCTCTCACGAACAAAACATGATAAGCACCAAGACTCCATGATTGTTAGAATCATTACTATGTAATCCAGATTATTGACTCTAGTGCAAGTGAGAGACTAAAGGAAATATTCCCTAGAGGCAATAATAAAGTTGTTATTTATATTTCCTTATATCATGATAAATGTTTATTATTCATGCTAGAATTGTATTAACCGGAAACTTAGTACATGTGTGAATACATAGACAAACAGAGTGTCCCTAGTATGCCTCTACTTGACTAGCTTGTTAATCAAAGATGGTTACGTTTCCTGACCATAGACATGTGTTGTCATTTGATGAATGAGATCAAATCATTAGAGAATGATGTGATGGACAAGACCCATCCGTTAGCTTAACATTATGATCGTTTAGTTTCATTTGCTAATGCTTTCTTCATGACTTATACATATTCCTCTAACTATGAGATTATGCAACTCCCGAATACCAGAGGAACACTTTGTGTGCTATCAAATGTCACAATGTAACTGGGTGATTATAAAGATGCTCTACAGGTGTCTCCGATGGTGTTTGTTGAGTTGGCATAGATCAAGATTAAGGATTTGTCACTCCAAGTATCGGAGAGGTATCTCTGGGCCCTCTCGGTAATGCACATCACTATAAGCCTTGCAAGCAGTGTGACTAATGAGTTAGTTACGGATGATGCATTACGGAATGAGAAAATAGACTTGCCGGTAACGATATTGAACTAGGTATGATGATACTGACGATCGAATCTCACGCAAGTAACATACGAATGACAAAGCGAATGACGTATGTTGATATGCGGCTTGACTGGTAAAGATCTTCGTAGAATATGTAGGAGCCAATATGAGCATCCAGGATCCGCTATTGTTTATTAACCGGAGATGTGTCTCGGTCATGTCTACATAGTTCTTGAACCCGTAGGGTCCGCATGCTTAACATTCGATGACGATTTGTATTATGAGTTATGTGATTTGATGAGTGAAGTTTGTTCGGAATCCCATATGAGATTACGGACATGACGAGGAGTCTCGAAATGGCCGAGATGTAAAGATTGATGTATTGGGCGAAGGTATTCAGACACCGGAAAGGTTTTGGGAGGTTTCGGATATTTATCGGGGAACCGAGGGGTTACCGGAACCCCCCCCAGGGAAGTTATGGGCCCTAATGGGCCATAAGGGAGTAGGATAGGGAAGGCCAGATGGTGGAGCCCCCCAAGGGCAGTCCAAATTGGACTAGGGGAGGGGGAGCGACCCTCCTTCCTTTCCCTCTCCCTCTCCTTCCCCTTCTTGGAATAGGAAAGGGGGGGGGCGAATCCTACTAGGAACCGAGTCCTAGTAGGACTCCCCCCCCATGGCGCTCCCCCTTGGCCGGCCACCTCCTCCTCCCCCCTTTATATACGGAGGCGGGGGGAACCCCAAAGACACAACATACAATCTCTTAGCCGTGTGCGGTGCCCCCCTCCACAGTTCAACACCTCGGTCATATTGTCGTAGTGCTTAGGTGAAGCCTTGCGCCGATAAATTCATCATCATCGTCGCCATTCCATTATGATGATGGAACTCTCCCTCGTCCTCAACTGGATCAAGAGCTCGAGGGACGTCATCGTGCTGAACGTGTGCTGAACATGGAGGTGCCATACATTCGGTACCTGGATCGGTCGAATCATGAAGACGTTCGACTACATCCACCGCGTTACTAAACACTTTCTCTTTCGGTCTACGAGGGTACGTAGACATACTCCCCCCTCTCATTGCTGTGCATCCCCTAGTTAGATCTTGCGTGATCGTAGGATTTTTTTTGAATTACTACATTCCCCAATAGGCGGTGCCGCGGCGAGCAAACCAAGGCGGAGGACGATGGTGAGGCCTCAGACGGGGACGAACAGGAGCCGGGGAAGATGCTTAGAGTTTTAGGGTGCGATGTGGCCACGATGCGTGCGTGGTAGGACAGCCAACTGTGGGCAGTGGGAGCAGGCGGTCCCGCTGGCGCTGGTTTGGCTTTGGCGACTGGAGGAAGAAGATACTGAACAAGCACGACAGATGTTGAATGTCAATCCAACGGTCAAGGTTGGCACAATCGTTTGTTGACTAAGCCGACACCAAGTAGCATACTTTTTATATATATGAAGAAAATAAAAACTGGACTCGTTCGCCTGATAACATTCCCAAAACTGTGACCGTTCGATCTTGCGTTACAACTAAAACTGTGAGGAAAATGCGTTTGTCTGCCGTCCTCCTCCCAGGGAACGTTCACCACATAAGTGACTAGCACCCTTGGTTTCCAACCGAGAGGTCTTGGGTCCGAGTCCCAAGAACTCTCAATTTTGTCCTCATTCCTTCCTCGCAAGAGAAAGAAAGAAAATCAAAGACTTGAGAAGGCGTACAGAACAAGCTAGTGTACCAGTAAAGAGATGTTGCTGAGTTTTAGAAAAAAGAGAGACGTGCTCCTGTAGCTGGTTCGAATCCAAGCCTAGACTATGACTGTATATGGTGCTATGCTACTCTGCAAGTAATGAAACTGACATATCCAACGTTCACTTCTCCTCTTCTCTACTTACTCTGCCTAGCATCAAAAGCTTTGGCCGCAAAAACCATGTCTGCTGGCTGCTCGTCCACCTGCTCTTCACCAGGCAACAACCAGATATGCGCAAAGACGCCACCCATACCATCACCTATGGGTGTCATCACACCCCCGCTGGCACACGCATCGCAGCCAGTTGCTCATCGCAACCCGTTGCCGTTGGTTTTGTGCCACTGTTGCAAATCACGCAGAGTCATCCGTCATGTCTCAACCACAATCCTCAACCCTGGCCGAGTCTTCTACAAATGCTCGAATCATGGGGTAATAATATGTTTAAGTGTTGTTCTGCTGCTTTTAGTTGCTGATTTTTTAATAGTTTGGTTGATGATCTTCCAATTTGATTCGTCCAGAAAAGGGAAGATTCGTGTGATTTGTATTTCTAGGAAATTGCTGATGTGGGGGAATGCAACTACGCTGATTATTTGGTTAGACAAGGAATCCCAGTACCAGCAGGTTGGGGTGTTGGACAAGTAACTGAAGGAACGACAGAAGAGGAAGATGCGGAGCAGAAGGTTAAAGATGCAGTTCCTCTGATCATGGCCAAGCAACAACTGCTGAACGGCCTTGACAACAATGAGGATATGAAAGAGCTTGTGAAGATAATGGATAAAATCGATGTACTCTGTAGGATGATTGTCTCCTTATCTCGTGATGTATTCAGTGGCTATGACATGAGCACTTTGTTGAAACTAGTAATGACTGAAACCTGTTTAGCAGGCTGGGCGTAGTGTTGTGAACATCTAATGATTTCTATTAACGGAAATTGGGGGGTATCCCCTTTTGCTCATAAATAAATAAATAGCAGAGGTCCTTTTGCTAATAAATAAATAAATTAGCAGAGGCCTTGTCGGGTTAGCTTTGTTCCCATTCCGGA
This sequence comes from Triticum aestivum, assembly GCF_018294505.1. Classification (NCBI taxonomy): domain Eukaryota; kingdom Viridiplantae; phylum Streptophyta; class Magnoliopsida; order Poales; family Poaceae; genus Triticum; species Triticum aestivum. The sequence goes on along the minus strand of NC_057809.1, from coordinate 390,177,109 downwards.
CGTCGAGCACATTGCAGTCCAACAACAAACTATGTCATGAAATTCAAGTTTCACAGCCAAATATGAGTACAACTAAACAACAATGTCATCATGTTTTAGTTGTCATACAATCACCAAACACAAATCAACATACATAATAAGTGATGTTCTCACAGCAAAATACTAAACAACAAGTTCATCAGATTTCAATTGTCATAGCAAGCACAATTTCACATAGTAGGTAAAAAATGTCTTCTCACAGGCAAATACGACAAAAGCAATCTAATCATCATCCGCAGCAGCAGCGTTAACATCTTCGCCTTGTGTATCAGTCTGAATCGCAATTCCCCACAGTTTAATCTTCTTCTTCATCCTCAATGTCCTTGATTGTTGGCTTCTTCTTGATCAACTCTTGTATGTCCACAGCCCGGCAGGCAATCTTTTCGCCAGCGTCATTGACGTGATGGTTCTCAAAGATATTAGGAATATCTGTGGAATCTTGTACATCAGGAGCAGTGTAAGCATCATCTTGTTGTGCAACTTCATTAAATGTGTCTTCCAAGAAAAATATCTGTGTTGCTTGATTTGCCAAAATAAAAGGCTCGTTGGTCTGGTACGCCACCTTGACATTGATGGATTTGAAATAATCATCAGCTCTAGGTTTTGCGATCCTGGAAAACACGTTATACCAACGATAACAAAATAGAACCATGCACCAATGAACCTAGAAACTGGAGATATACTGCAACTAAACAATGTCTGTTATGTTAGCAAACATTTCAGTTGTCTCTCTGCCATACGTATCCGTTCTCATGAAGGCACTATTTTGTGGCCTCCTGCCTTCATCGCATGCAAGGGTGTTGTAGCGCACATCTCCAACAACGCAAGATTCATAATGTCTTACTCGAGTATCAGGACCCATTGCTAGTGCGTAAAGGGCATCATCAACTGCCTGCCCATCCTCCCGCATCTTCTTAACCCATGGTCAAAAAGTAGACAAGCTGATCATCTAATGTAGTCAATATATTAAAAAAAACTGACAATGCAATTCAAAAGCTTACATGGCTCTTGAACCATTTCGCAAATCTTGCCATAACCAGTTTGTCAATGTTTCTTGGATTTTGCGGTAGTAAATCCTTTTTGTAAATGCTGCACAACATAGTGATCGCGTCAAACATCTAAATATATAAGAATGTGCTGCAAGTTTAGTAGATTACGGTGTATAAGCTGCAGTACTTAGCACTTACTTGATATAAGGCAGTATCTCAGCATGGTTATTCAACACATACCAAACCATTTTGTCCAAATCTTTAGGTTTGTCGCCTTGTTGACTCTTCCCTGTAACTCGAACAGAACAATCGAAAACATTGAGCCCGGGATTGTCTTCACCCACCTCTTTGCTAAGATGATCAGCTGTTTCAATGTATTTTGAGCAGAATGCCAACGCTTCTGTAGCAACGTAGGCCTTTGCAATGGAACCCTCGGGTCTAGCTCTATTCCTAACATAGGCCTTGAAAGTGCCTAGCCGCCTTTCAATAAGGTACATCCAACCATACTGTACTGAACCTCTAAGTAATGCCTCATCAGGTAGATGAACAACCAAATGCACCATCACATCAAAGAAGGCTAGATGATATATATTCTCAAGGTCACATAGGATAGTTGGTATCTTTTCTCTAAGACACTCCAAAGCATCTATCCTAATATTTCTACTGCTGAGTTCCCTGAAGAATTGACCCAACTCTGCAACTGCTCCGTATAAGTCGAGGCGGCCCAATCTTCTAAGGATAACAGGAAAACCCTTTGAAGTAGGACGTGACAGTAATGAGTTTTCAACCCTTGTACCTTTTTTTTCATCTGCATTGACTCTCCTTTCAGGGTGGGAAGCAAATCCATGTGGAAATCTCACACGTGACAGGACCTCGCGGAATTCTTTTCTTTTTACCTTGTCCAAGACGCACACAGCTGGTGCCATATCCCGTGGTTTACCTTCATCTTGCACCTGCAAATCCTGTCTGATACCCAGATGTGTCAAATCTATCCTAGATTTGAAGGTATCTTTCGTCTTGCCTTCAATATTAAGAAGTGTGCCGATAATGCTGTCACATATATTTTTCTCAATGTGCATCACATCAAGAGTATGCCGCAGATCCAAATCTTTCCAATACTCCAAGTATCACAAAGTGGACCTGTGGGTAAACAACAATCTCTCTTTTGCCCTGCCACGCTTCCTTTTCCCGCTACCATTATCAGGATGGTTTCCTCGTGTAATATGCCTGACCTTCTCTAATTCCACTTGCAACTCATTGGCGTTGAGCCTCTTTGGCGCATCCCGGTTTTCATGCTTTGCGTCGAACACATATCTTCGGTATTTCGTAGGACGTGGCTTGTCCTTGGCAAGGAAACGACGATGTCCAACATAACAGATCTTGATAAGTATTGCGTATGACAGCGAATTCTTGTCACAGCGAACACATGCATTGTAACCATGTGTCATTCGCCCTGACATAGTTCCCAAAGCCGGATAATCATGGACGCACCAAATTATAACAGCACACAGAAAGAAATCAGCTGGTGGGCAGCTATATAGGTCTCGAGTGAGAACACCCCTCCATAGCTGTTGAAGTTCCTCCACAAGAGGCTCCGTGAATAAATAAAAATCCTTTCCAGGACTTTTTGGACCTGGGATGACCAAGGCCATCATGTAGTTTGATTCTTTGGTGCAGACATTTGGAGGCATGTTGTAAGGGATAACAAGCACTGGCCACAAGCTATATGTGGTGCTCTAGTGGCCAAATGGGTTAAATCCATCTGAAGCTAAGCCAAGTCTAATGTTACTCGGGTCAGCAGCAAACTTTTTATGTTTCTGATTGAAGCTTTTGCAGTCACTACCATGAGATGGATGGCTCATTACATTCCGATCTCTGTACTCCTGGTTCCTAGAATGCCACAGTACATCCTCTCTTGTTTTAGCATCATGAAACAACCTCTGCAATCTTGGTATAATTGGAAAATGTCCCAGAACATTATGAGGAATCCTCTTCACAACATCGCCATATTTCCATCTTGATGATTTGCATTTTGGGCATTCACTTAAGTTGGCATAATCCTTCTGGAAGAGAACACAATTATTCTTACAAACATGGACCATATCATATCCAATTCCAACTGCACGAAGGAAATTCTTCATTTTACTGTAGGTGTGTGCCAGCTCATACACATCTGGGAAAGATTTGCGGAAAGTAGCCAACATCGCATTGAATGATTTGTCGGTCATCCGCTCAGATGTCTTCACCTGAAGAAAGGTGACCATAGCTGAGAATACTGATAACTTATTTCCTGGGGTGACAACCACGTTGCATTGTTCCAACATGCGGGCCCATCATTTTTATTCTGCAAGTGAAAGTTCACGAAATGCACGAGCATTTCGTAGCATTGTTTCAATGTTGGTCAAACTCACTGGCTCCGCCACCACCACCTCCTCCTCCTCTTCCACCTGAGCATCAGGCAGATCAAGATGGTGATCTGCTGCTTCCACATAGTCAGTAACACTGACGTTCGCAGCTGCACCATGATGAACCCACCTAGTATATGTGACCGACATCCCATACAAGTGTAGATGATTTTGCACGGTTGACCGGGGTCTTGTAACTGAATTCATACAACTGCTACATGGGCAAAGCACATCTGATTTCAGACCACCGTACTCAGCTTTGATAAAGTTCATGAAGTTTTCAACCCCCTCGACATATGCAATGGAGAATCTTTGAGCTGAAGTTATCCAAGTCCGTTCCATCTGTTAGACATACAAATTATTTCTTCTACTAGATATTGCAGGAAAAACATATATGCTTTTTTATGAAGTCCAGAAAAAAATACCTAGGTCGATGTCTAAAGCTATGGCAAGATATTTGGACAAGCAGATCTAAGTAACAAAATATATGTAAAGCTAATTCAGCAAACAAATTTGAGTGCTAAATTATGGCAGGCTATTTCAGCAGTCAATGAGGCCGAGCACACAACCATCGAACTATCGAAGGCCATCTCCGAAACAAAGATCGAGTATAAAACGATGCAGAGCTATTTCACCTAACAGATTGGCTAGTAGACCATGGCAGTCTACGTCACAATAAATATATGGCAGGATATTTTAGCAACTAATCGGGCTTGGCATGCCATCTCAGCTAAGCAGATTAAGTGCAGAACAGGGCAATGAAGCTTCTTAAGCAGAGCATATTGACTGTAAACTACTTCGGCAAACAGTGAGATTAATGGTGTCTATCATTTAACATTCAGTGCTACACCGACATGCATGGGGCCTCAATCTAGAATGCGCGTACCATGGGAGAAACCTACCGTCGTGTGTGTCCACATGAACATCACCAGCGGTGGTGGCACTGACCGCCGTGCGTCTCCACAAGTACGTCGCCAGTGGTGGCGGCGCGACTAGAGGATGGCAGTCTACGAGAGCATACCGTGGGAGCGAGAGGATCGCCGTGTGTTCCCTCGATGAAATGCGGTGCCGATGTATTGGTGCGGCAGGGAGGGCGGCTTTGGCGGAGAGAATTGAGTGGAGGGGACGGGGGGAGGGGGTTTGGGTAATATTATTGGCTAGTTGGCCGAAGGGCGGTTGAATTTGGGATTTGGGGGAATTTTTTTTGGGGGGGGGGGTGATTTCGCACGGTGGGCGGGGGGAGTTTGGCGCATGGTCGGTTTCTCGAAGTGTAGTCCCACATGTCAGTGAAGAGGCAAACCGAAGCGCGTTCCGTTTGCGTGAGCCATGTGCAGGATCGACCGTGTGTGGGGTGCAATGCGTCCGCGACAGGGGTTCTGTGAGTGTACCGCTTTTTTTCCTTTTCAACTTGGTGCTTCACCCCCTCAAAAAAAAACTTGGTGCTTCCCGCGATCCATTGATACTACTAATACTAGTAATCCGGTAATCCCGACTAAAACGGTGCGGCCGGGTCTTTTCCCGCGTGATATGCTGGGAGGTTGGCCTAGCTGGTTTTTTAGGACGAGTAATGCTACGCCTACGTAATCCCAGTTATGTAATTAGCGTAATGTGAAACGTTTGAGCTGTTGATTGTAGATTGGGGGGAGGGAGGGGCCCACCACCATGAAAATTAGGGGGGAGAGAGATGCAATTTACGTTAACCCTTTCGTAGGTTCATGTAGATGTAGAAAGATGTGAAATGCCTGAATGTGTAGTGGACGTACTATTGGAGTGTTTAAGATAAATTGTATATGTAGACCCTATGTGTTTATTTATTTCGCATGTTAGCTTTGTCTCGGGTCACACCGTCTAAGTTTATACACACAAAAACAAATCATCATTCCATATACTCATACAATATATCTTACTATTATTGTGAAAGTTCATATACACCGGACGAGATTAATGCAAACACGGCAGATTTTCATTACATTTTGAACTTTTATAGGACAAAACAATAAAACAAACCCGACCCTAAACCTATTCTATGGCGGCGACCGACGTCCTCCATTTGCGATCTCCATGTACGGGGGCGGGGTTCAAGACCCGTGAAGTGAAGGTGTGGTCTCCGGCTAGGAAGAGTAGAACACGGGAGACGGACCGGCCAGTTGGCACACCATGCCCTGCCGCCTCCCATGCCCTACTCATCCTCAGAGGAGTCCCCGACCTCGGCGGTGCCGGACGTTGGACGGCGGCAAGTAGGACACGTGGCTGATGGTGCTCCCGTCGTCGGCCACCAGCGTGGCCACCGCTTGTGCGGTCGCGTCTGGCTACGCCGCTATTGCGTCGCGAGGGCGGCGACCTTGAGCTTCATCCCCGAAGACAAGCTCTCGCACAGAGCGTTCACGCTCGTGGTCATGGCGGATGTGGTGCTAGGTAGTAGGACAATGCGCTATGGTGTGGAGTTTAGTCGGGCGTTGCCACTTTAAGTAGCGCATTCCGGTGAGGCCAAGCGTCCGGGTGCGTCATTAAGTCGCTGGAGTTGGTTCCTCGGGCACTGAGCCTCTTAATGACGACATATAGACGGACGACATGAATGCAGGCAGCTGGCGCCGGCTGGGAACGCACTGCCTGACGGCGCGAGGGACGAGGGCTTTTGGTGTGCCAAGGTAGTCAGTTGCGGTCGTGGCAACGTTGGAGATGCCCTTTGCTCACATGCGATCCCCACTTGTCATTGAAAAAGCAAGACGACCTGGCATGGTCTTAGGTCCTGGGGATGCAGTTGGCCGCGCTACATCACTCGGCGGATGCGTCGTGGTGTGCGTGCACTTCGGCGCCCCATGCATCCTCGACGAGCCGGGTGTTGATCTGATGGTCGTGCCATAGCGCTAACGCCACCCTTGGCACACTGAAGCTGACCATGTCCAGTGATGATGAGTGTGTCGCTCACCGCAATCACCGTGTCCAGAGGCGGTGCGGGAGCTGCGCCATGTTGTTGGCCCCCACGACCCACATGAACGGTTGCCGGTGGCAAGGAGGTCGTGGGCCAGCTCCTCCATTGGACTAGTCTACGCCACGTCATCCCGACAGGTCTGCCCCACATGTCGGTTTTCCTGTTTTCCCGGCCAAATTCAAGCGTCAGTGCTCCGTGTTGCGCATTAGGCGCAGAGTAGGTGGTTTTTGTGCCCTGGTTCAATTGTGGTACAGTACCAAGTTGTTACCCTAGCCCCAAGTGTGGTGGTTTTGGGTACGGTACCACCCTTTTCCTTTTCAACTAGTGAAGCGTAACACTTGATTAAGTAGACGGATGGTGTGCAAATGTAGGCATCCGACTGTTTGAAGGAATAATTGAGGTGTGCCCAGTCCGTGCCCGCATTTAGGGGTCCAACTTACCATGTTCCGGCAGTAGTAACTATACTAGTCCCTACGTACTCCCTCTGTTTTTAATTACTCCGCATTTTAGCTTTGCTCAAAGTCAAACTTTCTAAGCTTTGACAAAGTTTATAGACAGAAATAGTAACATATACAATAACAAATCAATACCATTAGATTCATTATTGAATATACTTTCACATCATATAGATTTACTATTGTAATTGTTCATATTTTTCTATAAATTTGGTCAAATTTTATGTAGTTTGACTTCAGTCAAACCTAAAAATATGCAGAGTAAATAAAAACGGAGGGAGTATCTTACTCCATGACCAAGACGGGAGGGAAAACGAGACAACTTATTGTTTATTTGATCCTTTCATGTATAATCATCTGGCGTTGCTTATTTCTCATTCCTCTCCAACCCTCTTCTCCATCGATCATGCCGCCCTCCGGTCGAGTCCATCCTCCCGCATGCCTCATTTGAACATTCCGCCGAGTATCATTCGCATGTGGGCCTAGACCATGCTTGTATTTCCAATGTTGTAATTTGTCCGACATGCATACAAACAAACGGTTCGTTTAAAGTTTCACTTTTCCTCCACTACGTGTCGCTTCCTGTCTTAGTTTTGACATCCCATTCGGTTCATGCCCCGACACATCTTGACGATATCGATTGATGTTGAGAGATCAATTGTGTGTCGTGCAAGGAGATAAAGGTTTGGTCTGTTTCTATGATAGAAATGACCCGCGGGGGAGGGTGGGTCTGTGGGGATCAGAGGGAGTATATTATATGTTCATAAGCGAAACAAATGTATTGTACCCACCCTAGTCCTCTTTCAATCGATCTATGGACCCCGAGATGAAACCGAGAGAGAACGAGTGGGTGCATGTGTGATACCTAAGGCATATTCAAAATTTTGAACCATTGATCATAGCATCCGCAAATCATATATAAATGGTATTCAATGCTCGTTTCACTTTTGAACATACAATATACTCCCTCCGATCCTTTCTAGTTTACATATAAGTTTTATGTGTAGTCAAAGTATCTCTACTTTGATCAAACTTACAGAAAAAGTATCAACATTCAACAACGCCCAATCAATATTGTTAGATTTGTACGTACTCCTAGATTTGTGTTGATGGTTTCCAATTTGTTTTCAAACACGTGAATGTGCTTGTTCTCGCGCATGCTCTTCCTACTAGGATTCGGCCATGTATAGCCAGTCCAATAGTAACTTTTTAAGCTTCCTGTCCCATAGTACTAGTGGAGTACTGACAACATCTGTAGTAGAGTATGCAGTGCTCATAGTACTCCTTCCTTCCATTTATATAGGGCCTAAGAGCAAGTATAATAAGGCCTAGTCAACAGGCTATAAGACTTGCTATGTCATTAAAATCCTACTTGGAGGAGTGAGAAGAGATGGGAGAGAGTGAAGCGGGCTCTTATTCTACAACCCGACTATAACACATAGATCAAGAAAAAATAGTATGCATGCAACTCTCTTCCAATCATATACCTTGCTCATGCAAATATTAAATGCTTAGAGCCAACCTAATAGCCATTCTAAGAGCCAACCTATTACTTATATGGGTATTTTTTTGATTGTGCTTATATGGGTATTTTTTATGATGGCTCTAAGTGAGGTGGCATCTCTTTATAGCCAACAGTCGGCTACATTATTAACCATGCTCTAATGCATTTTTCAAAACCGCCTTTGACTATTGACAAGATTAATAGTACATGAGATGTATAATGTAAAAATTATATCATTGGAAGCCCCTTTCACATACGAATTTGACTGTATGCTTTGTGTAAGTTTCATGTCATATATTATTACTCTAACATTTGATCAAAGTTAGGCTTGAAAAACGCATTAGGCCCTGTATAGATGGAAGGAGGGAGTAGTAGTGGAAGTGGATCCTCTGACGTAGGTATCCCTGCCTTGCCCTGCCTTTCGGTCACTAACTGGTGGGCCCCATGCTTGCTAGGCCCCGCATGTTAGTTACCCAATGGGTTCGGCCATGTCAGGGGATCCTCATCCATAGTATACTCCCTCTGTTTTTATTTACTCCGCATAAAACGGAGGGAGTAGTAGTATAAATGACGCAGGTGGGGGAGGGGGAGGGACGTCGGTTTGCTCTCAACCGCGGTCCCACAAGCGAGCGAAAATGCAAGAAGAAGCGTGTTCCATTCGGTGAGCGACATGGAGGGTCCAGCGTGCCGGGGTGCAATGCGAACGCGACAAGACCGATGTACAGTCAAAACCGATTGACCGGTCGTCACCGGAACCACTATTCACACTAGAACCTTCGCTGCTCGGCCTACACCAGCCACTGCCCCAAAAGCACGCCTCCTCTCTAGCCCATTCCCCCACCTTTCGATCCCCTAGCCCACATCAAGTGTCCCTAGTTCGTCGGAAAGACATGGTGCGCTGCAAGATCACGTACTACAAGATGCTGATGCCGGAGCACCGCGCAGAAATCACATCGGTGGTCAGTGCCACAGACCTCCGTTCCCAAGCTCGCTTTGCGGCAGGCCAATCCCCGAGTTCTTTGGAGGCAAGCTCCAAGGAGGAGGAAGCCGATCCAATGTTCGTGGTGGAGGTCGCGGCGCAGAAGTCCCCCGATGCGTATGAGACTATGGACATCGACTTCATGCCGACGTCCGGGTCCCCCATGGTGCAGGTGGACCAGCGGTTCAACCTGGCGATACTAAAGGAGGACTGGGAGGCGAAGGCTCAACTCGATGCGGAGCACGCGCATGCAGCTGCCATCGAGGCTCTCCTGCACGCGGAACCAGATGTCGTGGATGTGAACCAGGTGGCGGAGGCTCAACTTGACGCGGAGTGCGCGGATGCCATTGCCATCGAGACCCTCCTGTAGGCAGAACCAAACGTCCTGGACTTGAACCGGGCGGCGGAGGCTCAACTCAACGCGGTGTGTACGGATGCCGCTGCCATCGAGGCCCTCTTGCAGGCGGAACCGGACGTCCTGGACTTGAACCGGGCAACGGAGGCTCAACTCAACGTGGAGCACGCGGATGCCGCTGCCATCGAGGCCCTCCTGCAGGCGGAACCGGACGTCTTGGACTTGAATCAGGCGGCGCTCTCGTCCGTGCAGAGCGCCCGCACGCTCCGCGTGAACGAGTAGCCGGAGGCCGAGGACAACCATGATGCGGAGACACACGTCGGTAGTTACGGCTAGTTCGCGCTGGCAGCCAAAGACGAGGAGGTCGTCTCGTTCAGCGAGTAGTGATAGTTTTTCTTTATGTTGTTGTTTTTAGGGATCTTTTCCTGTGTAAAAACATATATTTATGCAAGGCGCCTGACTTTCATCATTTGTGTCGGTCGACCATTTCAGGCGGTTGGATGAATATCCTATGTCTCCTAACCCTTCTTCCTCTCCTCTTCTTCTTCCCCAACACACCACCACACGGGCCGTACGGATCTTCCCCTACATGCGGTTGGATAAACATACTGTATGAACGAAAATTATGTGTCAGCGGTAGGATGGCTGAGTTTGGTTTGATTACATGCGGTAGCACATGTCAGTGAGGGTCCATTCCCTTGGTTGGGTTTGCGGCGTGCAGGAGCGACTGTGTGAGGGTGCGGTGCGACCTCGGCCTGCAGGAGCGACTATGTGAGGGTGCGGTGCGACCACGACATCCGTGTGCAAGCGTACCTCCTTTTCATTTTGAAAACTTTAGGCAAGCTTGGCAAAAATGTCTTGCGAAGTATGGCAATGCAAGGCCTAGACCCAAACAGGATACAAGTACGTACTACGTAGGCGTACTACTTGTGTTAAAAAAGAAAGGCGGGGTTTTCCTTCGCGGGATTGATCGATACAAATGCTTGTTTGACGTGTCAATTAATGCATATTTTTTCTCCAGCGCCCAAATAGCTAACCATCTCACTCCTCATCGCTTGATTAATGCAGCGCCATGCAAACCAACCTTCTCACTTCCGCATGCATGCAAGGGTATATTAATGTCCTTGGTTGCTAGTATGAGGCAAACCCCGTCAATTTTGCCTCGATTCGTGTTAGTGGCCTTCTGCAAATTGTAATTTTGATATACTAGCCTTGTATACAAAAAAATGTAGCTAGTAACTGTTTGACTTCCTTCCCCATTGCGGTGACGTCGACGATATCTCGAATGTTGTGGTTTGGCGAAGTGTGTTCGACGGAGAACACCATTGAGGGAGACCACGGTAAGTTGTTTGCAAGTGCCGCCTACAAGCCAAGACAACCCCCTTATTTGCATCCAGGAAGTCTGTTGAACCAAAGGAGGCGTAAATGTACTAGTACTACACAATAGCGTCGTCCGTCCTGCTTAGTGTAGTGAGGTGGTTTCTCAAAGAAGACGATGGAGAAGTGGAGTCAGCGAAGAGTGAAATGATGGTAGCTTCATCCGTGCTTTGTGATTTGACGCCTCATTGCTTTGTGATTTTTGATATAAGGGACAGGGGAGTAGACTTTGTGCTCTATACTATACATGCGTCCAAGCACAGGAGAAAGAGGAGAGACGTTGCATTTTTCTATTCCTTCAATCAATCAATTAGGGAGCTTCGGTTCCATCTTTTTGGCTTTGGCAGCACCGTCCACAATGGTTCCCATCGATGCCAAAAGCTATTTTCACATTTGGCTACACATCATGGATGCCCTTAACTGTACCACTTGGTTTTGCTCCTGTGTGCTATCTATACAAATCTCAATTATATTGATCTAAAAAATTATAGTGTCAAAATTAGTAAAAAGGAGGTGATTTTGCCGCGCGGATGGCGGGGGAGGTTTCTTATTTTTAGAGGATGCTGGCCTGGCGGTTTGCTAACATGCGGTCCCATGTGTTAGTGCTTTACCAAGCCGATCTGCATTCCACATGTGGCAGAACAACGACAGAAGCAACACGTGGTTAACTTGAAGAAGATGAGGGAGAAGCGGATTTAGCAACGAGTGAAATGATGGTTGCTTCGTCCCTCCAACTTCTTTTTTAGCATTATTACTTCGTCCCTCCAACTTAACTACGAGAAAGGTGCAGATTTGTGGTTTGACGCCTCATTGCTCATTACTACGGCGGCACCATGACTGGGGTGCTTCACCCCTGCTGCTCTGCACTGTATTTCGGTATGGCACGTGGACCCGATAGCTTGATGTCCCACAAGTTAGTGAAAGGAACTAGAACATTTATGAAAGCGAGCGCTCCACTCTTACGACAGAGGAGTACACGACACAGTGGCCCAATGAACTTTTACTTGTACTGTAGTACTACTATAGTTTTGCTATTTCGCACGATCCATCAATACAAACCCGAATAAATAGGAAAGGACGGGATTTTTCCCGTGCGGTAGGTGATACTGGCCATACATTTCAAAGGCAATTTTAATGTATGCAAACTGAATAATTAAGTAACAATATGAGATCTAGTAAAACTAAAAACACATATGATTTATTGTGTTAGAGTGTAGTAGTAGTGTTGTATTGCATAGTTGTTAGATATAACATGCAAGAACGTGTAGAGATGTAGTTTTGGAGGGCCTATATAGAGAAAAGCGTAATATGGTCACCGGAGTTCAGAATACGCTCATTATGGTCACTATATAAGTTTTGCGGTGATTGTACGGTCACTTGCTCACTGTTCAGCATCAAATTGCACTCTCTTGACCGGCCAAATAGTCTGCGTGGCACTATGTTGACTAGTTAAATTGACCATGTTCCTTGTGGGTCCCACCTGTTAGTTCGCATAGGAAAAAGGTTAGATAAAGATAAATTTATGTAGGCGCGACAAGACTCCAACCCATGCGCGGGAACCACCTGGTTGTGTATGTGTCTATCAGGGCCTGATGTGTGCGCATGCATGTGTAGGTTGAGTGCGTGAGCATGAGAGTGTGTTGGTCATGAGGTGTGTGCATGCATGCGTGCGTGTGTGCGTGTGAGTATTGCGTGCGTGCGTGGCTGCGTGTGTACGTGTGAGTGTTGCGTGCGTGCGTGGCTGCATGTGTTCATGTGAGTGTTGCGTGCATGCAGTTCGTGTGCATGCGTGCATTTGTGTATAATCACCAAAACAGCTCCCCTGTGATAAAACAGGTGGCTCAGCACACCAATACAAGGCCACCTTGTCTGCTGTGCCCGCGGTCATGACTTTGAACCACTGTCCAATATTTTTTATCATTTGTTTTCATTCTTACTAGCCAAATGCCCGTGCGTTGCACATAACATCAAGATGCATTTGTATGAGTAGTTTATCTTGTGAGAGAAAAGGATGAATGAGGGAAGGCCTTATTTGCAAATGTGGAGAGGTGTGTGGGTACCTTTTTGCAAAATTGTCATAGTTTCCTTCCTATCCGTCAGATATAAATCAGACGGCCTATATTGCAGGATGGCGGGCACACCATCATCGCGAACTCTGTTTTTATAAGAGGTAGAGTAGATACACGCCGACAGGTGGGCCCAATAGTAGTGAGATAATGTGATGCAACACTAGAGGTGACACGTGGAGCGTTTAACTGGTCAACTAGTCGTGTCTTGAGCAAATACAGAGCTGTACGGTGAGCCCGTGACTGTATAATAACCACAAAACATAAATGGTGACCATAATGAGTGGATTCTGTTATCCAATGTACGTATCGTGCTTTCGCTTCAAATACAATGATCACCACTGTATATATCACAAGAGAAAGATGAAACATGCGTGAATGTGCTGGGGGCATACTTTTAGAGGACCTGGAGATAGTTTGTGTGTGTACATGAAAGGGGCGTAGAGGGGGTGTATGCGATGGAGAGAAAGATGCTCTTTGTTTCTATTTATTATGACTAACTTTATATATAGTATAAAAATATAAAAATTCACAGTGCAGAATAAATATCATTGTGGGCACCATGCAATGCAAATTAACGTTCATACTCCTCCATATAACTTTGTAATGTTCTATATATGTAGAAATTCTAAAATAATTTTTTGGCCACACTTTATTCAAAAGGAATGTTGTATGTGAAATAAATGTGAAGAGATGGCTTTTTAGATCAATGGGGTATGTGATGTAACATGTGTGAATGTGTAGTTGATGTATTTGGCAGGGCCTAGAGAGGTATGTGTGTGTACTACATATTGGAGAGAGCCATGGATAGAGGGGTCAGCGGGGGGGGGGGGGGAGATAGCACGAGAAATGAGAGAGGTCTAGAGAGAGAGACAAATATGATGTCACGGCGAGAGATGCCCTTGAGTGTGTATATGCAAGGGGGGAGGGGGATAGAGGCACGAGGAGATTTTTTTGTGTGGTGTCTGTGTTGGTATGTGTGGGTGTGAGAAGATAACGAGACCTGGGGGCAGAGGGTGTGTCACCGTGTGAGGTCTGGTGGGCCGAGGTGAGCCCCTGGTTCAGTTCCGTCCTATGCCACATTGGTCGGCACATGACGCATTTAGGGAGACCCATGGAGGACTAGTCGTACAAGACAAAGATAGCCGAGTCGTGAAGGACTCTGTGTCCACTGACAAAGCCGGCTAGGATTTGTAACCCTAGGTCCTCGGACTAAGGTAACCCCTTATCTCTGATATTACTATTCATCCAACCTAACTTTAAGGGGCATCCTACAAAATGCTCTGCTAGAATCATACTCGTCGATTAGGAAAAGAGGTGGAGACAATGCGTGAGAGACATGCCTAAAGATAATGTGCGTACGGGAGACACATATGCAGGTCTATATATATAGAAAAGGTCAATGGGGATTGTGCGTGTGTATGCTTGTGAGAGGAAGAGTGATTGTGATAAAGGTTAGTGAAAACAGTCGTAAATGGCTATGAGAGGGAGGGAGGGTTATACCGAGAGCATGTCTATGAGAAAGATACCTCGGGAGAGAGTGTGTGAGCATGTGTGAGTGACCACCGATGGAGAGTGAAACTACACATAAAAGGCTGATGTACAGATTGATTAAAAATATAAGTTGTATCCAAGTATTAGGATGGGATCATGATATTTGCAATTTGCGTAAGGAATGGTCATTGATCTATCAGACATCTATATTCTATCGAATTTGAGCATGTCTATGTTATTATTCAACATAATTGATCCACATAGTTAGTATTTTGAACTCCAGACAATGCATCGCTTTAGCAATCGAATATAAACATGAGTATAGTTCATGTTGTGTGTGTAAAGCACATTATACATACAAAAGTAACACAATGAACATTATAAATAGCTAGCTATGAACTAGCATACATTTGAATTCAACTTAAGGTGGTTTAAAAAATACGAATTCAACATGAAGTCCATTCAATTATTTGAATTTGATATCATGGCATTTGTAAATCATACCTAAATTATGGGGCACAAATCTTTGCTCTGCTTTTGTACATAATAGCATATATAGTCGTGTACAAAATAGATTCAAATATACCTCCTCCATTCCAAAATAATCGTAGTTATAGGATTTTCAAGTGTCAACATTTCAAAAAGAATCGCATAATTTAATGAGGTTTTCAAACATACAAGGTCAAATTTAATGTTGTCTATTTAGGTCAATCCTCAAAGTTCAAGAGTACTCTAAACGTGAATGCTTCTATTTCAAAATTTTGAACAAAGCGCCAAAAGAGCCTCTACTCACCCGAAACCGCGTGGGACCAATGTTTGGTAGAAGGAAATTACTTTTCTAACTCCGACCCGTGAAACCTACCGGCCCGACGTCCAAATGTCTAAACAGGGGTAGGTTCGTAGCTTCATCTAGACGCCATGCAACGGCCTTCGAAAAACATTCATACACAATGGCCGCCTAAGCACACATGTGCGTAGACGAAATCGTTCCTGCCCACTGTTTGGGACACCTTGGATTACCATCCTACCCTTGACCCGCAGTAGGTTCGAAATTTAAGAGGGGGGCAAAGTTTGTACTTTCCCCAAATTTCAAACAAGTGCGTCCCATATGTTCACAAAAACCAAAACAAGCATGCGCTAGACCGAAACATGGTTCTCCCTTAGCTCCCCCCGCCCCTGCCCCCTATTCGATTCCCCATTCGTACTCCGTGGGCGCCAAAACTACCTCTCCACCAGCCACGAAATCCCGGCGTCCTCCGTCCGCCACCCCATCCCACCCATCAACCACCGCCCTCCTCCATCATGCCAGAGCCAATACCCTGACGTCGTCATCCACCGCAACCGCAACGCCCTCCACGACTAGTAGTTGAAGTCAAGGGCAAGCTGTCTGTACCCGAGCCAGTTCAACCACGCCGTCCTGCCCTCACCGCTGCCGCTCCAACTTCTCCACCGTCCACCACACCAGAGCTGTTCCTGCTACACCGTCCTTCGCCGTCTCGGATCTGCTTCCCCTTCGCCGATAGACAACCATAGTAACATAGTCAACAATTTGGCCATGGGTTCGTCCAAGGCTCGACCCTCCTCCAAAACATCGGTTCCCCAGGTAAAAACAAGAAAATCGCCGCGACATCCGAAGGACCCAGCACTGGCAACCGGAAATGATACTCCTCTTCCCTTATTCATGCAAATCTTACGTGTTTTCTTGCATGGTATTCATCCCGCAGAAGACACTAGTTGATCGCTTCTTCTTGATACTAGATTTTCCTAGTAACTCGTGATGGACAAGGTTTATCCGGATATACTATTTCCTAGTACCAAGTGCCAATTGCTATTTTTTCCATGTTTTTTACATCACAGAAAATCCATACTAAATGGAGTCCAAATGCCACGAAATTTTACGAAGATTTTTTATGGACCATAAGACACATAATGGGCCCTGGCTGCGCCTGGGGGGGTGCTCCGAGGAGAGCACAACCCACCAGGGCAGCCAGGAGGCCCAGGCGCGCCCTGGTGGGTTGTGCCCACCTCGGGTGTCCCCTGGACCACCTCTTTGCTCAATAAATACCCCAATATTCCCAAAACCCTAGGGGAGTCGACGAAATATTCATCCAGCCGCCATAGAGTCCAGAACCACCAGATCCAATCTAGACACCATCTCGGATGGGGTTCACCACCTCCATTGGTGCCTCTCCAATGATGCGTGAGTAGTTCTTTGTAGACCTTCGGGTCCGTAGTTAGTAGCTAGATGGCTTCCTCTCTCTCTCTCTCTCTCTCTCTCTCTCTCTCTCTGAATTCTCAATACAATGATCTCTTGGAGATCCATATGATGTAACTCTTTTGCGATGTATTTGTTGGGATCAATGAACTTTGAGTTTATGATCAGATCTATCTTTTCATATCCATGAAAGTATTTGAGTTTCTTTGATCTCTTATAGCCTCGTATTTCTTCTCCGATATTTGGGTTTTGTTTAGCCAACTTGATCTATTTATCTTGCAATGGGAAGAGGTGCTTTGTAGTGGGTTCAATCTTACGGTGCTTGATGCAAGTGACAGAAGGGGAACCGACACGTATGTATCATTGCTACTAAGGATAAAATGATGGGGTCTATCTCTACATATATAGATCTTGTCTACATCATGTCATCGTTCTTATTGCATTACTCCGTTTCTCCATGAACTTAATACACTAGATGCATGCTGGATAGCGGTTGATGTGTGGAGTAATAGTAGTACATGCAGGCAGGAGTCGGTCTAGTAATCTTGGACGTGATGCCTATGTAGCATTGCCTAGATATCGTCATGATTATTTGAAGTTTTGTCAATTTCCCAACAGTAATTTGTTCACCCACCGTTTGCTATTTTTCTCGAGAGAAGCCACTAGTGAAACCTACGGCCTCCGGGTCTCTTTCCCATATTATTTGCCTTTGCGATCTATTTTCCTTTGCTTTTATTTTCAGATCTACTAAACCAAAAATACAAAAATACCTTGGTGCAATTTATTTTATTTGGCGTTCGATCTATCAATCTACTACAATTTATCTCACGCGCGTTGGCCTATCTCGAGGCGCCGTACTCGGACGGGATTGACAACCCCTTTAACACGCCGGGTTGCGAGGATTTATTATCTGTGTGCAGGTGTTGTTTACGTTGTGTTGCTTGGTTCTCCTACTGGTTCGATAACCTTGGTTTCATATATGAGGGAAATACCTACCGCCAATGTGCTGCATCATCCTTTCATCTTTGGGGAAATACCGACATAGCTTCAAGCGACATCAATGGCTTATGCTTAGTTTACACAAACAATTGTGAATATGCCGGGCCGTCCTGTTTTTCGTACATATTCCATCCTAGTATCATGTGTTTGCCTTACATCAAAGTAGTGACACTACTAGGAAAAGGCCTAGTAATGGCGCACCAGTTTTGCCTACTAATGGCGCATCACTGGTGCGCCATTAGTATCACGCCACTAGTATTTATTACTAATGGCGCACCACTGGTGCGCCATTAGTATCTGGTATACTAATAGCGCACCACGCAGTGCGCCATTAGTATATAACACCATGCGCCATTAGTATGCCTCCCAGGGGCCATATTTAACCATGTGCTTTGGCACACTAATGGCGCACTTCGGATGGATGCACCATTAGTATACTTGGCATACTAATGGCTCATTGTTTGGTGATGCGCCATTAGTATACTTTGGCATACTAATGGCGCACTCTATAGTGATGTGCCATTAGTATGAATATTAGTTTTTTTTACTTTTCTGATTTTTGCACAGGTTACAAAATATATTATTTGACAGAATATAGACAGTAGCACACAGCAACAACAGATTCATCGAATACAATAGAAGATTAGTCTCTGAATACAATTCATCATATTAGTCTCCGAATTCAAAAGACCGAACAAAGATAAAACATTACAAGTCCCGAGACCGCGAGTATCGAGTTTGTCTTCACATTACAAGTCGATATCGATCATCTAAACTACCATCACATAGAAGAGAGCTGCGGTCATCACGATGAGGATCATCGCGATGAAACTGGTCTTCATCCGGTTCCTCCAACACTCCCTCCTCTCTCCCGCTAGATAGAGGGCATATCTAGATTCCGCCTCTGCCCTAGTGGTGTACCCTTTGTAACTGTTACCACTGAAACGATGAACCTGTCTCCGACACTCCTCCCAGTCGTCATAGACACCGGGAACCTTACCCTTGTACACGACATACGACGGCATCTCTATGCACAAGCCAAACAACAGACAATACATACATAAGCAATATATAAGTATGCAACAAAAGGATCGGAAGAGAAAAGCAAGACATTAATAGCACGATTCATGGTCCTACTAATAAATAGCATCGATTACATCTAAGTTGAACGACTATCCAAACCAAAGAGACATACAATTCATTAAAGTTTAATTACAACATGAGCCAATCAATGTTTCAGAACTACACATCACTACTTTCGACTCGACTCATGGACAGGAGCGTGGATGAAGCCACCGTCTGTCGTGATGGTCATGAAATCGCGGGCGTTGTCAGCCTGCATTTGTAGCATTCCGTCTATCTCAATGTTGGACGGTTGATATCTGAGGAAGAACTGCCCTGAGGTATGAAGGACATCTTGATGGATGATGTCCGCAAACTCCGACTGGATGCGAAAGAATTCTTGTCTGATGTCCGCGTCCTGGATTGCCGACAAGCTCGCGGCCCAATCTTTGAGATTATTTGGTAGCAGAAGGTGATGATGGTCCCTTACGATCGCCCGCATGTGATGGAGGGCGTAGTAGGCATCCTTCTGACCGCCAGGCAGCTGCTTGACGCAGCAGAACGTCGTATTGTGGGCGAACACGTGCTTGCCGTACTTACGAACTGCCTGGTGAAGGTGCCTCCAGATTTGGCATAGCCGGGGAGAACATCATCAAGAACTTTCTTGATATTTGTGTAGTCTATCTTGGAGTTACAGTTCGGGTCGAAATACGTGGCCATGGAATATTTCGGGCTTAAGAGGATGAGTGTGCAATGTGTGTCACTGCACAGAACACGGAATGTTAGAAAAAAAAGAACGATCAAATCTAAGAAATCATATGTTACGGGGCGGTTAAGGGATGACTTACTCGGGAAAGTAATCCACAAGGAAGTTATCCTTATCTGGGTTTGCCAGAATGACGTCTTCGAGGTGTGAACTCGCGACTTTGCGGTCCCCAGCGCTGCTCAAGAGCTTGGCACGCATGTAGAAGGGGTCGACGATCACGATGTCCGGGGTCTTGTCTCTAATGATCCGCATCTCCATACTCAGCGAAAACAGCCGAACGAAGGTGTAGTGCAGCGGATGAAGGTTAAACATAGCAAAGATGTCATCAAACCGCAGGACGATCATACCCCCGATGTCGCCATCCACAAAGCCCTTGCCCTCTGGCACCTTGGCCACGAAAACCGGGTATGCCACATCATTCTCTCTGAGACGCCGCTTCTCCAAAGAAAGAACACTGTCGTGCAGACTCCGCATAGCACCGGTTGCAGCATTGAGCATATTTGTCGGTAGCATCGCCCTACCCGCCACATGCACCCTCCTCGAGATATCCTTAGGTGAAGGTGGCCCGTCCTGAGCACGGATCATACTCGGTGCCGGCTGGCTCGCACCGGCGGCCTTTTTAGTCGGCCGTTTCTGGCCCTTCTTCTTGATCTGCTGTAATGGGACCGAGTTCTGCTCACAGACCGCCTTCTTGAGCGTGTTGGGGCTAATAATATTTGGCACCTCCGCTATCTGAGGCTCGGTGAAGGCGGCAGCTGGAGGCGTCTCCTGAGAACTGAACGCCAGACGACGCCTGTTGCAATTGGGTTTCTCCGCCGTACCAGCTAGATCACGGTCGTCTTGTTTGGGTTCTTGAGAAGGAGGCCCGCAGAACTCGTCACCGTACCCATGTTCGGCAAAGTAATTATCGACGTTTGTAAATGTACCATCGTCGTTGTCGTCATCGTCTGGATCCTGTGCCATAGGGATGTCCGGCATGTCCGGTAGCGTTGCGACATTCTTGCCATGGCTTGGCGCCGGCACGACTGGCGGTCTTGTCTGTGGGGTGGTGTCCCCCGCCCCCAAACTAATATGGCTCTTTGGCCAAAGCAGGGGCCAGCTTACGCAGGAGCTGAGGGTGGCATCGAATCGGAGGTAACAGCTCGTCGTAGCCTGGCAGCACCCGAACCACTTCAACCATATACATTGTGGGTGGCATCGGATTACCGTGGAACACGGGGTTGCCCGGTTGAATGATTCTGCCCTTGGCGACATTGACCAACTCGCCACCCACAAAGTGTAGGAGAGTGCAAGGAACGTTGGCGGCGCCCTGCGAAAACATGTAGGGCGTCAGGGATGCCCAGTCAAAGGCAAGGAGATGAAGTCCTCGGCCGAGAGGCTTAGTTACTGTGATGCCGTCGAGCTCGACTAATGTCGAGGCACCGCCAACGACGGGCGTGCAACTGACGGAGGGGCCGCTTGCTGGCGAGGTGCCGACCGGCGTACACCCGGGTGCATTAAGCTCCAATGCCGGCGTCGGAGACACCAATACTGCCGCCGACGAAGACACCAATGCCGCCGCCGCCGTAGACACCAATACCGCCGCCGCCGGAGACAACAATGGCGCCGCATGCGCGTTGTGTGACTTGCTGGCCGTGAAGCTGGGAATCAGGGGCGGCCCCTGTTGGCCACCCACAATCCACGTCGTTATCCCATGAATCAAGGTAGGCATAATGTCGGTAAGCGTCGATCCCAGTTGTTGTTGCACTTGCTCTTGGACCATCTCCAGAATCCGCGCCACTTGCGCCTTGAGTGCTTCAACCTCGTGCGACTGGCTTTCCGAGCTGGTCTTTTTCTCCTTTCGCCCACCAGCGCCATAGTATGATGACCATTTTGTGGACAAGCCTTTGCCGGCCACATGACCAACTGATGTCGGCTTATTGAGCTTATCCCTGTTTTTCATTACGTTCAATGCCCTATTCAAAGGGGTGTCGAAAGGGGAGCTCTGAGACAACCCCGCGCTACTGCTTTCTTTGTCCTGCGGAAGGAACGTGAACCATTTAGAAATATTGGGGATTAATTAGAATGCAACCATATGGAGCTAATTACGCGGGGGTGTATTCCTTACCAGAACAAGCTCAAGTTTCTTGGTCTTCGGATCCGTGGTAAGCTCCTTTGTTACCGGGTCCTCCTTGTACCGGGCCCTGAGAAAGTTCCTGGTCTGCTTGTCACTGTATTTCTCGAAGCGGGGCGGTAGGCCTTGCTCGGCACGCTCCGCGTCCTCCTTGTCCCATACAGGCTCCGCCACCCTGTAACCACCGGGACCGAGTTGGTGGACCCCTATGTTCAACTGCCGCATTTCTTTCCCCCACTTACTTGATTCGGAGGTTGCAGGGCTCTCGCACTTGATCTTGAACTCCTTGTAGTCATCTTCGCTCATCAAAGGATATTTCGCCTTGATCTTCTCATAACTATCACCTTTGTCAATCATTGCCTTCACCGTGCTTTTCCAAGTAGACAGGGCCGTGCTCATCGTCGTGAGGGCGGCACCGTTCACTTTATTACCCGAGAGGCGTGTGTTTGCGAACTCAGCGGGGAACTTGTATCGTTCGTGCAGCTTCGTGAAGAGGAGGCTGCGCAAATTCCCTCGGTCCTTATGCCTTAGGTTCTCGGTGTTGATCGAGGCGGTGCTCCGGAGAATGCACCCGAGCTGAATCGAGTACCCCTTGACTACGTGTTTGGGCGCCGTCGGATGCCCGTCGGAGTTCACTTCAGTAAATTCCTCCCTGACGGTGCCGAGCATGTTCGGGCGCCGGTCCTTCCGTTGCCTCTTCGGTTGGCTGCCATCTGTGCGTGCGCCGCCATCATCAGTGGTGGCATCCGCGGCGCCATCATCAGTGGTGTCATCCCCGACGCCACTAGGGGTTGTGTAGTCAGGATCGGTGTCTTCCGCGGCGTCCTCATAGCGGTGAGGTTCTTCCTCCAACTCCTGGGACAGCTCCCAGAATTGCTTGCCGCCCGAACCGCCGGCCTCATCGTTGTGGGCCATGTTTCGCTCTAAATAGGAAAAAAGTTTGGTCAAAAAGTTGGTTATTGTCAAGGAACAAGATCATGGTCTCATCATTTAGGGTTTGTCGACACCGAGGCATCCTAAAAGCTAAGCTTTTATCATTTAGGGTTTGTCGACGCCGAGGCACCCTAAAAGCCTAAGCGTACATCATTTAGGTTCTCATCGACACCGAGGCACCCTAAAAGCCAAGGTTTCATCATTTAGGGTTTGTCGACGCCGAGGCACCCTAAATGCTAAGTTTTCATCATTTAGGGTTTATCGATGCCGAGGCACCCTAGGTTGGGCCTAATCACTTGGCACTAATCAGTTGGCTCTATTGCCACCTATGTTGGGTTTATCATCTAGGGTTTATCGATGCTGAGGAGAATTTCTAAGTTGGGCCTAATCACTTGGCTCTATTGCCACCTATGGTTTAATGCAGCAAGAATAAAGGGGCAGTTGATCCTACTTAATTAAGTACTAAGATACCCCGGCCCATGCATTAGTAGCAAGTACCTCATATGTCCGATTTTTAGCAAAGTCATGCTAAAATTCACGGAAAATTTCAGCATGACCTTTGCTGAAAATAGGACATATGGAGTACCCGAATTTGCCGGAACGGAAGTTAATCGACATTCCGGCAAACTCAAGGGCCTCTCGGGGTACCTGCAAAATCATCACGACACGAAGGGCCTCTCAAGGGCCTCAAGCAGCAGCGGCGTCTCCCAGGACCCCATTTTTTTGCTAAATTTCTTTGAGCAACAATCAGAGCAGAAAATTCAGCATATTTCTATACAATTTTTTTGGTATATATCAGGTTTTGGCTGCATTTGCAAATGCATTCCATGTACTGCAACCCTCGAGAATTCCTAGCATGAGGTTTGTCCATCACTTTTGGCTCACTTATTAATCTACTCATCCTATGTCAATATCCACATGCTATGTCATCTGATGTTCCTGAATCATTGTAGTTTAGGCACCATACAAGATTGTTAGTTCAATGTGCTTTATATCCTAGTTATACTACTGCAGGAAAGGAGGATCATCATACACATATATATGTATAGCAATTGACAGGAGCTTCATCATTTTTAGTAACAACAATACATATATAGCAATTGGAAGCAAACAGATGTACACATAAGATAGAAATGTAGTGCTGAAAGTTTAATGCTTACAAAAGACTTGCTGAAATAGTGAAAAATATGGAGTCACCAAGCTGGCTAAGAAACTCCCAAAGTCCACTAGCAAATCCAAGATCTAATCCTGTTACACACATCATAACAATTTAAGATAATTAGGATAAGGATAGTAGGAAATGAAAAAGAAAGAGCTCAAAAAACAATCACAACAGAAAAATAATAAAAACCTAGTCCTATAAGAAAATAAATCCTAAAAGAAAAGAAATCCTAAAATCTGGAGCAAGTCCTAGCAGTAGTAGTCCAACTAGATGGCCACCACTACTAATCCTATGGCCATGGCACAACACACGGCCATGGCCATGGCAACTAGAAATCCTACACAAAGCACACAAAGCACACAACACATGGCCATGGCAACTAAAATCTGGAGCAAGTCCTAGCAGTAGTAGTCCAACTAGAAATCCTACACAAAGCACACGGCCATGACCATGGCCATGACCGCCAGTAGCTGCAGTGCTAGCAACATTAGCAAGCAGCGGCCACGGTGCAGCTAGCAACAGGCGGCGGCAATACAGCAGCAGCGGTGACAGGCGCAGGTGACTGCAGGAGGACGCGGGCGAAGCGGCCAGAGGGCGCGGGGGCGGAGCGAGCTTGGGTCAGGCGGACAGCAGCGTCTACGGCGATGGATCCACGCGAAGGAAGAAGGGGATCGACGGATGGGCTCACAGGGGGGGTGTAGGTGAACACAACGAGGTCAGGGGCGGTCGAGGCGGCGCGGATCGAGGCGAAATCGACGACGGCAGAAGGAAGAAGACGATCTCGATCCCGTCGTTCGGCGGTGCCCTGGCTCGATCTGGACTTGTAGACGACGCGGAAGATGACGGGGAAGTCGGGGGACACACTATCTTGGCGTGGGGACGACGGTGGCCGCGACAATGACGACGGCGAGCGCGGTCACCGCACGAGCTCTCGCGCTCGAGTACGAGCCGAGGAGGAGGCAGCTCGATGGGGAAAGAGGGGGAATCGGGCGAGGGGTGGTCTCTCTGGAGGCGGCGGGGGTGTGGAGTCCGGTGAGGGTCGGGGCGGCGGGGGTGGGGGCGCGGGGCGCGGGGCGGAGGGGGTGGAGTCCGGTGAGGGTCGGGGCGGCAGCGTTGTGGGCCGGGGCAGCGCGCGGGTGGATCTGGTGGCGTGGGAGAGAGGGTCGAAGGGATCTGGCGAGGGAGAGGGAGGATAGCTAGGGGGAAGCTTACTAATGGCGCACCACACCTCGGTGCGCCATTAGAAATCTTTTTTTAGATAGCAATGGCGCACCCCGCATCGGTGCGCCATTAGAAATCGTTTTTTAGATAGCAATGGCGCACCCCGCAGCGGTGCGCCATTAGAATGTTTTTTTATTACAGTTCGAGCACAGGTTATATTGCACCTAACCCAATCCACATCAGAACCCGCCCACTAGCCCGACTGGTCAGCACACAACACACACACCAGGAGGTCCTAGGTTTGATTCCCAGGCTCCGCAATTTTTTTTGCATTTTAAATGCTGTTTGATATTTATTTGTGTTTAAATATGTTAAAACTTGTTTAAATCATAACAGTAATATTTTTTTATAAAAATAGTAATAATTTTTTAAAAAATATGTTCAAATTTGTTACTTGAAAATATCATCAGCGGCGGCGGTGGAGCGGGGGAGGGTGCGGGGGGTGCCCGTTGGCAGCGGTGGAGCGGGGGAGGGTGCGGGGGGCCAGGTGCTCGTCGGCGGCGGTGGAGGGGGATCAAGATCGAGTGTCCTCATGAATTCAAAAAGTGCCCGTGAAATTTAAAAATATTCATGATATCAAAAAGTGCCCATGAAATACAATCGAGAAATGAAGACTACGATTTAAATACAATCGATCTTAGCTAGCTATCTGTTCACAATCTTCTTGCCCTTCTTTTTTGCAAATGGAGTTCTTCTATGGAACGGACGTCCTTTAGGTAGGGTGGTACTGCTTCTTCTTGTGGTGTGTGCTGCTACTTCATCGTCGTCATCATGTTCGATCTTCGGGTCGCCGTACTTGTCGAAGTCTTGCTCATTGGCTACTCCATCCATTCCGATGATCTTGCTTTTGCCTCTCCTCACGACAACACGACTGGGCTTTGACAGGTCGGTAATGAAGAAGCATTGGTCCACTTGGGAAGCCAGTACCCATGGCTCATTTTTCGCGGTGACGTTTGCGCCCGCGGTCTTGGATTTGGCTTCGGGTATAACCATGGTGGTGAAATACCGGTCTTCTTTTAGGACGCTCTTGGCCCATCTGACATGGAACATCAGGACCTTCTCTCCAGCGTAGCTCAGCTCCCAGATCTCCTTGATCCTTCCGTAGTATCTGTCCTTGTTGTTATCGGTGTAGGATTCCATCGTTACCCCGGAGTTTTGATAACCATCGCTCTTCATGTCCTTGTTCACGGTGTAGAATGTGTAGCCGTTGATATCGTACGCCTCATAGGTCATCAGGTTGTGCTCAGCGCCCCGTGACAAGGCAAATATGAGTTGTTCTTCTGCGGAAGAATCCTCATGTAAAGGGTACGACAGAAGCTTCTGCTTGAACCAACGCGTGAAACATGAGTTGTGCTCTTTGATTATATCTCCGTCCGTCCTCTGTTGACCTCGGTCATTGTACATCTTCTCAATAAAGGTTTTGTGCTCTACCACCCAAGGATCGACCACGTCTATGTGTTGTAGCGCGACTAGCTTTGCTCTTTCAAAGTCGGCGAGTCGACCCTCTAAGTCGACATGCATTCCGCGGCGACCCTCACGGTGACCCCATCCAGCGAGCCTGCCGAGGTGCCTGTTGACGGGCAGACCAACGGGGTTCTCGATGCCTAGATAATTCGTGTAGTAGGAGATGCACTCTTCGGTCAGAAAGCCCCTGGCTATACTTCCCTCTGGACGTGACATGTTGCAAACGTATCCTTTGATGACACCATTCATCCTTTCGAACGGCATCATGCTGTGCAGGAACGTCGGCCTGAGTTGGATGATATCCTCCACGATATGGACCAGCAGATGCACCATAACGTCGAAGAATGCGGGTAGGAAGTACATCTCAAGCTCGCATAGTATCACCACGATCTCTTCCTGTAGCCTTCTGAGTTGCCTCACGCCAATCGACTTCCGAGAGATGACGTCGAAAATGTTGCATAGGCCAAATAGCGTTTCACGGACATGCGCGTCCATGATCCCACGGATTGCAACTGGAAGTATCTGCATCATCAGCACATGACAGTCGTGAGACTTCATCCCGCTGAACTTCTGCTTCGCTGGGTCTAGGTATCTGCTTATCTTCCCCGCGTAACCGTAAGGAAGTTTTACTCCTACGAGGCAGGTGAAAAATTGCTTGATCTCCTCCTGACTTAGAGTGAAGCACGCGGGAGGGTAGTCACTTCCGGTCTTCTTGGCCTTTTTGCCTTTGCGGCGAGTTTCTGTGTCCTGCTTCGCCTCATCATCATCATCATCATCATCATCATCATCATTAGCGTGAAGCTCCTGCCTGATGCCCATTGATTTCAAGTCTGCCCTTGCTTTCGGCCCATCTTTGGTCCTCTCTGGCATGTTGAGCAAGGTACCAAGCAGACTCTCACACACATTCTTCGTGATATGCATGGCATCAAGGCTGTGAGGCACACGGTGGATCTTCCAGTACGGCAAGTCCCAGAAAACAGACCTCGTTTTCCATACCTTCAGCAGCGGCTCTGGCGCCTTTCGCTTCTTTCCCGGCTCTGGCGCCTTTCGCTTCTTTCCCGGCTCTGGCGCCTTTTGCTTCTTTCCCGGAAGTGGGCAATCTTTCCAATTTTTCAATAGCTCGTCTATTTCCTCGCCGCTCCTCGTACGCGGGCGTTTTCGGGGTTCGGTTTCACCATCGAACAGATCCTTGTGTTTCCTCCATGGGTCATCGTCGCGAAGCCACCTTCGATGTCCCATGAACATGGTTTTCGAAGACCCGGGATCTCTATCTAGCTGGCGATACGTTGTGTCATCCATGCACCTTACACATCCAGAAAATTCGTGGACTACCTGCCCCGCGAGATATCCGTAACCGAGATAGTCGTGCACCGTCGTGAGCAGTGTGGCTCTCATAGGTAAATATTCTTTCTCTACGGCGTCCCACGTATTGGCTGGTGTTTTCCACAGCGTGTCTAGCTCCTCTTTCAGCAGCCCCAGATACAGATTGATGTCGTTCCCTGGTTGTTTCGGCCCTTCAATTAGCATACTCATGTGAATGTACTTCCTCTTCATGCACAACCAGGGGGGAAGGTTGTACATCCTCACAAACATAGGCCAGGTGCTATGTGTGCTTCTCTGGATGCCAAACGGATTGACTCCATCGGTGCTTGCGCCCAGCACGATGTTCCTTGGATCCTTCCCAAATTCTGGGTATTCGAAGTTCAACGCTTGCCACTGGCTCGCATCCTTAGGGTGACTCAGCATCTTGTCTTTTTATTTATCTTCGGATCATTTCCGTCATCTTCCCACTTCTTCTCCTCCCTATCCGCGTGCCAACGCAGGAGCTTTGCTACCTTAGGGTCCGCAAAATACTACTGCAGACGAGGAGTGATCAGAAAGTACCACACCGATTTTCGAGGAGCTTTCTTCCTCTTCTTGTATCGAGTGACGCCACACACCGGACATATGGTAGACTCCGCGTGCTCGTCCCAATAAATGATGCAATTGTTCATGCACACATGGTATTTCATGTGCGGTAAATCCAGAGGACACACAATTTTCTTCGCCTCCTCGAAACTGGTCGGGCACTTGTTCCCCTTGGGAAGACATTCGTGCTAGAATGACATGTTCTCGTTGAAGCATGCGTTGGTCATTTTGTGTTTTACCTTCATCTCCAGAGCCATGAGTGTTACTTTCAGGTGGGTATCCTCGGGCCTGCATCCTTCATACAATGGAGTAACCGCGTCTATCTCCAGTTGATCCAGCTTGGCTTTCTCTCGGGCGGCAGCTCTTGCATTATCCGTCTGCTTGAGAAGCAGCTCTTGAATATGAGGGTACTGCACCCAGCCTCCATTGTCGTCTGCTCTGGCATCTTCATCTTCATGATCATGCCCTTCGTCTTGATCTTCCTCATCATCATGTACGACATCTTCTACCTGATGACTGTGTACAACATCACCGTCGTGATCATGTCCTGGAGATTCTTCGTCTTCTCGCCCGCCCTCGCCGCGGTGGTACTTGTCTTGTTGCCCTTCCTCATTTCTTGCCCAGCCCCCATGGACGACTTCATAGTCATCTTCATCACCTTGCCACCGATAGCCATCCATGAAACCACGCAAGAGTAGGTGGTCCGGCACCTGCCCGGAATCCGGGTCCGCAATAAGGCTCTTCAGCTTGCATCTTCGACACGGACATCTTATCTCCGTCTCGTTCTTTTGAAGCATCTCGGCCTTCGCGGAGCTCAAAAACCTATTCACGATGCCTTCGGTCATCGTGCGGACCATGGTCGCCTGCAGGGTAGAGCAAAACGATATTTTAGAACCAAGAAAATTTTTGGCATGACCTTCCCTAAAAATAGGACCAAAAAGAATGCATAGTGCCAAAATTCTTGCCGAAACAGAAATGAATCAACATTCCGGAAAAATATTGGCAACTATCGCATTTCAAATACTGGTACCTGCAAACACAAACATATATGCAACACCACAAACACATGCAACACCACAAACATACATAGATCTAGCTAGGCCACAAAAAGTGCATGTGCACGTTGTTGGAGCGAGCTAGGGAGAAAAAAAGTAGATCTACATCATGAAGATAGCTTTCCCCTTACTTATACCTATAAAAAAAAGGTAATTTCACCACTTAATTTTGATGAATCTATGGTGGAAATGAGGTGAGGAGGAGGAGGCAGCCGAAAGCTTGGAGAAGGAGGTGGAGGGAATGAAGTGGGGAAAGTGGGTGGGTAGGTGTGGCTGTCCAAAATATCTTGTTGGGGTCGCAGGTTACTAATGGCGCACCACCTGCAAATGCGCCATTAGTAACCCTGGTTAATAATGGCGCACCTGCAGGTGGTGCGCCATTAGTAGTTTTGCAGAAAGTAAAATATATATATATATATATATATATATATATATATATATACTAATGGCGCACTTTTACAGGGTGCGCCATTAGTAGTTTAAACTAGTAATGGCGCACTGTGATGCGGTGCGCCATTAGTAGTTTTGCAAAAAAAAGAATAAAACAAAATTCAGTACTGGCGCACTCCCTGTCTGGTGCGCCATTACTAGTTAGAACTAGTAATGGCGCACTTCGGTAGGATGCGCCATTAGTATGTATGTAAAAATGAAAAAAAAATTATCACTAGTGGCGCACCTATTTTCTGGTGCGCCATTAGTGTCTTCCACACTAATGGCGCATCACCAACTGGTGTGCCATTAGTATATAGTAGTGGCGCACTACTTCCCTGGTGCGCCATTAGTGTCAATCCTATCTATAGCCCTTTTCCTAGTAGTGTGATTGTCAATATCATGCACAAATGAGTTCTGAAGAGAGAATTTTATTGCTTTTTCTTGTCGGTTTTACTTGACAATTCAAAATTAACAAAGTAGAAGGAAATTAGCAAGGCAGCAGATAAAGGCGCTCCTTCCAAATGGAGGGCCTCTACAGATTGTACTCCTCCAGCCCCAAGATGATTTGCAAGACAACACATGCATAGACACTCAACGTAACTGTGTTGATGATGAGCACGTCTCCCCTAGTGCACCATCACATGCGCTCCCTCTATGTTGGCACTGTTATATGTGGTTGCATGTTATGTATGATTTCTAGCTTGTATTGCTTCTAATTTTTTTGAATTCCATCTGCTTACTTTACACATTATACTTGTGAATAAGACACGTGTTCCTGTTTCTAGAACATACAATATCTGTCTATCACACCATGTTCTTACATCAAAGTACTACTATTGTGTAACCTGCAACAATCACTTATCATAAGACACGTTTGACTTGGGAGTGTGATATAGGTTACATTTCACATTCTTTTGTAGCTTGTACTACTTCTAATTTGTTGAAATGGCACTTATGACGAGATAGTTTTAACTTGGTAGAGTGATATTTGTTGCATCTTTCATATGGTATCTAGCTTTCATTGCTTCTTATTTGTTGAAATGCCTTCTTCTTAGTTTACACATCATAGCTGTGAATATGCAATGTTGTTCTTTTTTCTTACACATTCAATCGTCCTATCATGCGGCCGCCTTACATTAAAGTAGTGCTTGTTAGCATCCTGCATCAATGAGTTCTGAAAAGCGAATTTTTATTCATTTTTCTTGTGGGTTTGACTTGACAAGGCAATACAACATAGAAAGAGGAAGGAAAAAAATAAGGCAGGGACTGATGGCGGTCTTCTGGCGAAGCCGACATCCCGGGTGCTTTCTCTAGCTTGGCAGTGTGATATTGTCTTGCATGTTGCATACGGTGTCTAGCTTGCATAACTTCTTATTTGTTGAAATGGCTTCTGCTTAGTTTACACAAAAAGTTGTGAATATGCCATGCCGTCCTGTTTTCCGTACATATTCCATCCTGGTATCATGTGTTTGCCTTACATCTCGCATTCTTTTCTAGCTTGCACTACTTCTAATTTGTTGAAATGGCACTTATGACAAGACAGTTTTAACATGGTAGAGTGATATTTGTTGCATCTTTCACATGGTGTCTAGCTTTCATTGCTTCTAATTTGTTGAAATGCCTTCTGCTTAGTTTACACATCATAAGCTGTGAATATGCAATGTTGTGAATATGCAATGGCACTAATGATGAGAGACCTTTAACTTGGTAGTGTGATGTTTTTTGCATCTTGCATATGATTTACTTCTTGTACTACTTCACATTTGTTTAAACGCCAGTTATGACGAGACACTATTAACTTGGCAGAGCGATATTTGTAGCATCTTTCATATGGTGTCTACCTTCCATTGCATTGCTTCTAATTTAGTGAAATGTCTTCTACTTAGTTTACACATCATAGTTCTGATTATCTCATGCCGTCCTGTTTTTCGTACATATTACATCCTCCTATCATGTGGTTGTCTAACATCAAAGTTCAGATCATCTATATCACACATCAATTTGTTCCGAAGAACTAAATTGTTATTCCTTTTTCTTGTCGGCTTGACTTAACATGGCATAGAGAAAGAGGAAGGAACACATAATAACAGGGGATGGTGCTAGTACTAAGGACACACGGAAATGGAAGCGAAAGAATCCTGCAGATTCTGCTGGTACTGATGGTGCAATAGAAGGTCAAAGTCCAGGGGAAAATTGTAAAAACGGGGTATCCCGTGCTACACGAGTTGCAGAACAAGGCAAACAGAAACCTATAGCTGCCACCAAACAAGCAGAGACAACCCTAGTTGTTGCAACACCTTCCATAGTATCACTAGCTGCACGAGTTACTCGTTCATCAACGCAGCTAGGAGCACGTTCCAAGCTCTCTTTCCACCTGACACTACTTCCGAAGCACTCTTGACACAAGACGAGTTGGCAAGATCAGATGAACTTTGTGAGCTTCAACATCAAGAAGGTAGTTGTTGGAGTCAAGTTACAGTTGCATACTTTATATGTAGTCTCACAGTTTGATGTACACTAACACTTCCTATGTTCGTTTTTGGACTAGCACCTAGGCGCAAGAGGAAAAAAACATCAGGGATAATGCTCGATAGGTTAACTAAATCTAGAGGAGGAAGAATGGAGATCCGTTTTGAGGCAGGTTTACAAAGGCCACGTGATGCTACAGAGTTAGCCAAGTTAGTATCAGAGGCAGCGGTTGCCGTTAGGTGTCATGTACGTATCCTCCCAACATGGATTCAGTACAAGAATGACAAAGACGAAACCCGGTTCAACACCTTCCTCGATCATTTATCTGTTAGTATGGTTATGCATGGAAACTAGTAATATCGTCTTTCTTTGTCCCATACTTTCTAGGTTGCTGATATTGAGACTCCCATAATTTTCAGCAGATGAGGTTCAAGTTGGATAGCCAAGATGATGCAACTAGACATGCTTGCACCCATGTTTTCAAGTCTTCTCTATGACAGTATTGGTATGACTTAAGGAAAACTCACTTTGAAGGCAAGGCTAACAGTGAACTTGCCCAAACATCTCAAGTGGAAAATATATCAGATGAAGACTAGAGAGGCCTCGTTAAACACTGGTCTAATCTAAAGTATTAGGTACGTTATATGTATGTGATCAGATCACATGTTGAACTCCTATTTACGCATGTGTGACACCCCGGATGTAACTTGCCATATTTGTACTCCGACTCTTGCCATTTTCAGCTTTAAGTTATGAGATTTCCCTTCGTGATTGGGTTTTGTCTTCATTTTGCTTTTTGCTCATGTCATGCATTTCATATCATGTCATCATGTGCATCTCATTTGCATACGTGTTCGTCTCATGCATCCGAGCATTTTCCCCATCGTCCGTTTTGCAATCCGACACTCCTACGTGCACTGGCGCACCCCTCTTCTCTCTTTTCGTGAGCGGGTGTTAAACATTCTCGGAATGGACCGAGATTTGGAAAGCGGCCTTGGTACACCACCGGTAGACCGCCTGTCAAATTTCGTGTCATTTGGAGTCCGTTTGATGCTCCAACGGTTAACCGGGGAACCGTAAAGGCCTCTTGTGTGTTGCAGACCAACACCCCTCCAAAACTGCCCAATAACCCATCCAAACGACTCCCATGTCCTCCGTCGTCGGATCACGATCGCGTGGTCAAAAACTACACTCCATTTGGACACTCGTACCTCCTCCTACCTATAAATAGGTGCCCTCCCCAAATTTTTTGCGCAGTCCAACCCTAGCCCCACTCCTCCTTGCCGCCGGACGCGTCCGGACCACGCCGGACACGTCCATACGCCATCGCCCGGCGAACCAGCCACCGCCATGTGGAGTCCCCGCCCCACCAGCCGCCACGGCCTGCCGAGGCCCATCGCCGGCCCCCGCGGGCCCAAGCCGCCCCACGCCCGGTCTGTCTCCTCCGCCGCCGTGCTCCGCTCCCTGCTGCCCGCGCCACGCCTACGCCACCTCGCAGTCGCCTGCTCCGGCCGCCGCCTCGCCGCCCTCGCCGCCTCGCTCCGCCCGCAATGCCGGCGACCGCGCACCGCCTCCTCCCATCCCCGGCGAGCTCCAGCGTCCTCTCCTTCGCTCCGGCCGCCGTTCGCTTCGTCCCCGGCAACTCCGGCCGTCCACCGGTGAGCCTCGATCCGCGAGCCCGAACCCTAGATCTGTTCACCCAAGGTCGTTTTTCCTCTAAGTCCTTTTTCTATGATGATTTTATGCCCTGTTCTTTGCATCATAACTCCATGACCGTAGCTTCGTTTCATGTGTATAATATATCAAAATGTTCATTGTGAGATGCTATTCATTTCATTCCGTTGTGGCATGCTTGATTGAGTCCATCTTGATGCCCAAATCGTTGATGCAAGAGTGCTATAAAATGTTTGCGATCCTGTTACTTAGCAGATTACGATGATTTGGCATTTTTGTCACATTTGTTGTGTGCATCATATGGGCATGAGCTCTACATGTGTTTTGATCTATGCCATGCCATCTTTACAGGGGTGTTTGCCATGTATTTTTGTGATCAATGTGGTGACTAGAACAGGCATGCAAAGTAGCCTTTGTGATATTGCTGATTTCCGGGACTTAGGATTTTGCTAAGTCCTTTTTCCTGCTGTTATTTTTATGCCATGTAAACATGATTCTACAGTGAGATCTATGATTGTTTTGAGTACCTTCAGTAAGGACGTTTTGGACACATAGTTATGATATATCCATCAATGGCTGCTTGCAATTATGGAGTGCCCTAACATGTCTTAATCTTGCTCTACTTCTGCTATAAAATGTTCCTGGCAGATTGTTTACATGTTAATCAATTTTGCCATGGTTGTTGTTAGTGATCCATGCTTGCTATGAACTTGCTCTTGCCATGGTTAGCTTCATGAACATGTAATCTTGCTGATGCTATGCTTGTTTTGTCATGCAATTCCTTGTGGTGAGAGATTTGAGCTCGCAAAGATGCCTTCATAATTCTGTTTATGCCATGCTCTGTTTTTCTGCTAAGTCTGAAACTGTTAATAAAACTTGCTATGTTTACATGAGTGTCATCATATCTTCTATGCCTTTTTGGCTCATGATCAGTAAGGGACTTTTGTTCTATGCACTTAGTAGATTCAGGCCACGCCTTTGTTTGCTATGATATGTTCCTGTAGCATGTCGTTTTCTTGATCCAAACATTGCTTCATGATGTTATTCCTGGCATGTTAGTATTTTCACAAAGTCTGTAAGCTGATATCTTTTGCAGTTTTTCCATGCTTGTTTGAACCTGCTCTTTTGTGATTTAGCAGTAGCTCAGTGTTCATGTTTTGTCAAGCATCACTTGGACACCACTGCCATATGGTTTGTTGCTATGTTGGAATGCAGTAGCTTAGTTTCTTGTTGCATTCTAGTAGGCATCGTGCTGTTAATCGCAGAATTGTGCCATTATTATTTTGCTTGCCATTTGCAAACCGTGCATCCGATTCCGGTGATATTTATATCGATTTTGACCGAAATCATCTCATCTTTCCAGCGGCACACTTGGTTTGCCAAGTTGATGCCTTGATCAAACTTTTCCTTCCGGAGCACGCATATGCATTGCATATCACATCTCGTATATCATGCCATGTTTTGCATCATGTTGATTGTGCATTGCACCGTGATTGATTGTTGTTCCTTTGCTTGTGTTCTTGCTTTGGGTAGAGCCGGGAGATGAGTACGTGATCAAGGAACCTGTTGAGTACGCTAACAAGGATAGAGCTTTCGTCAACTCTGAGAACTTTGCAGGCAAGATGACCATACCCTCGAAATCACTTCTATCTATGCTTGCTAGTTGTTCGCTCTATTGCTATGCCACGATACCTACCACTTGCTATATCATGCCTCCCATATTGCCATGTCAGGCCTCTAACCCACCTTTCCAAGCAAACCGTTGTTTGGCTATGTTACCGCTTTGCTCAGCCCCTCTTATAGCGTTGCCAGTTGCCGGTGCAGATGGAGTTTGTTCCATGTTGGAACATGGATATTGTTGGGATATCATTATTATATCTTGTTTTACTTTAATGCATCTATATACTTGGTAAAGGTTGGAAGGCTAGGCCTTATGCCTGGTGTTTTGTTCCACTCTTGCCGCCCTAGTTTCCGTCATACCGGTGTTATGTTCCTTGATTATGCGTTCCTTACGCGGTTGGGTGATAATGGGAACCCCTGGACAGTTTGCCTTGAATAAAACTCCTCCAGCAAGGCCCAACCTTGGTTTTACCATTTGCCACCTAAGCTTTTTCCCATGGGTTCCGCGGACTCAAGGGTCATCTTTATTTTAAACCCCCGGGCCAGTGCTCCTCTGAGTGTTGGTCCAAACTAGAGCACCATGCGGGACCGTCCCTTGGCAACTTGGGTTATGTTGGTACATGTACGCTTAGCTTATCCGGTGTGCCCTGAGAACAAGATATGTGCAGCTCCTATTGGGATTTGTCGGCATAGTCGGGTGGTCTTGCTGGTCTTGTTTTACAATTGTCAAAATGTCTTGTAACCGGGATTACGAGACTGATCGGGTCTTCCCGGGAGAAGGAATATCCTTCGTTGACCGTGAGAGCTTGTGATGGGCTAAGTTGGGACACCTGCAGGGTTTTGAACTTTCGAAAGCCATGCCCGCGGTTATGGGCAGATGGGAATTTGTTAATATCCGGTTGTAGAAAACTTGACACTTAACTTAATTAAAATGAATCAGCCGCGTGTGTAGCCATGATGGTCTCTTTTCGGCAGAGTCCAGGAAGAGAACACGGTCTCGTCTTATGCTTGAACGTAAGTAGCTTCAGGATCACTTCTTGATCATTATTTGCTTCTCGACCGTGCTTTGCTTCTCTTCTTGCTCTCACTTGCGTAAGTTAGCCACCATATATGCTTAGTGCTTTGCTGCAGCTCCACCTACTACCCCTTTCCCGCCTTTAAGCTTAAATAGTCTTGATTGCAAGGGTGTGAGATTGCTGAATCCCTGTGACTCACAGATACTTCCAAACAGATGCAGGTGCCGACGATGCCAGTGCAGGGGACGCTACCGAACTCAAGTGGGAGTTCGACGAGGATTCGGGGCGTTACTATGTTTCCTTTTCGGATGTTCAGTAGAGGAGCCCAGTTGGGACGATCGGGGATCTAGCATTTGGGGTTGTCTTTCTTTATTTTGGTTCCGTAGTCGGACCTTGATTGTATTATGGATGATGTATATCTATTTATGTATTGTGTGAAGTGGCGATTGTAAGCCGACTCTTTATCCCTTTCTTATTCAGTACATGGGATGTGTAAAGATTACCCCTCTTGCGACAGACCAACCATGCAGCTATGCCACTAAGTCGTGCCCCGACACGTGGGAGATATAGCCGCATTGTGGGTGTTACAAGTTGGTAATCAGAGCCTTCCCCGACTTAGGAGCCCCCTGCTTGATTGGTCGCTGACGTTGTTGAGTCTAGAACAAAATGTTTTGAGTCTTAGGATTATATATATCGGAGAGTAGGATTATTTTTACTCCTCAGTCCCTTCGTCGCTCTGGTGAGGCCTCCTAACGTAGAGTTTTGACTCTTCTCTCCTCAAATTTCACTAATTTTTTTTAGGATCACGCGGGTATCTTGGAATCGTTCCGATGGTTTTGTGACGAGAACATTGTTCTTGGTGCCTCCTACCATTTAGGGGTTGTGGCAGTGTCCTGGGGAGTTGAGCTCTGAGGTGTTGTCGTCACAATTTTATCGTTGCAGTTTTGGAATACCTGAGTTCGCGACATCGAAAATCTCTTTTATGCAGTTGTTGGTGAGATAACCTCGACGCCACCCAGTACTGGGGCGGTAGTTCGGGAGTATTGCCATAACTCATATAACAGATGCTTTTCGAAGGTTGAGGTAAATGATTTCCAAAGGTTTCTTGGTTATGTGTTGAAGGATGGATACAACTAGATGTAGGATTTGCTAGTTTTGGGTGAGATATTATGCTTCCCCTGTATCCCCAACACCTGATTGCATAACCAGAAAGTTTCGGGAGTTTCATAGGTGGGAATTCATGTAGCTCTAGTATTTCTTCCTGCAGATACTTGGTTTCTGATTGGGTAATCCTTACCACTTATTTGTTCATATCCGTACCTAGTTGCTTTATTTCATCTACCTTTATCTAAGTGGCTTCTCAACTTTATGGAAGTGTGATGATTTACTATGGAATTCATTCGTTCATTCTTGTTTGAATGTTAAGGCTATATGTTGCAATTTCGATCCATTGATTTAGCTTGAATATATGTCTTTCAAGATGCTAATGAATGTCAACCTCTTCAGGATGGCTCCTCCAACACGTCAGAATCCGAACCCTATGCCACCACCTCCGCCTCCGGAGGCTTGGCAAGCTATCATGGCAGCCACCAAAGCCAACACTCAGATGCTTTTGCAACTCTTGCAAGAGCGCAACCAAGGGCAAGGCAACCAAGGAAATCAAGGCCAAGGCAACAATCAGCCTCAATTTGCTACCCTCAATCAGTTCCTCGCAAACCATCCGAAGTCCTTCAGTAACTGTGTCGAGGCCATAGACGCCGACGACTGGCTTGTGGATATCTGCAAACATTTTGAGTGTAGCAATGTCAGGCCTATGGACTTTCTCAAGTTTGCTTCGTTCCAACTCAAAGACCAAGCTGCCGAGTGGTATCAACAATACAGAGATTCCAGAGGAGGTCGTGTGATTACCTGGGATGATTTCCGCCGAGACTTCAAAGCTCATCACATTCCACAAAGTGTTGCTGAGAGTAAGCGTGGGGAGTTCCGCAATCTTAAGCAAGGCAGCATGTCCGTGTATCAATACAATATCTCGTTTCAGAAACTCGCTCGCTTTGCTAAACAAGATGTCCCTAATGAAAAGAGCATGATTTATCAATTTAGAGGTGGCCTCAGAGAAGATCTGCAATTAGCTCTCGTGTTTCTTGAGCCGACTAAGTATGATGAATTCTACAACATGGCACTAAAGCAAGAAGCCGCTCAGATTAAGTGTGATGCTTCTAAGAAGAGAGTCAGGGATGCAGCTCAATCTTATTCTTCAAATCAAGTGGCACCTAAGCAACAGAAGTTCTGGTTGCCTCCTCCTCCTTCGTTCCGTCAGCCCTACCAGCAGAAGAGTAAAGGTGGCAATGGATCTTCCCACCCACCCAACCCAGGCTATCAGAACAAAGATCAGTCTCATACTCCAAGGTCAAGTGCTCCTTATCACCGTCCGCTCTCAGAAGTTACTTGCAGCAAGTGTCAACAGAAAGGGCACTATGCAAACAAGTGCTTCAACCAAAGGCGCCTTCCGCCTCCTCCTCTTGTCAGATCTACCAGCAATGCAGTGGTCAAGCATAACCGCAAGCATGCTAAGGTCAACATGATGAATGTAACTCAGGCAGAGGACTCTTCAGAAGTGATCATGGGTAACTTTCCAGTTAACTCTATTCCTGCAAAAGTCCTTTTTGACACTGGTGCATCGCATTGTTTCATGTCAAGATCATTTGCTTCAAAGCATGACTTCGTTTCGGAAATGTTGGGTAAACCCATGGGAGTGATTTCTCCGGGCAAGTCTATGAGGGCTACAACGATGATCCCATATGTTTCCATCAAGATGGGCGACTATAGATTTCTGTCTCCTCCAATGGTTCTTGGTGACTCGGATATTGATCTAATTCTCGGCATGGACTGGCTTTCTAAGCACAAGGCTCAGCTTGATTGTGCTGCCAGGCAAATTCAATTGACACACTATTCTGAGGATGTGATCATCTATGCCGCTCGTGACGATACCATTCGACTATTTTCTCTCAATGAGAAGGGCGAGTTGAATGCCAGCTCTCATATTCCACTCGTTTGTAAATATCAAGACGTCTTTCCAGAAGAGCTTCCAGGAATGCCTCCTCATCGGCCAGTTGAATTTGTTATCGATCTTGAGCCTGGCATGGAACCTGTTTGCAAGCGTCCTTATAAGCTTGGACCAGAAGAGTTGAAGGAGTTGAGGAAACAACTCGATGAACAAGAGCGCATGGGTCTGATCAGACCGAGTTCATCTCCATGGGGTTGTGGTGTTCTTTTTGTCAAGAAGAAGGATGGTACGGAATGACTCTGCGTTGACTAACGTCCATTGAACAAGAAGACAATAAAGAACAAGTATCCACTTCCCAACATCAATGAGCTATTCGAGCAACTTAAAGGTGCTCAAGTATTCTCCAAGCTTGACCTCCGCATGGGTTATCATCAGATTCGCATTCGTGAACAAGATATCCCCAAGACAACATTCAGAACAAGCTATGGTTCTTATGAATATACTGTCATGTCTTTCGGCCTTGTCAATACTCCTCCAACGTTCTCTCGCATGATGAACTTCATCTTCAACCCTTACACAAATGATTTCATCTTGGTGTATCTCGATGATATTTTGGTCTTTTCCAAGAATAAGGAGGATCATGCAAAGCATTTGAGATTGGTACTCGACAAACTCAGAGAGCATCAATTCTATGCGATGTTTTCCAAGTGTGAGTTCGGGCTTGACGAAGTTCTTTACCTTGGTCATATCATCTCCGCCAAAGGCATCGCTGTTATCCCCGCAAGGTCTCGGTGCTATGTTAATGCAAGAGAAGAAAGTTGTGGCTTATACCTCTCTCTAGTTGAAGCCCAACGAAAATAACTACCCCACTCATGACCTCGAGTTGGCAGCAGTTGTCCATGCATTATTAGTGTGGAGACATCTCTTGTTGGAAAGGAAAGTGGACATCTTCACTGATCATAAGAGCCTCAAGTACATCTTAACCCAAACCAACCTCAACCTCAGGCAGACTCGTTGGGTCAAAATGATTCAAGAATACAATCCGAGTATTGAATATACTCCAGGGAAGGCCAATGTCATTGCAGATGCTTTGAGAAGGAAGGCTTACTACAACAACTTAATTCTCAAGCCCTTCCAACTGGATCTTTGTGAAGCTTTCCGCAAACTGAACCTCCAAGTTGTTCCTCAAGGCTTTCTTGCCAACCTCCAAGTCTCTCCTACTTTGGAAGATCAAATTCATGAGGCACAACTTCTTGATGCCATGGTGAAGAAGGTGAAAAATGGGATTGCCAAGAGCCAACCCAAGTACAAGTGCTATCGCATTGATGACAAAGACACTCTATTCTTCGAGGATCGAATTGTGGTTCCTAAAGGTGATCTACGGAAAGTCATTATGAACAAGGCGCAGAATTCCCTTCTATCCATTCATCCTGGAAGTACAAAGATGCACCATGACCTCAAGCAGTCGTATTGGTGGACTCGAATGAAGCGAGAAATTGCTCAATTCGTGAATGAATGTGATGTCTGCAGAAGGGTGAAAGCAGAACACCAACGGCTAGCTGGTCTCCTCCAACCTCTTGCTATTCCAGAACGGAAGTTTGACCATATTGAGATGGACTTCGTAACTGGATTTCCCAAGTCCAAGCATGGAAACAATGCTATCTTTGTTGTCATCGACAAGCTTACAAAAGTGGCTCATTTGCTTCCAATCAAAGAATCTATCATAGCAGCTCAGCTGGCAGAGCTATATACCTCCATGATTTTCTCCTTGCATGGCATTCCGCAATTAATATCTTCATATCGTGGAAGCATCTTCACTTCTAAGTTCTGGGACTCCTTCCAGAAAGCCATGGGCACCAAAATTCGCTTCAGCACAGCCTTCCATCCTCAAACTAGTGGCCAAGTCGAGCGAGTCAATCAAATCCTTGAAGATATGCTCAGGGCTTGTGTCATTTCTTTCGGTATGAAGTGGGAAGATCGTCCTCCATATGCCGAGTTCTCCCACAACAACAGTTTCCAAGCGAGTTCGGGCAAAGCCCCATTCGAGATTCTCTATGGCAGAAAGTGTCGTACTCCTCTTAACTGGTCAGAGACTGGTGAACGCCAACTTCTTGGCAATGACTTAATCACAGAGGTTGAAGAAATGTGTAAAGTCATCCGTGAAAATCTCAAAGCCGCGCAATCGCGCCAGAAGAGTTACTATGATAGCAAGCACTGTGACTTGGCTTTCGAGTTCGGAGACCATGTCTACCTCCGTGTCTCTCCAATGAAAGGTACTCATCGCTTCGGTATCAAAGGGAAGCTTGCCCCTAGATACGTGGGTCCTTTCAAGATCATTGGCAAAAGAGGCGATCTTGCCTATCAACTTGAGCTTCCGTCCAACTTCAAAAATGTGCACGATGTGTTTCACGTGTCACAGCTTCACAAGTGCTTTAAGACTCCTAAGTGCACCATCAACTTCGAAGAGATTGATCTCCAAGAAGATCTGTCTCATCGTGAGCATCCCATTGCTATTCTTGAAGAAACCGAGCGCAACACTCGCAACAAGTCTATCAAATTCCTGAAAGTGAAGTGGTCACATCATTCCGACCGAGAAGCCACCTGGGAACTCAAGGACCACCTCCGTTTCGAATATCCGGAGTTCTTTCAGTCCTAGATCTCGGGACGAGATCCTTTCGTAGTGCTGGAGTGTTGTAACACCCGGATGTAACTTGCCATATCTTTACTCCGACTGTTGCCATTTTCGGCTTTAAGTTATGAGATTTCCCTTCATGGTTGGGTTTTGTTTTCGTTTTGCTTTTTGCTCATGTCATGCATTTCATATCATGTCATCATGTGCATCTCATTTGCATACGTGTTTGTCTCATGCATCCGAGCATTTTCCCCGTTGTCCGTTTTGCAATCCCACACTCCTACGTGCACCGGCGCACCCCTCTTGTCTCTTTTTGTGAGCGGGTGTTAAACATTCTTGGAATGGACCGACATTTTCAAAGCGGCCTTGCTACACCACCGGTAGACCGACTGTCCAATTTTGTGTCATTTGGAGTCTGTTTGATGCTCCAACGGTTAACCGAGGAACCATCAAGGCCTCTTGTGTGTTGCAGCCCAACACCCCTCCAAAATGGCCCAATAACCCATCCAAACCACTCCCAAGTCCTCCGTCATCGGATCACGATCGCGTGGTCGAAAACTACACTCCATTTGGAGACTCCTACCTCCTCCTACCTATAAATAGGTGCCCTCACCAAATTTTTCGCGCAGTCCAACCCTAGACCCGCTCCTCCTTGCTGTCGGACGCGTCCGGACCATGCCGGACACGTCCTTCTGCCGTCGCCCGGCGAACCAGCCGCCGCCATGTGGCGTCCCTGCCCCGCCAGCCGCCGCGGCCCGCCGAGGCCCATCGCTGGCCCCCGCAGGCCCGAGCCGCCCCGCGCCCCGCCTGTCTCCCCCGCCGTCGTGCGCCGCTCCACACCGCCCATGTCGCGCCTACGCCACCTCGCCGTCGCCTGCTCCGGCCGCCGCCTCGCCGCCCTCCGCCGCCTCGCCTCCCTGCGCCGCCCGCAGCGCCGGCGACCGCGCACTGCCTCCTCCCTTCCCCGACGAGCTCCGGCGTCCTCTCCTCCGCTCCGGCCGCCATCCGCTTCGTCCCCGACAACTTCGGCCGTCCACCGGCGAACCTCGATCCACGAGCCCGAACCCTAGATTTGTTCACCCGAGGTCGTTTTTCCTCTTATGTCCTTTTTCTGTGATGATTTTATGCCCTGTTCTTTGCATCATAACTCCATGACCGTAGCTCCATTTCATGCGTATGGTATATCAAAATGTTCATTGTGAGATGCTCTTCATTTCATTCCATTGTGGCATGCTTGTTTGAATCCATATTGATGCCCAAATCATTGATGCAAGAGTGCTATAAAATGTTTGCTCCTGTTACTTAGCAGATTATGATGATTTGGCATTTTTGTCACATTTGTTGTGTGCATCATATGGGCATGAGCTCTACATGTGTTTCGATCTATGCCATGCCATCTTTACAGGGGTGTTTGCCATGTATTTTTCTGATCAATGTCGTGACTAGCACAAGCATGCAAAGTAGCCTTCATGATATTGCTGATTTCTGGGACTTAGGATTTTGCTAAGTCCTTTTTCCTGCTGTTATTTTTATGCCATGTAAACATGATGCTACAGTCAGATCCATGATTATTTTGAGTACCTTCAGTAAGGATTTTTTGGACATATGGTTATGATATATCCATCCATGGCTCTGTTTGAAATTATGGAGTGCACTAACATGTCTTAATCTTGCTCTACTTTTGCTATAAAATGTTCCTGGCAGATTGTTTACATGTTAATCAATTTTGCCATGGTTGTTGTTAGTGATCCATGCATGCTATGAACTTTCTATTGCCACTTTTACCTTAATGG
This sequence comes from Triticum aestivum, assembly GCF_018294505.1. Classification (NCBI taxonomy): domain Eukaryota; kingdom Viridiplantae; phylum Streptophyta; class Magnoliopsida; order Poales; family Poaceae; genus Triticum; species Triticum aestivum. Next base: position 390,132,976 of record NC_057809.1, on the reverse strand, counting down.
ACATGTCATCTTGCTGATGCTATGCTTGTTTTGTCATGCAATGCCTTGTGGTGAGTGATTTGCGCTCGCAAAGATGCCTTCATAATTCTGTTTATGTCATGCTCTGTTTTTCTGCAAAGTCTAAAACTATTAATAAAACCTGCTATGTTTACATGAGTGTCATCATATCTTCTGTGTCTTTGTGGCCCATGATCAGTAAGGGACTTTTGTTCTATGCATTTAGTAGATTCATTCCATGCCTTTGTTTGCTAAGATATGTTCCTGTAGCATGTTGTTTGCCTGCTCTAAACATTGCTTCATGATGTTATTCCTGGCATGTTAGTATTTTCACTAAGTCTGTGAAGTTGATATCTTTTGCACTTTCGCCATGCTTGTTTGAACTTGCTCTTGTGTGATTTAGCCATAGCTCAGTGTTCATGTTTTGTCAAGCATCACTTTTACATCACTGCCATATGCTTTGTTGCTATGTTGGAGTGAAGTTGCCCAGTTTCTTGTTGCATTCTAGTAGGCATCGTGCTGTTAATCATAGAATTGTGCCATTATTGTTTTGCTTGCCATTTGCAAACCGTGCATCCAATTCCGGTGATCTTTATATCGATTTCAACCGAAATAATCTCATCTTTCCAGAGGCACACTTGGTTTGCCAAGTTGATACCTTGATCAAACTTTTCCTTCTGGAGCACGCATATACATTGCATATCACATCTCGCATATCATGCCATGTTTTGTGTCATGTTTATTGTGCATTGCACCGTGATTGATTGTTGTTCCTTTGCTTGTGTTCTTTGTTTGGGTAGAGCCGGGAGACGAGTACGTGATCGAGGAACCTGTTGAGTATGCTAACGAGGATCAAGCTTTCGTCAACTCTGAGAACTTTGCAGGCAAGATGACCATACCCTCAAAATCACTTCTTTCTTTGCTTGCTAGTTGTTCGCTCTATTGCTATGTCGCGATACCTACCATTTGCTATATCATGCCTCCCATATTTCCATGTCAAGCCTCTAACCCACCTTTCCTAGCGAACCGTTGTTTGGCTATGTTACCGCTTTGCTCAGCCCCTCTTATAGCGTTGCTAGTTGTAGGTGAAGATGGAGTTTGTTCCATGTTGGAACATGGATATTGTTGGGATATCATTATTATATCTTTTTTTACTTTAATGCATCTATATACTTGGTAAAGGGTGGAAGGCTCGACCTTATGCCTGGTGTTTTGTTCCACTCTTGCCGCCCTAGTTTCCGTCATACCGGCGTTATGTTCCTTGATTTTGCGTTCCTTACGCGGTTGGGTGATAATGGGAACCCCTTGACAGTTCGCCTTGAATAAAACTCCTCCAGCAAGGCCCAACCTTGGTTTTACCATTTGTCACCTAAGCCTTTTCCCTTGGGTTCCGCGGACCCAAGGGTCATCTTTATTTTAAACCCCCGGGCCAGTGCTCCTCTGAGTGTTGGTCCAAACTAGAGCACCGTGCAGGACCGTCCCTTGGCAACTTGGGTTATGTTGGTACCTGTACGCTTAGCTTATCCGGTGTGCCTGAGAACGAGATATGTGCAGCTCCTATCGGGATTTGTTGGCACAGTCGGGCGGTCTTGCTGGTCTTGTTTTACAATTGTCGAAATGTCTTGTAACCGGGATTCCGAGGCTGATCGGGTCTTCCCGGGAGAAGGAATATCCTTCGTTGACCGTGAGAGCTTGTGATGGGCTAAGTTGGGACACCCCTGCAGGGTTTTGAACTTTCGAAAGCCATGCCCGGGGTTATGTGCAGATGGGAATTTGTTAATATCCGGCTGTAGAAAATTTGACACTTAACTTAATTAAAATGAATCAACCGCGTGTGTAGCCGTGATGGTCTCTTTTCGGCGGAGCCCGGGAAGAGAACACGGTCTCGTGTTATGCTTGAACGTAAGTAGCTTCAGGATCACTTCTTGATCACTATTAGCTTCTCGACCGTGCTTTGCTTCTCGTCTCGCTCTCGTTTGCGTAAGTTAGCCACCATATATGCTTAGTGCTTTGCTGCAGCTCCACCTCACTACCCCTTTCCTACCTTTAAGCTTAAATAGTCTTGATCGCGAGGGTGTGAGATGCTGAGTCCCCGTGAATCACAAATATGTCCAAACAGATGCAGGTGCCGCTGATGCCAGTTCAGGGGACGCTACCGAACTCAAGTGGGAGTTCGACAAGGATTCGGGGCGTTACTATGTTTCCTTTCCGGATGATCAGTAGAGGAGCCTAGTTGGGACGATCGGGGATCTAGCATTTGGGGTTGTCTCTCTTTATTTTGGTTCCGTAGTTGGACCTTGATTGTATTCTGGATGATGTATGTCTATTTATGTATTGTGTGAAGTGGCGATTGTAAGCCGACTCTTTATCCCTTTCTTATTCAGTAGAAGGAAATTACTTTTCTAACTCTGACCCGTGAAACCTACCGGCCCGACGTCCAAAGGTCTAAACCGGGGTAGGTTCGTAGCTTCATCTAGACGCCATGCAACGGCCTCCGAAAAACATTCATACACAATGGCCGCCTAAGCACACATGTGCACGGATGAAATCGCTCCCGCCTACTATTTGGGACACCTAGGATTACCATCCTACCCCCGACCCACAATAGGTCCGAAATTTAAGAGGGGGGCAAAGTTTGTACTTTCTCCAAATTTCAAACAAGCGCGTCCCATATGTTCACAAAAACCAAAACAAGCGTGCATTAGACCAAAACATGGTTCTCCCTTAGCTCCCCCCGCCCCCTGTCCGATTCCCCATTCGTACTCCGTGGGCGCCAAAACTACCTCTCCACCAGCCACGAAACCCCGGCGTTCTCCGTCCGCCACCCCATCCCACCCATCAACCACCGCCCTCCTCCATCATGCCAGAGCCGATACCCCGACGTCGTCATCCACCGGAACCACAACCGCAACGCCCTCCACGGCTAGTAGTTGAACCCGAGGCCAAGCTATCTGTACCCGAGCCAGTTCAACCACGCCGTCCTGGCCTCACCACTGCCGCTCCAACTTCTCCACCGTCCACCACACCGGAGCTGTTCCCTCTACACCTTCCTTCACCGTCTCGGATCTGCTTCCCCTCCGCCGATAGACGACCATAGCAACATAGTCAACAATTTGGCCATGGGTTCGTCCAAGGCTCGACCCTCCTCCAAAACATTGGTTCCCCAGGTAAAAACAAGAAAATCGCCGCGACATCCGAAGTACCCAGCACCGGCAATCGGAAATGGTATTCCTCTTCCCTTATTCGTGCAAATCTTACGTGTCTGCTTGCACAGTATTCATCCCGTAGAAGACACTAGTTGATCGCTTCTTCTTGATACTAGATGTTCCTAGTAACTCGTGATGGACAAGGTTTATCCTCATATACTATTTCACCTTAGCTAGAGGTTTGTCGCCCCCTGGATTTCAATTCCTGGTCAGTTGATTCCCAATTAAAGGAAGCATTCCCTAGCGTAACAGGTGCTAGTCCGCCTATTACGCCAGGGAAGCAGCGCCTCGGTATTTATCTTAGGGGTGTGTGGGGCCTAGGAGCTGTTGGTGCCCGATTTGGAGGTCGGACAGGATTAAAGGGATGGCCGGGGGCGCTGCCAAGCACAACTATGGTGTGAGGTGGAGGGGAGGGCGGGGCGGTGAAGGCAGGGGTCTGGGCCGGTGGTCGTTGGCGGTTCGAGAAAGATTGTCAACAATGATTGGCGGGAGGTAGACGAAGGCCATCTGCTCGTTCCTTATAGATCGGACGGTTCATAAAAAATCGACTGACCTATTTATTTTTATTCGATATTATTTTGATAGGACCACATGTGGTGGTGTGCTGGAGGAGTACCTGCATTTCTCAGCCATCCCTGTGCTCATATATTACAAAATCATTCGGAGTAGAATCTAATTTTGTTTGCCATGCAATGTTGTAGAGCTATCATATGTCTTCTGTCATTTATTTTTCAGCCACCTGCTATCTTCTACATTTACAGTGAACTAGTTCTGCACACACTTCACCCATACTCTCACTATTGTGTTTTTATGCAAGGGTATTTCAGACTCTGCCTTGACAGAAGCAAAAAAGAAAAGAGAGAAGTCGCTCCTGCTTGCTTTGCGGGAAGGCAAGACACGTGTCTGCTCTTTAAAGGTTGGATGTTCAACAGATGGAGATGGTAAACGTAGCTCTAGAGTTGATGATCTCTCCCACCGTGAACCACCATCCCAGGTGCTTGCTTTAACTTCGCGGTTTCATATGTGGTTGCATGTTCCATATTGTGTCTAGCTTGTATTCGAAAGGCCAAAGTCCCTCTTTATTAAGATAAGGAAAGATATGTTTTACATGAACCACCATCGTGGGAGCACCAAAAGACAACTAGCTAGTCAGGGCACTGGCCGAGCCAGTGGCAAGCCCAACACAGGCATGCATCACCTGGAAGCCAACTAAAAAGCCACGATGGTGGAGAAGTGATACGTCTCCGTCATATCTACTTTTCCAAACACTTTTGCCCTTGTTTTGGACTCTAACTTGTATGATTTGAATGGAACTAACCTGGACTGACGCTGTTTTCAGCAGAATTGCCATGATGTTGTTTTATGTGCAAAAAACAGAAGTTCTCGGAATGACCTGAAACTCCACGGAATATCTTACAATAAATAATAAAAAATCCTCGCCAAAGATGAAGACCAGGGGCCCACACCCTTGCCACGAGGGTGGGGGCGCCACCCCCCCTAGGGTGCGCCCCTACCTCGTGGGCCCCCTGGAGACCTCCCGACTCCAACTCCAACTCTATATAACTGCTTTCGAGGAGAAACAATTCGGAGAGAAGAAATCATCGCGATTTACAATACGGAGCCACCACCAAGCCCTAAAACCTCTCGGGAGGGCTGATCTGGAGTCCGTTCGGGGCTCCGGAGAGGGGGATTCGTCGCCGTCGTCATCATCGACCATCCTCCATCACCAATTTCATGATGCTCACCACTGTGCATGAGTAATTCCATCATAGGCTTGCTGGACGGTGATGGGTTGGATGAGATTTATCATGTAATCGAGTTAGTTTTGTTAGGGTTTGATCCCTAGTATCCACTATGTTCTGAGATTGATGTTGCTATGACTTTGCTATGCTTAATGCTTGTCACTAGGGCCCGAGTGCCATGATTTCAGATCTGAACCTATTATGTTTTCATCAATATATGAGTGTTCTTGATCCTATCTTGCAAGTCTATAGTCACCTATTATGTGTTATGATCCGTTAACCCCGAAGTGACAATAATCGGGATACTTACCGGTGATGACCGTAGTTTGAGGAGTTCATGTATTCACTATGTGCTAATGCTTTCTTCCGGTTCTCTATTAAAAGGAGGCCTTAATATCCCTTCGTTTCCATTAGGACCCCGCTGCCACGGGAGGGTAGGACAAAAGATGTCATGCAAGTTCTTTTCCATAAGCACATATGACTATATTCAGAATACATGCCTACATTACATTGACGAATTGGAGCTAGTTCTGTGTCACCCTATGTTATGACTGTTACATGATGAACCACATCCGACATAATTATCCACCATTGATCCGATGCCTACGAGTTTTCCATATACTGGTTTACGCTTATTTACTTTTCCGTTGCTATTGTTACAATCACTACAAAATACCAAAAACATTACTTTGCTTTCGTTACTCTTTTGTTACCGTTACCATCACTGTCATATTTCTTTGCTACTAAACACTTTGCTGCGGATACTAAATTTCCAGGTGTGGTTGAATTGACAACTCAGCTGCTAATACTTGAGAATATTCTTTGGCTCCCCTTGTGTCGAATCAATAAATTTGGGTTGAATACTCTACCCTCGAAAGCTGTTGCGATCCCCTATACTTGTGGGTCATCAAGACTAATTTCTGGCGCCGTTTCCGGGGAGCATAGCTCTATTCTTTGATTCACTTGGGATTATATCTGCTGGACACTATGAAGAACTTGAAAGACGCTAAGAGAACAATTTATCCCTCAACTACGAGGGGAGGTAAGGAACTGCCATCTAGCTCTCCACTTGATTCAGCTTCTGTTTTGAGTAAGCTTGCGACACCTAAACCTGCTTCTCCTATTCGTTCCGATATGTCGCATGTTATTGATGATGCTACTTCTGCTATACATGATACTTATGATGAAACTACTTCTATGCTTGATACTACTATGACACTTAGTGATTTTCTCGAGGAACGAATTGCTAGGGCTAGAGAGATTGAAAATATTGAATCTGATTATGAAGATGCAAGTGATGATGAAAAATCACTTGTTATTCCTGAGGGTTATTTATTTGATCAAGAAGCTTCTTTAGCTATTTTAGCTTGCAAAGATAGATATGAACTCAAAAGGTTATTAGCTAAATGGAATAAGCAATCTCTAAATGCTAGGATGAGACCTGACCCTGCTTTTGCCACTTCACCTATCTGTGTTGCTGATAAGGATTATGAATTCTCCGTTGATCCTGATATAATTACTTTGGTTGAATCTGATCCTTTTCATGGCTATGAATCTGAAACTGTTGTGGCACATCTTACTAAATTAAATGATATAGCTACCCTGTTCACTAATAATGAGAGATCTTGCTACTTTTATATCCTTAAAATATTTCTGTTCTCATTAAAGGGTGATGCTAAGATATGGTTTAATTCTCTTGATCCTGGTTGTGTGCGTAGTCCCCAGGATATGATCTATTACTTCTCTGCTAAATATTTCCCCGCTCATAAGAAACAAGCTGCTTTAAAGGAAATATACAACTTTGTGCAAATTAAAGAAGAGAGTCTCCCACAAGCTGGGGGGAGGCTTCTCAAGTTACTTAATGCTTTGCCTGATCATCCTCTTAAGAAAAATGAAATGCTTGATATCTTTTATAATGGACTAACCAATGCTTCCATAGATTACCTGGATAGTTGTGCTGGTTTTCTTTTCAGGGAAAGAACACCGGATGAAGCTGAAATCTTATTGAACAATATGTTGACAAATGAAAATAATTGGGCACCTCCTAAGCCAGCTCCTACTCCAATTAATGATCCTATTCCTAAACCAACTCCGAAGAAGAGGGGTATTCTATTTCTCAGTCCCAAAGATATGCAAGAGGCAAAGAAATCTATGAAAGAAAAAAGTATTAAAGCTAAAGATGTTAAGAATTTACCTCCTATTGAAGAAATACATGGTCTTAATTTACCGCCTATTGAAGAAACATATGATCTTAATCCTTTATTTATTGAAGTACCTCTAGACCTCGATAACCCGACATAGGTAGTAAAGGTAAATTCTCTCTATAGATATGATAAAGCTGAAATCCCATTTACTAAAATTGCTAGCCCATGCTTAGATGAGTTTGATAAATTTATGGCTAAGCAAGAAGACTTTAATGCTTATTTTGGTAGACAATTGAAGTACAATTCAAATATGCTTGGACACTTGGGTGATTATATGGCTAATGTCAAAGGTGAACTTAAACTTATTAGTAAACATGCTTCTATGGTTACCACTCAAGTAGAACAAGTACTTAAAGCTCAAAAGGAATTGCTCAATGAGATGAATAGTAATAAAAATGATTATGTTGTTAAAGTGGCTACTAGAACTGGTAGAATGACTCAGGAACCTTTGTATCTTGAAGGACACCCTAAGAGAATTGAGCAAGATTCTCATAGAAATAAAATTTATGCACCTAGTTCTTCTAAAAAGAAGAAAAAGAAAAATGATAGAACCGTGCAAACTTCTAGTGAACCTATTGCTGAACCACCTGATAATCCAAATAATATATCTATGCCTGATGCTGAAACACAATCTGGCAATGAACATGAACCTAATGAAAATGTTAATGATGATGTTCATAATAATGCTCAACCCAGTAATGATAATGATGTAGAAATTGAACCTGTTGTTGATCTTGATAACCCACAATCAAAGAATCAACATTATGATAAGAAAGACTTTGTTGCTAGGAAACATGGTAAAGAAAGAGAGCCTTGGGTTCAGAAACCCATGCCTTTTCCTCCCAAACCATCCAAGAAAAAGGATGATGAGGATTTTGAGCGCTTTGCTGAAATGATTAGACCTATCTTTTTGCGTATGCGATTAACTGATATGCTCAAAACCAATCCTTATGCTAAGTACATGAAAGATATTATTACAAATAAAAGAAAGATACCAGAAGCTGAAATTTCCACCATGCTTGCTAATTATACTTTTAAGGGTGGAATACCAAAGAAACTTGGAGATCCGGGAGTACCTACTATACCATGCTCCATTAAAAGAAACTATGCTAAAACTGCTTTATGTGATCTTGGAGCCGGTGTTAGTGTTATGCCTCTCTCTTTATATCGTAGACTTGATTTGAATAAGTTGACACCTACTGAAATATCTTTGCAAATGGCTGATAAATCAACTGCTATACCTGTCGGTATTTGTGAGGATGTGCCTGTTGTGGTTGCAAACGTTACTATTTTAACGGACTTTGTTATTCTTGATATTTCCGAGGACGATATTATGTCTATTATTCTTGGAAGACCTTTTCTTAATACTGCAGGGGCTGTTATTGATTGCAACAAAGGCAATGTCACTTTTCATGTTAATGGTAATGAGCATACGGTACACTTTCCGAGGAAACAACCTCAAGTTCATATTATCAATTCTATCGGAAGAATTCCATCGAAGCATATTCCTACCGTCAAGAAGAAATATGATATACTTATTATTGGGGATGTGCATATCCCCGTTGAGGTAACCTAGTGTTATTCGAAATTTCTTCGGTTTCATGTTAATCGGAGTGAGTTCGTTAACAAGACTTGATCAACCTTGTTAGTGGATTCCTTTTGATGAGCATGAGATGGATGAAACTAGAAGCACAACCTTCTGTACCCTCTCTATACTTTCTGTTATTTAGTTGAAATAAAGTAAAAATAAATAATTTTCTGTCTGTTATCTGATTATCCGTGCAATATAGAAATACCTCGAAAATAAAAGTTCTCCAAATGCCCTGAAAATTAAATATGATTTTTTCTAGAATATTTGAGGATTTATGGAACAAAGAACACACCAGGGGGCCAACCACCTTGCCACGAGGGTGGAGGGCGCGCCCACCCCCCTAGGGCACGCCCCCTGCCTCGTGGGCCCATGGTGGCCCTCCTCCACTTATTCCTGCACCCATCCTCTTCTTCTTCCTCCTCCAAACACGAAAAACCAACTCAAGCACGAGTTCCAGCCCTCTTTGCTGCCATTTTTGATCTCCTTGCTCAAAGCACCTCTCACAAAACTGCTTGGGGAGATTGTTCCTTGGTATGTGACTCCTCCATTGGTCCAATTAGTTTTTGTTCTAGTGATTTATTCATTGCAAATTTGTGTTGCTTAGGTAACCCTATTCTTGAGCTTGCATGTCAAATTTATATGGTCAAAAGTAGTTTTGATGCATGATATAGGCCCTAGGCACTTGTAGGAGTGGTTGCTATCAATATTATTGAGTTTGGTTTACTTTTATTTTGAAGTTACTAAAAATTTTCAGAGGAAGAAAAATGCTTAGGAAAATGTTCCAAGGTGGTTCTTCAAAGAAGCAAGGACCCAAGCTTGCAATGCGTGATGCTGACGAAGATCCACCAAGAGATGCTCCAGTGCGTCCTTGTGAGTGGCCTTCTGAAAATTTTATGGATCGAGCGAGAATTAAAGAAGAATTTAACGCATATTTGCGTAACGCTGATCTTGTGAGCTTCTAGGAAGAGAAGTGCAGTCAGTATCATAACCTCACCAGTTCCTTTGTGAAGAGGTTTGAATTTTCCACTTCACGTAATTCTCCAAATGTCCTGTTTGATCTTTATGATAAGTCTTATACCATGTACTTAGAGGATTTTACCACTGCATGCAAACTTCCACAATGGGGTAGTGTTAGGGATCCCCCTAAATCTGAATTTAGAAACTTTCTTGATAGTATAACTGTAGGGGAATCTAAAGATATAACGCAAGCTACCATAGGGAGCATTTACTTTCCTGCAATACATTATTTCGCTCTCTTCATAGGTAGGTGCATAAATGGTAAGGATGAAGCATGTCACATGTGTGTCCCTGACCTTAGCATTCTTAGGAGTGCTGTGTCAGGAGACCAATCTTATCATATGGGAGCCATTGTAGCTCGTAGGTTGCATCATAATAGATGTAATGGAGATTTCTTTGGTGGAATTTATGCAACCTGCGTAGCTAATTTTCTTGGTATAGATGTGTGCGAAGATGATATTGAATTACCTCCTGCCTATCTAGATTTAATGCTATGGTTTCCCACCATTTTGTCGAGAGGAACGAATCACCTCTCCAGTACCGACTAATCTTTGACAGACGCCGTGCTGTCTGTATTACTCTCCCTGCTCCTGCTTTCTTTGATTATCAGGCAAGAGGAGGATATACTATTACCAGAGAGGAGGCAGATGAGTATGATAGGAGAGAAGAGGCTGCTCGTCGCCACGCTGCAGCTCAGCAGGCGATAGCTGCTGCATCATTGTACGACCCCAACTATTATTATGGATATCAGCCAGGCCAACCGTGGCCATAGATGAACTTAGGCCAAAAGCCTAAGCTTGGGGGAGTACGCATTTCTCACCAACATTACATTTATGATCACACACACTCATTGGTAGATGTCGGTGCTCATACTTTTTCATTGTAATATCCATGCTAGTTTATTTCCTTTTTATGCTTTCTTCTTGTGTGTTTAATAAACCTTAAGAAAAACCAAAAAAATTAGTTGTAGCTTTTAATTAATTTAATTTCCATGATTGTAGTAGTAATCAAAAAGAAAACCCAGAAATATTTCCTATTCTTCTTTTGCTTGTTGGGAGCTTTCCCGTGTAAATAGTTTTATTTCTTTTCTTTTCTTTGGGGGTCGATAGGAGAAGACCATAATTAAATTGTTGAAATGGCTCTTATATGCATTACTGTTTATCTGATAAAAGAGCCCATATTGCCTTGTCTTCTCCTGTTTATTGAATGCTCGCAGATTCCAGCTTAGTCCAATGCACGTGCACTCTTATTATTATTCACATCGTTCGGTCGTGCAAGTGAAAGGCAATTATGACGATATATGATTGACTGACTGAGATGAGAAAAGCTGGTACGAACTCGACCTCTTTTGTTTTTGTAAATATGATGAGTTCATCATTCTTCATTCAGCTTGTTATGAATAAACATGTTTGCAATGACAATTAGAGATCATAGTTGCTTGTGCCATGCTTGATTAGCTATGAGTTATAATGGTTTATCTTGCATGCCAACATGCTATTAAAATGGTTATGATGTGGTATGATAGGGTGGTATCCTCCTCTGAATGATTTAAGTGACTTGACTTGGCACATGTTCATGCATGTAGTTGAAACAAATCAACATAGCCTTCACAATATTTATGTTCATGGTGGATTATATCCTACTCATGCTTGCATCCAATGTTTATTAATTTTAATGCATGTACATGGCTGTTGTCGCTCTCTAGTCGGTTGCTTCCCAGTCTTTTGCTAGCCTTCACCTGTACTAAGCGGGAATACTGCTTGTGCATCCAATCCCTTAAACCCCAAAGTTATTCCAGATGAGTCCACTACCTTCCTATATGCGATATCTACCTGCCGTTCCAAGTAAATTTGTATGTGCCAAACTCTAAACCTTCAAATAATCATCCTGTTTTGTATGCTCGAATAGCTCATGTATCAACTAGGGCTGTCTGTATCTTCCATGTTAGGCAGGTTATTCTCAAGAGGAGTGCACTCCGCTCCTCACTCACGAGAAAATGACTGGTCACCAGGATGCCCAGTCCCATGCTTTATGCAAACTAAATCAAAAATAATTACTAAACAAAACTCCCCCTGGGACCCGATGTATGTTGGAGGCACTCGTTGTTTCGAGCAGGCCATGGATTGATGTTTGTTGGAGGGGGAGTATAAACTTTACCATTCTATTTGGGAACCGCCTATAATGTGTGTAGCATGGAAGATATCGCCATCTCTTGGTTGTTATGTTGACAATGAAAGTATACCGCTCAAAATATTATACACCTCTATTTCAAAACCGAGCTTTGGCACCTCTACAAATCCCTGCTTCCCTTTGCGAAGGGCCTATCCATTTACTTTTATGTTCAGTCATCACCCTCTTATTAAAAGCACTAGCTAGAGAGCGCATCTGTTATTTGCATTCATTATTATTAGTTTACATTGGGTATGACTATGATTGGATCTCTTTTACCATGAATTACAATGTCTAGTCAGTCCTTGATCTTTAAAGGTGCTCTGCATTTATGTTTTGCGGTCTCAGAAAGTGCTAGTGAGATACCATCTTGTTATATCTTATTATGATTGTTTTGAGAAAGTGCTGTCATCCGAGATTTATTATTATGGCTTGCTAGTTGATTATGCTATTGATATGGGTAATCATGAGACCTGAGAATTATTGCAAATGTGGTTAGTTATAATCTTTGCTGAAAATTTGAATGCTAGCTTGACATATTTACAACAACAAGAGCAAACAGAGTTTGTAAAAGTTTTTCTTTATTTCTTTTAGTTTGTTAACTGAATTGCTTGAGGACAAGAAAGGGTTTAAGCTTGGGGGAGTTGATACTTCTCCGTCGTATCTACTTTTCCAAACACTTTTGCCCTTGTTTTGGACTCTAACTTGTATGATTTGAATGGAACTAACCCAGACTGACGCTATTTTCAGCAGAATTGCCACGATGTTGTTTTATGTGCAGAAAACAAAAGTTCTCGGAATGACCTGAAACTCCATGGAATATCTTACAATAAATAATAAAAAATCCTCACCAAAGATGAAGACCAGGGGCCCCACACCCTTGCCGCGAGGGTGGGGGGCGCGCCCCCCTAGGGCACGCCCCCTACCTCGTGGGCCCCCTGGAGACCTCTCGACTTCAACTCCAACTCTATATAACTGCTTTCGGGGAGAAAAATCAGAGAGAAGAAATCATCACGTTTTATGATACGGAGCCACCGCCAAGCCCTAAAACCTCTCAGTAGGGCTGATCTGGAGTCTGTTCGGGGCTCCAGAGAGGGGGATTCGTCGCCGTCGTCATCATCAACCATCCTCCATCACCAATTTCATGATGCTCACCGCCGTGCGTGAGTAATTCCATCGTAGGCTTGCTGGACGGTGATGGGTTGGGTGAGATTTATCATGTAATCGAGTTAGTTTTGTTAGGGTTTGATCACTAGTATCCACTATGTTCTGAGATTGATGTTGCTATGACTTTGCTATGCTTAATGCTTGTCACTAGGGCCCGAGTGCCATGATTTCAGATCTGAACCTATTATGTTTTCATCAATGTATGAGTGTTCTTGATCCTATCTTGCAAGTCTATAGTCACATATTATGTGTTATGATCTGTTAACCTCGAAGTGACAATAATCGGGATACTTACCGGTGATGACCGTAGTTTGAGGAGTTCATGTATTCACTATGTGCTAATGCTTTGTTCCGGTTCTCTATTAAAAGGAGGCCTTAATATCCCTTAGTTTCCATTAGGACCCCACTGCCACGGGAGGGTAGGACAAAAGATGTCATGCAAGTTCTTTTCCATAAGCACGTATGACTATATTCGGAATACATGCCTACATTACATTGACGAATTGGAGCTAGTTCTGTGTCACCCTATGTTATGACTGTTACATGATGAACCACATTCGGCATAATTATCCACCATTGATCCGATGCCTACGAGCTTTCCATATATTGGTTTACGCTTATTTACTTTCCCGTTTCTATTGTTACAATCACTACAAGATATCAAAGACATTACTTTGCTTTCGTTACTCTTTTGTTACCGTTACCATCACTATCATATTACTTTGCTACTAAACACTTTGCTGCAGATACCAAGTTTCCAGGTGTGGTTGAATTGACAACTCAACCGCTAATACTTGATAATATTCTTTGGCTCCCCTTGTGTCGAATCAATAAATTTGGGTTGGATACTCTACCCTCGAAAGCTGTTGCGACCCCCTATACTTGTGGGTCATCAAGAAGCAGCCCGCCTCCGACCAGGCTCTCAAATCCTAGATGATCATGCTCACCACTCCAGCTGAATGTCTAGCTTGTATTGCTTCCAATTTGGTTAAATTGCATATGCTTAGCTTACACATTATACCTTTGAATATGACATGCCTTCCTGTTTTTGGTACATACTAGTACATCTATCTATTAACCATGTTCTTGCATCAAACTAATGTTCTTGTGTATCCCTCATCAATCACTTATGATGAGGCAGTCAGGCCAGTGGACTACTGTGAGAAAAGAACCTCATTTAAAGAATGCATCATCAGCGTCCCCACATGATTCTCAAGAAACAATAAGGCTAGATGAAGATAGTGAACGTAGCTCTGTAGCTGATTACCGCATTTCCCCTACACCAGCATCGCAGGTGCTTGATCTAACTTGGCAGCGTGATATGTGCTTGCATGTTGCATATGGTGTCTAGATTGTAATTCTTCCAATCTGATTAAATTGCATGTTCTATTATGCTTAGTTTATACATTATACCTGTTAATGTGACATGCCTTCCTGTTTTTAGTACATAGTACATCTGTCTATTAAGCATGTCCTTACATAAAACTATTGTTTTTTGTATCCCGCATCAATCAATATGACGAGACACCTTTAGTATATGCAGTGTGATATTAGTTGCATCTTTCATATGATTTATAGCATGCGCTGCTTCTAATTTGTTGAAATGACATTTATGATGGGACGCTTTTAACTTGGCAGAGTCATATTGGTTGCATATTTCATGTGGTGTCCAGCTTGCATTGCTTCTTATTTGTTGAAATGGCTGATACGTCTCCAACGTATCTATAATTTTTGATTGTTCCATGCTGTTATATTACCAATATTGGATGTTTTACAATCATTTTATAGTCATTTATATCATTTTTTAGTACTAACCTGTTGACATAGTGCCAAGTTCCAGTTGCTATTTTCCCCATGTTTTTTACATCGCAGAAAATCAATACCAAACGGAGTCCAAATGCCATGAAACTTTACGGAGATGTTTTATGGACCAGAAGACACGTAATGGGCCCTGGTTGCACTTGGGGGGCGGGGTGCTCCGAGGAGAGCACAACCCACCAGGGCGCGCCAGGAGGCCCAGGCGCACCCTGGTGGGTTGTGCCCACCTCGTGTGCCCCGCGGACCGCCTCTTTGCTCTACAAATACCCCAATATTCCCAAAACCATAGGGGAGTCAATGAAATATTCATCCAGCCGCCGTAGAGTCCAGAACCACCAGACCCAATCTAGACACCATCTCAGATGGGCTTCACCACCTCCATTGGCGCCTCTCGGATGATGTGTGAGTAGTTCTTTGTAGACCTTCGGGTACGTAGTTAGTAGCTAGATGGCTTCCTCTCTCTCTCTGAATTCCCAATACAATGGTCTCTTGGAGATCCATATGATGTAACTCTTTTGCGGTGTGTTTGCTGGGATAGATGAACTTTGAGTTTATGATCAGATCTATCTTTTTATATCGATGAAAGTATTTGAGTTTCTTTCATCTCTTTTGTGCATGATCTCTGATAGCCTCGTATTTCTTCTCCGATATTTGGGTTTTGTTTGGCCAACTTGATCTATTTATCTGCAATGGGAAGAGGTGCTTTGTAGTGGGTTTGATCTTACGGTGCTTGATCCCAGTGACATAAGGGGAACCGACACGTATGTATCATTGCTACTAAGGATAAAACGACGGGGTCTATCTCTACATAGATAGATCTTGTCTACATCATTTCATCATTCTCATTGCATTACTCTATTTCTCTATGAACTTAATACACTAGATGCATGCTGGATAGCAGTTGATGTGTGGAGTAATAGTAGTAGATGCAAGCAGGAGTCGGTCTACTAATCTTGGACGTGATGCCTATGTAATGATCATTGCCTGGATATCATCATGATTATTTAAAGTTTTGTCAATTGCCCAACAATAATTTGTTCACCCACCATTTGCTATTTTTCTCGAGAGAAGCCACCATTTGCTATGCCCGAGTCTCTTTCTCATAGTATTTGCCTTTGTGATCTATTTTACTTTGCTTTTTATTTTAGATCCACTAAACCAAAAATACAAAAATACCGTGCTACCATTTATTTTATTTGGCGTTCGATCTATCAATCTACTACAATTTATCTCACGTCCGTTGGACTATCTTGAGGCGCCGTACCCGGAAGGGATTGACAACCCCTTTAACACGTCGGGTTGCGAGGATTTGTTATCAGTGTGCAGGTGTTGTTTACATTGTGTTGCTTGGTTCTCCTACTGGTTCGATAACCTTGGTTTCATATCGAGGGAAGTGCCTACCGCCGTTGTGCTGCATCGTCCCTTCCTCTTTGGGGAAATACCGATGTACCTTCAAGCGTCATCAAAAGGAATTTCCGGCGCCATTGCCGGGGAGTATCTTCAACATATACCAGGAATAAGGAGTAAGATGAGCCTAAGCTTGGGGATACCCCGGCATCCCCCTCTATTATCCAAACGAGAGCGAGCTATTATCCCCCACTATCTCCCGGCATCCCTCGAGTGGCATCCCCTCTTTCTTCTAACAACCATCGGTATTGTACTCGAAACTATATTTTTATTCGTCACATACTATGTGTTTTGCTTGGAGCATCTTGTATGATATGAGTCTTTGCTTGTTTTATTTTGTGTTTCAAGTCTTATTCCTTGCTGGACACACCTATTTGAGAGAGCTTAAATTATGTCATGACTTGCTAGAATTTCTCTCTATGCTTCACTTAAATTTTTTATGAGCTATGGAATTACTCTAGTGCTTCACCTATATCTTTTTTAGCATGGTGTGCTTTAGTATTTTTGAAGAAATGCTCTCTTGCTTCACTTTAATTTATTTGAGAGTTAGTAAATTTTTCAAGAAATTCTCTCTTGATTCACTTAAATTAATTTGAGAGAAAGAAAGAAATATTATGCTCACGATCTTCACTTATATTTGTTTGAGCTTGTCAAAAGCAACACATAAAAATTAGTCCCAAAGTGATAGATGTCCAAGAAGGATATAAAAACTTTCATGAAGATCATTGGACAAAATAAACTTGATTCTTAGTAATAGTTTTGAGATATGATGATGTGATATGTGAGTTATGTTAATGAGTAATTATGCTTTAGTAAGAATATTGGTGTAAAGGTTTGTGATTCCCTATGCAAGCACGAAAGTCAATAATTTTGCAATGAAAGTATATCCTACTTGTGGTGAATTATTCAGTCTTAATTATGCTTAATACTCGCTTATGAGATTATTTGTTTCTTGGTTGGTCGCTTCTCAATCTTTTGCTAGCCTTCATTTTGCACTAAGTAAGATCTCTACTTGTGCATCCAAAAACGTTTAACCCAGTTTTGCCACATGAGTCCACTATATCTACCTATATGCGGTGTTCTTTTGCCGTTCTATGAAAATTTGTATGTGCCATCTCTAATTTTCAAAATAAACTTCTCTTTATGTGTTTGTTTCGCTCGCGAAGCGGTGAGGGGTGGCTAATCTTTTCCATGCTAGATGTGTTATTCTCAAGGTGAGTGTTTATTCACTTGTCATTGCATGAGAGTAAGGCAAAGATATTAGGGATGCCCAGTCCCGAAATGAAAAATGAATTTACTTTATGTTGTCAAATAATAAATTCCTTGGAAAGTGTTGGTATGGAAGGCACCCGTGGATACGGTTAGCCATGGAAAGTGAAAGTATGGTGGAAAAAGGAATAAACTTTATTTTCTGTTTGGGAACCGCCTATGATATATTTAAGCATGGAAATTGTTGGGAACTCTAAGTCATTTTCATTGGTGGGAAGGATACACATCCCAAAATGTTTTTATCTCTAAGTTTTTCACTTTGAGCTCTGGCACCTCTACAAATCCCTACTTCCCTCTGTGAAGGGCCTTTCTTTTACTTTATGCATTTTTTATTTTGAATTTGAGTCTCCATCTTCTCTTATAAAAGCACCAACTAGGAGGCAATATGATCGTACTTGAGTATTGGGTGTAGCTAATATGCGAGTGTGTTTCATGAATGGATCAATGGTTGAGCATGATGGGCTAGGGATAACTTATTTTACCGTTGATATTTTGAAAGACATGGTTTCTTGTTGTTATGCTTGAGTATTTAAATTATCATGTCAAAACTAGACTATTGCTTTGAACAATATAAAATTCCAAATGTCCATGCTATAAAGAAAGAATATGATATGACATGTTAGGCAGCATTCCACATCAAAAATTCTGTTTTTATCACTTACCTACTCGAGGACGAGTAGGAGTTAAGCTTGGGGATGCTGATACGTATCCAACGTATCTATAATTTTTTATTGTTCCATGCTGTTTTATTATCAATATTGGATGTTTTATAGTCATTTTATATCATTTTTGGTACTAACCTATTGGCATAGTACCAAGTGCCAGTTGCTATTTTTTCCATGTTTTTTACATCACAGAAAATCAATACTAAATGGAGTACAAATGCCACGAAATTTCACGAAGATTTTTTATGGACCAGAAGACACATAATGGGCCCTGGCTGCGCCTGGGGGTGCTCCGAGGAGAGCACAACCCACCAGGGCAGCCAGGAGGCCCAGGCGCGCCCTGGTGGGTTGTGCCCACCTCGGGTGTCCCCCGGACCGCCTCTTTGCTCAATAAATACCCCAATATTCCCAAAACCCTAGGGGAGTCGACGAAATATTCATCCAACCGCCATAGAGTCCAGAACCACCAGATCCAATCTAGACACCATCTCGAATGGGGTTCACCACCTCCATTGGTGCCTCTCCGATGATGCGTGAGTAGTTCTTTGTAGACCTTCGGGTCCGTAGTTAGTAGCTAGATGGCTTCATCTCTCTCTCTCTCTCTCTCTCTCTCTCTCTGAATTCTCAATACAATGGTCTCTTGGAGATCCATATGATGTAACTCTTTTGCGGTGTGTTTGTTGGGATCGATGAACTTTGAGTTTATGATCAGATCTATCTTTTCATATCCACGAAAGTATTTGAGTTTCTTTGATCTCTTATAGCCTCGTATTTCTTCTCCGATATTTGGGCTTTGTTTATCCAACTTGATCTATTTATCTTGCAATGGAAAGAGGTGCTTTGTAGTGGGTTCAATCTTACGGTGCTTGATGCCAGTGACAGAAGGGGAACCGACATGTATGTATCATTGCTACTAAGGATAAAACGATGGGGTCTATCTCTACATATATAGATCTTGTCTACATCATGTCATCGTTCTTATCGAATTACTTCGTTTCTCCATGAACTTAATACACTAGATGCATGCTGGATAGCGGCCGATGTGTGGAGTAATAGTAGTACATGTAGGCAGGAGTCGGTCTAGTAATCTTAGACATGATGCCTATGTAGCATTGCCTGGATATCGTCATGATTATTTGAAGTTTTGTCAATTTCCCAACAGTAATTTGTTCACCCATCGTTTTCTATTTTTCTCGAGAGAAGCCACTAGTGAAACCTACGGCCTCCGGGTCTCTTTCTCATATTATTTGCCTTTGCGATCTATTTTCCTTTTCTTTTATTCTAAGATCTACTAAACAAAAAATACAAAAATACCTTGGTGCAATTTATTTTATTTGGCGTTCGATCTATCAATCTACTACAATTTATCTCATGTGCGTTGGCCTATCTTGAGGCGCCGCACTCGGACGAGATTGGCAACCCCTTTAACACGCTGGGTTGCGACGATTTGTTATCTGTGTGCAGGTGTTGTTTACGTTGTGTTGCTTGGTTCTCCTACTGGTTCGATAACCTTGGTTTCATATCTGAGGGAAATACCTACCGCCGATGTGCTGCATCATCCTTTCATCTTTGGGGAAATACCGACATAGCTTCAAGCTACATCAATGGCTTCTGCTTAGTTTACACAAACAGTTGTGAATATGCCGGGCCGTCCTGTTTTTCGTACATATTCCATCCTAGTATCATGTGTTTGCCTTACATCAAAGTAGTGATTGTCAGTATCATGCACAAATGAGTTCTGAAGAGAGAATTTTATTGCTTTTTTCTTGTCGGTTTTACTTGAAAATTCAAAATTAATAAAGCAGAAGGAAATTAGCAAGGCAGTGGATAAAGGTGCTCCTTCCAAACGGAGGGCCTCTACAGATTGTACTCCTCCACCCCCAAGATGATTTGCAAGACAACACATGCATAGACACTCAACGTAGCTGTGTTGATGATGAGCCCGTCTCCCCTAGTGCACCATCATAGGTGCTCCCTCTATGTTGGCACTGTTATATCTGGTTGCATGTTATGTATGATGTCTAGCTTGTATTGCTTCTAATTTTGTTGAATTCCATCTACTTACTTCACACATTATACTTGTGAATAAGACATGCGTTCCTGTTTCTAGAACATACAATATCTGTCTATCACACCATGTTCTTACATCAAAGTACTACTATTGTGTAACCTACAACAATCACTTATCATAAGACACGTTTGACTTGGGAGTGTGATATAGGTTACATTTCACATTCTTTTCTAGCTTGTACTACTTCTAATTTGTTGAAATGGCACTTATGACGAGATAGTTTTTACTTGGTAGAGTGATATTCGTTGCATCTTTCATATGGTGTCTAGCTTTCATTGCTTCTAATTTGTTGAAATGCCTTCTTATTTTACACATCATAGCTGTGAATATGCAATGCTGTTCTTTTTTCTTACACATTCAATCGTCCTATCATGCGGTCGCCTTACATTAAAGTAGTGCTCGTTAGCATCCTGCATCAATGAGTTCTGAAAAGCGAATATTTATTCATTTTTCTTGTGGGTTTGACTTGACAAGGCAATACAACTAAGAAAGAGGAAGAAAAAAAATAAGGCAGGGACTGATGGCGGTCTTCTGGCGAAGCCGGCATCCCGGGTGCTTTCTCTAGCTTGGCAGTGTGATATTGTCTTGCATGTTGCATACGGTGTCTAGCTTGCATTACTTCTTATTTGTTGAAATGGCTTCTGCTTAGTTTACACAAACAGTTGTGAATATGCCATGCCGTCCTGTTTTCCGTACATATTCCATCATGGTATCATGTGTTTGCCTTACATCTCGCATTCTTTTCTAGCTTGCACTACTTCTAATTTGTTGAAATGGCACTTATGATGAGACAATTTTAACTTGGTAGAGTGATATTTGTTGCATCTTTCATATGGTGTCTAGCTTTCATTGCTTCTAATTTGTTGAAATGCCTTCTACTTAGTTTACACATCATAAGCTGTGAATATGCAATGTTGTGAATATGCAATGGCACTAATGACGAGAGACCTTTAACTTGGTAGTGTGATGTTTTTTGCATCTTGCATATGATTTACTTCTTGTACTACTTCACATTTGTTTAAACGCCAGTTATGATGAGACACTATTAACTTGGCAGAGCGATATTTGTAGCATCTTTCATATGTTGTCTACCTTCCATTGCATTGCTTATAATTTAGTGAAATGTCTTCTGCTTAGTTTACATATCATAGTTCTGATTATCTCATGTAGTCCTGTTTTTCGTACATATTACATCCTCCTATCATGTGGTTGTCTAACATCAAAGTTCAGATCATCTATATCACGCATCAATTTGTTCTGAAGAACTAAATTCTTATTCCTTTTTCTTGTTGGCTTGACTTAACATGGCAAAGAGAAAGAGGAAGGAACCCATAATAACAGGGGATGGTGTTAGTACTAAGGACACACGGAAAATGGAAGCGGAAGAGTCCTGCAGATTCTGCTGGTACTGATGGTGCAATCGAAGGTCAAAGTCCAGCGGAAAATTGTACAAATGGGGTATCCCGTGCTACACGAGCTGCAGAACAAGCCAAACAGAAACCTATAGCTGCCACCAAACAAGCATAGACAACCCTAGTTGTTGCAACACCTTCCACAGTATCACTAGCTGCACGAGTTACTCGTTCATCAACTCCGCTAGGAGCACGTTCCCAAGCTCCCTTTCCACCCGACACTACTTCCGAAGCACTCTTGACACAAGACGAGTTGGCAAGATCAGATGAACTTTGTGAGCTTCAACAGCAAGAAGGTAGTTGCTGGAGTCAAGTTATAGTTGCATACTTCTTTATATGTAGTCTCACAGTTTGATGTACACCAACACTTCCTATGTTCGTTGTTGGACTAGCACCTAGGCGCAAGAGGAAACAAACATCAGGGATAATGCTCGATAGGTTAACTAAATCTAGAGGAGGAAGAATGGAGATCCATTTTGAGGCAGGTTTACAAAGGCCACGTGATGCTACAGAGTCAGCCAAGTTAATATCAGAGGCAGCGGTTGCCGTTAGGTGTCATGTATGTATCCTCCCAACATGGATTCAGTACAGGAATGACAAAGACGATACCCGGTTCAACACCTTCCTCGATCATTTATCTGTTAGTATGGTTATGCATGGAAACTAGTAATATCGTATTTCTCTGTCTCATACTTTCTAGGTTGCTGATAATGAGACTCCCATAATTTTCAGCAGATGAGGTTCAAGTTGGATAGCCAAGATGATGCAACTAGACATGCTTGCACCCATATTTTCAAGTCTGCTCTGCAACAGTATCGGTATGACTTGAGGAAAACTCACTTTGAAGGCAAGGCTAACAATGAACTTGCCCAAACATCTCAAGTGGAAAATATATCAGATGAAGACTAGAGAGGCCTCGTTAAACACTGGTCTAATCCAAAGTATTAGGTACGTTATATGTTGAACTCCTATTTACGCATGTGTAACACCCCGGATGTAACTTTCCATATTTGTACTCCGACTCTCGCTATTTTCAGCTTTAAGTTATGAGATTTCCCTTCATGGTTGGGTTTTGTCTTTGTTTTTCTTTTTGCTCAT
Source organism: Triticum aestivum (assembly GCF_018294505.1). Taxonomy (NCBI): domain Eukaryota; kingdom Viridiplantae; phylum Streptophyta; class Magnoliopsida; order Poales; family Poaceae; genus Triticum; species Triticum aestivum. The sequence goes on along the minus strand of NC_057809.1, from coordinate 390,110,143 downwards.
GTCATGCATTTCATATCATGTCATCATGTGCATCTCATTTGCATACGTGTTCGTCTCATGCATCCGAGCATTTTCCCCGTTGTCCGTTTTGCAATCCGACACTCCTACGTGCACCGGCGCACCCCTCTTGTCTCTTTTCGTGAGCAGGTGTTAAACGTTCTCGGAATGGACCGTGATTTGCCAAGCGGCCTTGGTACACCACCGGTAGACTGCCTGTCAAATTTTGTGTCATTTGGAGTCCGTTTGATGCTCCAACGGTTAACCGGGGAACCGTAAAGGCCTCTTCTGTGTTGCAGCCCAACACCCCTCCAAAATGGCCCAATAACCCATCCAAACCACTCCCATGTCCTCCGTCGTCGGATCACGATCGCGTGGTTCAAAATTACACTCCATTTGGACACTCCTACCTCCTCCTACCTATAAATAGGTGCCCTCCCCATATTTTTCGCGCAGTCCAACCCTAGCCCTGCTCCTCGCCGCCGGACGCGACCGGACCACGCCGGACACATCCATCCCCCATCGCCCAGTGAACCAGCGACCGCCACGTGGTCTCCCCACCCCGCCGGTCGCCGCGGCCCGCCGAGGCCCATCGCCGGCCCCCGCGGGCCCGAGCCGCCCCACGCCCCGCCTGTCTCCTCCGCCGTCGTGCGCCATTCCCAGCTGCCCGTGCCGCACCGACGCCACCTCGCCGTCACCTGCTCCGACCGCCGCCTTGCTGCCTTCCGCCGCCTTGCCTCCGCGCGCCGCCCGTAGCACCGGCGACCGCGCACCGCCTCCTCCCGTCCCCTACGAGCTCCGGCGTCCTCTCCTCCGCTCCGGCCGCCGTCCGCTTCGTCCCCGGCAACTCCGGCCGTCCACCGGCGAACCTCGATCTGCGAGCCCGAACCCTAGATCTGTTCACCCGAGGTCGTTTTTCCTCTAAGTCCTTTTTCTATGATGATTTTATGCCCTGTTCTTTGCATCATAAGTCCATGTCCGTAGCTCCGTTTCATGCGTATACTATATCAAAATGTTCATTGTGAGATGGTATTCATTTCATTCCATTGTGGCATGCTTGTTTGAGTCGATCTTGATGCCCAAATAATTGATGCAAGAGTGCTATAAAATGTTTGCTCCTGTTACTTAGCAGATTATGATGATTTGGCATTTTTGTCACATTTGTTGTGTACATCATATGGGCATGAGCTCTACATGTGTTTTGATCTATGCCATGCCATCTTTACTGGGGTGTTTGCCATGTATTTTTGTGATCAATGTGGTGACTAGCACAAGCATGCAAAGTAGCCTTTGTGATATTGCTAATTTCCGGGACTTAGGATTTTGCTAAGTCCTTTTTCCTGCTGTTATTTTCATGCCATGTAAACATGATGCTACAGTGAGATCCATGATTGTTTTGAGTATCTTCAGTAAGGATGTTTTGGACACATGGTTATGATATATCCATCCATGGCTCTATTTGCAATTGTGGAGTTCCCTAACATGTCTTTATCTTGCTCTACTTTTGCTATAAAATGTTCCTGGCAGATTGTTTACATGTTAATCAATTTTGCCATGGTTGTTGTTAGTGATCCATGCATGCTATAAACTTGATCTTGCCATGGTTAGCTTCATGAACATGTCATCTTTCTGATGCTATGCTTGTTTTGTCATGCAATTCCTTGTGGTGAGTGATTTGAGCTCGCAAAGATGCCTTCATAAGTCTAAAACTGTTAATAAAACTTGCTATGTTTACATGAGTGTCCTCATATCTTTTGTGCCTTTTTGGCTCATGATCAATAAGGGACTTTTGTTCTATGCATTTAGTAGATTCATGCCATGCCTTTGTTTGCTATGATATGTTCTTGTAGCATGTTGTTTTCTTGATCTAAACATTGCTTCATGATGTTATTCCTGGCATGTTAGTATTTTCACTAAGTCTTTGAAGCTGATATCTTTTGCACTTTTTCCATGCTTGTTTGGACCAGCTCTTTTGTGATTTAGCAGTAGCTCAGTGTTCATGTTTTGTCAAGCATCACTTGGACATCACTGCCATATGCTTTGTTGCTATGTTCAAACATAGTAGCTTAGTTTCTTGTTGCATTCTAGTAGGCATCGTGCTGTTAATTGCAGAATTGTGCCATTATTGTTTTGCTTGCCATTTGCAAACCGTGCATCCGATTCCGATGATCTTTATATCAATTTCGACCAAAATCATCTCAACTTTCCAGAAGCACACTTGGTTTGCCAAGTTGATGCCTTGATCAAACTTTACCTTCCGGAGCACGCATATGCATTGCATATCACATCTCGCATATCATGCCATGTTTTGCATCATGTTGATTGTGCATTGCACCATGATTGATTGTTGTTCCTTTGCTTGTGTTCTTGCTTTGGGTAGAGCCGGGAGACGAGTACGTGATCGAGGAACCTGTTGAGTACGCTAACAAGGATCAAGCTTTTGTCAACTCTGAGAACTTTGCAGGCAAGATGACCATATCCTCGAAATCACTTCTATCTTTGCTTGCTAGTTGTTCGCTCTATTGCTATGCCGCGATACCTACCACTTGCTATATCATGCCTCCCATATTGCCATGTTAAGCCTCTAACCCACCTTTCCTAGCAAATCATTATTTGGCTATGTTACCGCTTTGCTCAGCCCCTCTTATAGCGTAGCTAGTTGCAGGTGAAGATGGAGTTTGTTCCATGTTGGAACATGGATATTGTTGGGATATCATTATTATATCTTGTTTTACTTTAATGCATCTATATACTTGGTAAAGGGTGGAAGGCTCGGCCTTATGCCTGGTGTTTTCTTCCACTCTTGCCGCCCAAGTTTCCGTCATACCGGTGTTATGTTCCTTGATTTTGGTGTTCCTTATGCGGTTGTGTGATAATGGGAACCCCTTGATAGTTTGCCTTGAATAAAACTCCTCCAGCAAGGCCCAACCTTGGTTTTACCATTTTCCACCTAAGCATTTTCCGTTGGGCTCTGCGGACTCAAGGGTCATCTTTATTTCAAACCCCCGGGCCAGTGCTCCTCTGAGTGTTGGTCCAAACTAGAGCATCGTGCGGGACCGTCCCTTGGCAACTTGGGTTATGCTGGTACCGGTACGCTTAGCTTATCTGGTGTGCCCTAAGAACGAGATATGTGCAGCTCCTATCGGGATTTGTCGGCACAGTCGGGTGGTCTTGCTGGTCTTGTTTTACAATTGTCGAAATATCTTGTAACCGGGATTCCGAGACAGATCGGGTCTTCCTGGGAGAAGGAATATCCTTCGTTGACCGTGAGAGCTTGTGATGGGCTAAGTTGGGACACCCCTGCAGGGTTTTGAACTTTCGAAAGCCATGCCCGCGGTTATGGGCAGATGGGAATTTGTTAATATCCGGTTGTAGAAAACTTGACACTTAACTTAATTAAAATGAGTCAACCGCGTGTGTAGCCGTGATGGTCTCTTTTCAGCGGAGTCCGGGAAGAGAACACGGTCTCGTGTTATGCTTGAACGTAAGTAGCTTCAGGATCACTTCTTGATCACTATTAGCTTCTCGACCGTGCTTTGCTTCTCTTCTCGCTCTCATTTGCGTAAGTTAGCCACCATATATGCTTAGTGCTTTGTTGCAGCTCCACCTCACTACCCCTTTCCTACCTTCAAGCTTCAATAGTCTTGATCGCGAGGGTGTGAGATTGCTGAGTCCCCATGACTCACAGATTCTTCCAAACAGACGCAGGTGCTGATGATGCCAGTGCAGGGGACACTACCGAACTCAAGTGGGAGTTCGACGAGGATTCGGGGCATTACTATGTTTCCTTTCCGGATGATCAGTAGAGGAGCCCAGTTGGGACGATCGGGGATCTAGCATTTGGGGTTGTCTTTCTTTATTTTGGTTCCGTAGTCAGACCTTGATTGTATTCTGGATGATGTATATCTATTTATGTATTGTGTGAAGTGGTGATTGTAAGACGACTCTTTATCCCTTTCTTATTCAGTACATGGGATGTGTAAAGATTACCCCTCTTGCGACAGACCTACCTTGTGGCTATGCCTGTAAGTCGTGCCCCGACACGTGGGAGATATAGCCGCATTGTGGAGCCTTCCCCGACTTAGGAGCCCCCTGCTTGATCGATCACTAACGTTGTTGAGTCTAGAACAAAATGTTTTCAGTCTTAGGATTATATATATATATATATATATATATATATATATATATATATCAGAGAGTAGGATTCTTTTTACTCCTCAGTCCCTTCGTCGCTCTGGTGAGGCCTCCTGACGTAGAGTTTTGACTCTTCTCTCCTCAAATTTCACTAATTTTTTTTAGGATCATGTGGGTATCTTGGAATCGTTCCGATGGTTTTGTGACGAGAACATTGTTCTTGCTGCCTCCTGACATTTAGGGGTTGTGGCAGTGTCCCGGGGAGTTGAGCTCCGAGGTGTTGTCGTCACAATTTTATCGTTGCAGTTCTGGAATACCTGAGTTTGCCGACATCGAAAATCTCTTTTATGCAGTTGTTGGTTAGATAACCTCGACGCCTCCCAGTACTAGGGCGGGAGTTCGGGAGTATTGCCATAACTCGTATAATAGATGCTTTTCGAAGGTTGAGGTAAATGATTTTCGGAGGTTTCTTGGTTATGTTTTGAAGGATGGATATAGCTGGATGTAGGATTTGCTAGTTTTGAGTGAGATATTATGCTTCCCCTGTATCCCCAACACCTGATTGCATAACCAGAAAGTTTCGAGAGTTTCATAGGTGGGAATTCAAGTAGCTCTAGTATTTCTTTCCGCAGATACTTGGTTTGTGATTGGGTAATCCTTACCACTTATTTGTTCATATCCGTACCTAGTTGCTTTATTTCATCTACCTTTATCTAAGTGGCTTCTCAACTTTATGGAAGTGTGATGATTTACTTTGGAATTCATTCGTTCATTCTTTTTTGAATGTTAAGGCTATATGTTGCAATTTTGATCCATTGATTCAGCTTGAATATATGTCTTTCAAGATGCTAACGAATGTCAACCTCTTCAGGATGGCTCCTCCAACGCGTCAGAATCCAAACCCTCCTCCACCACCTCCACCTCCGGAGGCATGGCAAGCTGTCATGGCAGCCACCAACGCCAACACTCAGATGCTTTTGCAACTCTTGCAAGAGCGCAACCAAGGGCAAGGCAACCAAGGAAATCAAGGCCAAGGAAACAATCAGCCTCAGTTTTCTACCCTCAATCAGTTCCTCGCAAACCAGCCGAAGTCCTTCAGTAACTGTGTCGAGGCCACAGAAACCGACGACTGGCTCGTGGATATCTGCAAACATTTTGAGTGTAGCAATGTCAGGCCTATGGACTTTGTCAAGTTTGCTTCATTCCAACTCAAAGACCAAGTTGCTGAGTGGTATCAACAATACAGAGATTCCAGAGGAGGTCGTGTGATTACCTGGGATGATTTCCGCCAAGACTTCAAAGCTCATCACATTCCACAAAGTGTTGCTGAGAGTAAGCGTGGGGAGTTCCGCAATCTTAAGCAAGGCAGCATGTCTGTGTATCAATACAATATCCAGTTTCAGAAACTTGCTTCGCTTCGCTAAACAAGACGTCCCTGATGAAAAGAGCATGATTTATCAATTCAGAGGTGGCCTCAGAGAAGATCTGCAATTAGCTCTCGTGTTTCTTGAGCCGACTAAGTATGATGAATTCTACAACATGGCACTAAAGTAAGAAGCCGCTCAGATTAAGTGTGATGCTTCTAAGAAGAGAGTCAGGGATGCAGCTCAATCTTCTTATTCAACTCAAGTGGCAGCTAAGAAATAGAAGTTATGGTTGCCTCCTCCTCCTTCGTTCCGTCAGCCCTACCAGCACAAGAGTAAAGGTGGCAATGGATCTTCCCACCCACCCAACCCAGGCTATCAGAACAAAGCTCAGTCTCATACTCCAAGGTCAAGTGCTCCTTATCACCATCCGCTCTCATAAGTTACTTGCAACAAGTGTCAGCAGAAAGGGCACTATGCAAACAAGTGCTTCAACCAAAGGCGCCTTTTGCCTCCTCCTCCTGTGAGATCTGCCAGCAATGAAGTGGTCAAGCATAACTGCAAGCATGCTAAGGTCAACATGATGAATGCAGCTCAGGCAGAGGACTCTTTAGAAGTGATCATGGGCAACTTTCACGTTAATTCTATTCCTGCAAAAGTCCTTTTTGACACTGGTGCATCGCATTGTTTCATGTCAAGTTCATTTGTTTCAAAGCATGACTTTGTTTCGGAAATGTTGGGTAAACCCATGGGAGTGGTTTCTCCGGGTAAGTCTATGAGGGCTACCATAATGATCCCGGATGTTTCCATCAAGATGGGCGACTATAGATTTCTGTCTTCTCCAATGGTTCTTGGTAACTCGGATATTGATCTAATTCTCAGCATGGACTGGCTTTCAAAGCACAAGGCTCAGCTTGATTGTGCTGCCAGGCAGATTCAATTGACACAATATTCTGAGGATGTGATCATCTATGCCGCTCGTGACGATACCATTCGACTGTTTTCTCTCAATGAGAAGGGCGAGTTGAATGCCATCTCTCATATTCCAGTCGTTTGTGAATATCAAGATGTCTTTCCAGAAGAGCTTCCAGGAATTCCTCCTCATCGGCCAGTTGAATTCGTTATCGATCTTGATCCTGGCACGGAACCTATTTGTAAGCGTCCTTATAAGCTTGGACCAGAAGAGTTGAAGGAGTTGAAGAAACAACTCAATGAACAAGAGCGCATGGGTCTGATCAGGCCAAGTTCATCTCCATGGGGTTGTGGTGTTCTTTTTGTCAAGAAGAAGGATGGTATGGAACGACTCTGCGTCGACTATCGTCCATTGAACAAGAAGACAATAAAGAACAAGTATACACTTCCCAACATCAATGAGCTATTCGAGCAACTTAAAGGTGCTCAAGTATTCTCCAAGCTTGACCTCCGCATGGGTTATCATCAGATTCACATTCGTGAACAAGATATCCCCAAGACAACATTCAGAACAAGCTATGGTTCTTATGAATATACTGTCATGTCTTTCGGCCTTGTCAATGCTCCTCCAACGTTCTCTCGCATGATGGACTTCATCTTCAACCCTTACACAAATGATTTCGTCTTGGTGTATCTCGATGATATTTTGGTCTTTTCCAAGAATAAGGAGGATCATGCCAAGCATTTGAGATTGGTACTCGACAAACTCAGAGCGCATCAATTCTATGCGAAGTTTTCCAAGTGTGAGTTCTGGCTTGACGAAGTTGTCGGATTTCGGGTTCCGGCAGACCCTTGAGGGTCGAACACTAGGGTGCGCGCGGAGATTTCGCCGCCTACCTACTTGCACTCCTCCGCCTTACTAGGATCTAAACTAAGGAAAGAACAACACAAGAGACACAAGGTTTATACTGGTTCGGGCCACCATTCTGGTGTAATACCCTACTCCAGTGTGTGGTGTGGTGGATTGCCTCTTGGGCTGATGATGATGAACAATACAAGGAAGAACAACCTCGCGAGGGTCTGCTCATGGCTGGGGCGATGAACTGCTGGGAGGAGCTCAGTCACCCCTCTCTCTCTCTCTCTACCTGATCTTCTCCATCTTTCCAACTCTCTGGCCAGCTCTTTTTCCCCAGCCTCTAGCCTCCTTTGGCTTTGTGGGTGGCTGGTCCTATTTATAGAGGCCCTGGTCCTCTTCCCAAATATCGAGCGGGAAGGGAGCCAACAATGGCGGGCTAATTTGAAAGGGGACAGCTAGTATCAACTATCCTGACAAAAGCAGTCTTCGCCTGCGCAAAGCTCTGGTGATGACGCCGTCTTGGTCTCCACGGTGACCTCCATCTCGTAGTCCTCCTGGTCTTGGTCTCGTTGCACCGAAATGGCAACCTTTGCCTGATGCCTCGGTACTCCATGGCTGCGCTTGCCCCCTTTGCACCAAAGAGGAAGGGAGGACGCTGCGCGGGCTGGCACCCGCCTGGCGCCCCCGGTCGTCATGGCTTGCGTCAAGGGCACCTCGTGAGATACCCCGCCTTGATCTCTCCGCCTCCTCGTGAGCCAGCCTGACGAGGCTGCGCCTGAGGAAGCTCTGCGTCGTCCGCCCCGCGAGGCTTGGCCCCTCGCGAGGGTCTTGGGTTTGTGTTGGTGAAGATGGGCCGCGCTGGGCCCCCCTTTGAGCCACGCCGCAGGCCGCAGGCAGGCAAGTCTGGGGACCCCCGTTCCCAGAACGCCGACAGTAGCCCCCGGGCCCAAGGCGCGCCCGGACTTGGCCGTGCTGGGAGGCGGAAGGGCAAGAGCGAAGCGCCGCGGGCCCAAACAACCTGCGGCCTTGGGCGCCGCGTGGTGGTTGATTGGACGTGGGTGGCACTGTTCCCCCACGCCCTCCTTATTTTGCGCCATGCTGAGCGGTCCAGTAGTCGTACACAGTCATTCCCCTGTTTGGTTGCTCGAGCACCCTCTATCCTTCCTCCGCTCGAACTCTGGTTTCTGTTTTCCAATTCAATCTCGAACCTTCCCCCCCCCTTCCCATCGCCATGGCTCCGACAAAGAAGGGAAGAGGGGAGAAACCCGTGTCTCCGCCTTGCCCGCCGCAATTGGCGGGCCCCGCCGAGGGCTTGGGCAAGGTTAGCTTGGCTCTGGCCACCATCTTCAATGAATGCGGGAGGATGATGGCTTGGCTTGCGTCCCACTTCTCCATCGGCAGGATAGCCACCAAGGTCCCGTATTTTGCCGACGCCCTGTGGGCGGGTCTGGTTCCTCCCTTTTCTGATTTCTTCAATGCCGTGCTCTCCCATTATCAGATCCACATGATGCTCTGGGTCCTGAATCCATCGCTCTCCTTACGGTCTTCACCTTTGTTTGCGAGGCTATGATGGGCATCCTTCCCTCGGTTGCCTTGCTGCGCCACTTCTTCTCGCTGCGCCTTGTTGACCCTACCCAATGCTGGGCGTGTGTGAGCTTCATTGCCGCGCCTGAGACGGTGGCCTCTGGGATTGACTTCAAGATCCCTCCGCCCGCGGCTGGGTTCCGCGAGCGGTGGCTGTATGTGGATGCTGGGGTGCCCAGCCCCCTGCTTTCGGAGCCAACTTCGCCTGCTGTCCCCAATTCGGGCTGGGGCCAGGAGACGCTTGAGAGCCCCCGGCTCGTCTTTGTCTGGCACCGCTTCGCGTTCTTGAGGTCGCTTGGCGCGACAGCACCCAAGGTGGTGAAGGAGTTCCTTCTGCGCCGCGTTGCTCCTCTCCAGCGCCACTCCCGCCAGATGTGGGCCTTCAGTAGGCGCGATGATCGTATGAGGCTCCAGGAAGAGGACCTGACGCCTGAAGTGCTGAGGGCGGTGCTCTTGACCCTGACGGGGGACCCCAACCCTGGCAGTATCCAGTAGGGAGGGGCCTTGCTGTACCTCTGCCAGAGCGGGGGCGATTTGGTGAGGCAGATGCCTATCTTCGATGAGTGGGGGCCACGCCGCGCCGGCCTTCAGGGGCCTCGTGAGAACCCAGTGGTGGTGACTGCCTTTCCAGTTGTCCCAGGCGACTCTTCCTCAAGTGGCGGAGCAGGGAGGCAAGAGGCGCCAGAGGCCGAGGGGGCTCCCGACGGGGTGACAACACCGGGCGAGGCTCGTGAGGAAGCAGTTATCGGGGCCCGTGCCGCCGAGGCTGAGGGTGACAAGCAGCTGCCCTCTGCGCCTTCGACCGAGGCCACCGAGTCTCCGGTGGCTTCTCTTGGTGAGGCGATTGGCGGTGCACGCCGGGCAGGCGCCCCTGAAGCAGATCGCCTTGATGCTCCATCTTCATTGCAAGTTGATCCCTGCGCCCGGCTCTTAGGCCGCTTCCGCGTGGACTTTCAGGCCTTCTGGAAGAGAAGGGAGGCCCTGGGCGACGATTACCCTTGTCGCCTGCTGAAGCGTAGGAAGTACTTCGCCACTGATGAGTAAGCCTTCTCCTTTCCCAGCTCCCGATCCTTCTGTTGCTCTTACTGACTCTTGCTCCGCAGGCCCCTTCCAGCCGAGCTTGCGGAGACGGCTGAGGATCCGTCCCTCTTGGCTTCGCCCCCTCCATCGTCCTCAAGCGCTCCAAGCAGTGGAGCCCTTATGGTGAGGGCGACTGACAAGGCGAACCGTCCCGAGGCGTATTGTGGCCCTGCGCACCTCGCGATCCTTCGCGGGCCTTCTCGTGGCATAGCCGGCCTGCCGTGGGCTTCTCGCCTGGTCATGGACTGCGATTGGCTGAGGTGCTTCTTGCGCTCTTCACCTGGGGACGGGCTGGCCCCCGGCCGGGCTTCTGACGCAGCGTGCCCGGCCGTCGCGACGGTGCCAGCCCCCAGCCCTCAGCCCGGAGGGGGAGTGCTGACTCGCGGCCCCCGGCGCTTGCTTGGGGCAGATGATGGTGTGGAGGACGTGCTCGAGCGTGCTCGGGAGCGTCGCGCTCTCCGCCAAGGATTCCTCTGAAGGGCGGCTGATGCGGTAAGCCTACTTGGAGAGGAGCTTGCCGATGAAGACACGCGCCTTGAGGCCGAGGGCCTGCGCCTGGCTGCAGAGAGGCGCGAGCTGGAGGATGCCATCGCCCTTGCGCGCCATCAGCGCGATCTTGACGACGTAGAGGCCAAGGCGTCGCTGGTGGCCTCTCGGGAGGCCCGATCTTGGGCCGCTGAGGAGGCTCGGGAAGCTGACCGACGGCGAACGGTGGTGGAGGAGCGGGCTCGGGAGCTCCTGGCCTGGTGCCACTCACTGGAGGAGCAGGCGGAGCTGCGCGAGGCAGCTCTCGCGTCGATGAAGGTGGCCTCCGGCGACTCAGCAGAGCTCCAGAAGCGCGAGGAGGCGCTGACGCTGGAAGCCGCCGAACGCACCTGTGAGTATGAGCGTCTGGAGACGAGGGAGCGCTTGGTGATGCAGGCGGAGGATGATGTTGCCGCACGGGAAGTCCGCGTCCTGGAGAAGGTCGTACATCGAGTGGTGATGGCACATTTGAACCTCGAGCACGAGTTCGACGAGAAGCTGGGGTTGATCCGGGCCGAAGCTGAAGGCAGGACTGCTGCCTTGATGGCCAAGCTGGAGGAGGCGATGCGGCGGGCCGACGCTTTCCGAGCCCTCTTGAGGTAGCACAAGGTGAGTTAACCGCTTCCCAAGCCGAGGTGCTCCTTCTCCGCCAGCGGGTGGAGGAGGCTGATGTCGTCGCGGGCCAGAACACGGACGAGATCCGTCAACGGCGGGTCCTAGAGCATGAGCACGGCCCCATGCTTGCCACGCTCCGGGAGAGAGCCAATGCAGCCTTGGGCAACATCTTCGAGGCGGCTGTTGGCGAGCCGCACGCGGTCAACTATGCTGGCAATCTTCAGTTCTTCACTGACGTGGTGAAGCAGCTGGAGGCGCGGTCGGTCAGGGATGACAGGTTGGTGGAGGAGAGGAGTCGCGACCTGCTTGGGCGCGCCTTTTTTCGCGTCTTCAGCCACCTCCAGAACATGGATCCCCACTTTGATTTTGACGCCGCCATCGCCCTAGTCCCCCAGGCCGTCCGAGGTGACCTTGCGCACTTGGTGGAGGACAATGTGGACGCTCTCATTAGGGCCTTCTCTTCAGACAACGACGACGCGACCGTGGCGGCCGACGAGGGCGGCATGGTGAACGGCCCTGACGCCGCTGGCGGTGACGCGGACAGCGATGGCGAGTTCAGCGACGCCAGCAACGGCTCGGGTGGTGCTCTTGAGAATGCATTGGGGGATTCATCCGACTGATTGCGCATCGCTCATACTTCCTTACCCTGCATGAATAGAACTCAGGTTTTGGCCTGATTGCAGTGAGAGCATTTTGGAGGGGGAGCCCCTTATGTAAAACTTGTGTTAATCGTATTGGTAGACGCTACATTGCCCATGCACCCGCGCCAAGTGGTTGGCCTGAGCGACGCGCTGGTCAGCTAGTTTACCTTCGTCCCGTACTGGCCCTGAGGCAGCCCGCGGGGGTTGTGGTGTTTCGAGTGTTCCCTGATTGGGTTCGTAGGATCTGCAGTAAAACATCCTCCTGAGAGGTCATGTCGGCGGCAGTCTGGGCTGCGCGCAAGCTAGGCCTGACCCGGCTCATGAGGGGATCGCGAGGGGAGGAAGCTGAGGCGATGCGGTAACCAAAACACGAGAAATTTCTCGAACGAGACTAAGCACCCCTTCCCCGAACACACGCAAATCTCAAATTCGAATCCAACTTGAATTCAGCAGGGGGAAAACGGCAACCAAATGGAAAAGCGAGGAAAGCAAACAAAAGGCCGTGTCCGGCACCTAGTCTAGTCTTGGACGTCTTCTCACCAGCGCGGAGCTAAGTGCTGCCACTGGGCATGGGAGGGAGCCCCAGGGCCTGAGGCCGGCACCCCTGAGACTCCGGGGTATGTACAACCCCACTCATTATTACGTGAGAGTGTCACGGGGTGGCGAGCTTCACATGCACTGGGCCTTCTTCACAGGTACTGGCCTTGCTTCATATCGCCAGATGAGGGCCCCGCCTTGCGCCACACTCTAGTGCCATCGACGACGACCGGAAACCAGGACGCCGCCGATGGGGTAGAGCGGTCGCCAGCGGTTCCCCCGACGACCATGGGTCGTCCGCCAGGGGCAAGCCCTGAGGCACCTCCCCAGCAGAGGGCCTACCTCTTGAGAGCACCTTGCTCCGAACGCCGCGGTGGTGATGTCGGATCCCGGCCCCTCTCCTGCAGCCCCCTGCGCCCTCCTCCCGAGGGGCAGGAGACTGTGGGAGTGGGGCAGCTACTCGCTGTGGTGACCTGCACCTCCTGTGATCCATTGTTAGCGTATGCCTGCTCCTGAAAAATTAGCGGTACCCGATAATCGTTGGCGCCATCGTGGCCAATGGGACCATCCGGGGGCTCCCGGAAAGGCTCAGCTTCTGGTGCCTCATCCCCTGAGCTTGGGCTGAGGAGCGAGCCTTGTCCGCTCTCGTGTGGGTGTCCTCGGTCCACCATGAGGGGCACGTATTCCTCCGGCGCCGTCATCCCGAATGCCACGCTGTAATGCCCCGCATGCCACGCGGTCCTGCCTGACGCGCCCACCGTGGGGTGGCAGCGTGGCTGTCCACTGGGGTCGCGGGTCGCGTCGAGTCCTTCTTCATGGAGTGGGAGCGGGGGCAACGCTGCCGCCGGTCCGGCGCTGACAGCTTCGCTGGCGTTGGAGTAGCCTTGGAGCCCGCGGGCGCGCGCAGAGCCCCTGCGCGGGCTGCCCTGGGCCTAAGATGGGAGCTAGGTGGAGAAGGGGTGAGCCCCTGAGGCGGCGAAGGCCAGGAGCTCTGCCACTCGCTCCAGCAGCACGTCGTGGCCGCCCTCCAGCATCCTGCACTGCAGCAGCTCTCGGGCTACTATGAGCGCGGCCCTCGAGTTCGCCTGTTGCTGCCGACCACTATGATCTTCTCTATCTTTCCAACTCTCTGGCCAGCTCTTTTTCCCCAGCATCTAGCCTCCTTTGGCTCTGTGGGTGGCTGGTCCTATTTATAGAGGCCCTGGTCCTTGTCCCAAATATCGAGCGGGAAGGGAGCCAACAATGGCGGGCTAATTTGAAGGGGGACAGCTAGTATCAACTATCCTGACAAAAGCAGTCTTCGCCTGCGCAAAGCTCTGGTGATGACGCCGTCTTGGGCTCCACGGTGACCTCCATCTCGTAGTCCTCCTGGTCTTGGTCTCGTTGCACCGAAATGGCAACCTTTGCCTGATGCCTCGGTACTCCGCGGCTGCGCTTGCCCCCTTCGCACCAAAGAGGAAGGGAGGACGCTGCGCGGGCTGGCACCCGCCTGGCGCCCCCGGTCGTCATGGCTTGCCTCACGGGCACCTCGTGAGATACCCCACCTTGATCTCTCTGCCTCCTCGTGAGCCAGCCTAATGAGGCCGCGCCTGAGGAAGCTTCGTGTTGTCCGCCCCGCGAGGCTTGGCCCCTCGCGAGGGTCTTGGGTTTGTGTTGGTGAAGATGGGCCGCGTTGGGCCCCCCTTTGAGCCACACCGCAGGCAGGCAAGTCTGGGGACCCCCGTTCCCAGAATGCCGACAGATGTTCTTTAGCTTGGTCATATCATCTCTGCCAAAGGCATCGCTGTTAATCCTGAGAACGTGTCTGCAATTGTGAATTGGGAACCGCCTCAGAATGTCAAGTAGCTCCGCAGTTTCCTTGGGCTTGCAAGCTATTGTCGAAGATTCGTTGAGAATTTCTATAAGATTGCAAAGCCTCTTTCCAACCTCCTCCAAAAGCATGTCAAGTATGTGTGGACGCCTGAATGTGACATTGCTTTTAACACCCTCAAAGAGAAGTTAGTCACAGCTCCTATCTTGACTCCTCCTGATGAATCCAAACCATTCGAAGTTTTCTGTGATGCCTCCCTGCAAGGTCTCGGTGCTATGTTAATGCAAGAGAAGAAAGTAGTGGCTTATACCTCTCTCCAGTTGAAGGTCAACGAAAAGAACTACCCCACTCATGACCTCGATTTGGCGGCAGTTGTCCATGCATTATTAACGTGGACACATCTCTTGTTGGGAAGGAAAGTGGACATCTTCACTGATCATAAGAGCCTCAAGTACATCTTCACCCAACCCAACCTCAACCTCAAGCAGACTCGTTGGGTCGAAATGATTCAAGAATACAATCCGAGTATTTAATATACTCCAGGGAAGGCCAATGTCATTGCAGATGCTTTGAGAAGGAAGGCTTACTGCAACAGCTTAATTCGCAAGCCCTTCCAACCGGATCTTTGTGAAGCTTTCCGCAAACTGAACCTCCAAGTTGTTCCTCAAGGCTTTCTTGCCAACCTCCAAGTCTCTCCTACTTTGGAATATCAAATTCGTGAGGCACAACTTCTTGATGCCATGGTGAAGAAGGTGAAAAATGGGATTGCCAAGAGCCAACCCAAGTACAAGTGCTATCGCATTGATGATAAAGACACTCTATTCTTCGAGGATCGAATTGTGGTTCCTAAAGGTGATCTACGGAAAGTCATTATGAACGAGGCGCAGAATTCCCTTCTATCCATTCATCCTAGAAGTACAAAGATGTACCATGACCTCAAGCAGTCGTATTGGTGGACTCGAATGAATCGAGAAATTGCTCAATTCATGAATGAATGTGATGTCTGCAGAAGGGTGAAAGTAGAACACCAACGGCTAGCTGGTCTCCTCCAACCTCTTGCTACTCCAGAACAGAAGTTTGACAATATTGAGATGGACTTCGTAACTGGATTTCCCAAGTCCAAGCTTGGAAATGATGCTATCTTTGTCGTCATCGATAAGCTTACAAAAGTGGCTCATTTGCTTCCAATCAAAGAATCTATCACAGCAGCTTAGCTGGCAGAGCTATATACCTCCATGATTGTCTCCTTGCACGGCATTCCGCAATTGATATCTTCATATCGTGGAAGCATCTTCACTTCTATGTTTTGGGACTCCTTCCAGAAGGCCATGGTCACCAACATTCGCTTTAGCACAGCCTTCCATCCTCAAACTAGTGGCCAAGTCGAGCGAGTCAATCAAATCCTTGAAGATATGCTCAGGGCTTGTGTCATTTCTTTCAGTATGAAGTGGGAAGATTGTCTTCCATATTCCGAGTTCTCCCACAACAATAGTTTCCAAGCGAGTTCGGGCAAAGCCCCATTCGATATTCTCTATGGCAGAAAGTGTCGTACTCCTCTTAACTGGTCAGAGACTGGTGAACACCAACTTCTTGGCAATCTCTTAATCACAGAGGCTGATGAAATGTCTAAAGTCATTCGTGAAAATCTCAAAGTCGCGCAATCGCGCCAGAAGAGTTACTATGATAGCAAGCACCGTGACTTGGCTTTCGAGATCGGAGACCATGTCTACCTCTGCGTCTCTCCAATGAAAGGTACTCGTCGCTTCGGTATCAAAGGGAAGCTTGCCCCTAGATATGTGGGTCCTTTCAAGATCATTGGCAAAAGAGGCGATCTCACCTATCAACTTGAGCTTCGGTCCAACTTCGCAAATGTGCATGATGTGTTTCACGTGTCACAGCTTCGCAAGTGCTTCAAGACTCCTGAACGCACCATCAACTTTGAAGAGATTGATCTCCAAGAAGATTTGTCTTATCATGAGCATCTCGTTGCTATTCTTGAAGAAACCGAGCGCAAGACTCGCAACAAGTCTATCAAATTCCTGAAAGTGAAGTGGTCACATCATTCCGACCTAGAAGCCACCTGGGAACTCGAGGACCACCTCCATTCCGCATATCCAGAGTTCTTTAAGTCCTAGATCTCGGGACGAGATCCTTTCATAGTGGTGGAGTGTTGTAACACCCCGGATGTAACTTGCCATATTTGTACTCCGACTCTCGCCATTTTCAGCTTTGAGTTATGAGATTTCCTTTCGTGGTTGGGTTTTGTATTTGTTTTGCTTTTTGATCATGTCATGCATTTCATATCATGTCATCATGTGCATCTCATTTGCATATGTGTTCGTCTCATGCATCCGAGCATTTTCCCCGTTGTCCGTTTTGCAATCCGACACTCCTACGTGCACCGGCGCACCCCTCTTGTCTCTTTTCGTGAGCGGGTGTTAAACATTCTCGGAATGGACCGAGATTTGCCAAGCGGCCTTGGTACACCACCGGTAGACCGACTGTCAAATTTTGTGTCATTTGGAGTCCGTTTGATGCTCCAATGGTTAACCGGGGAACCGTAAAGGCCTCTTGTGTGATGCAGACCAACACGCCTCCAAAATGGCCCAATAACCCATCCAAACCACTCCCATGTCCTCGTCGTCGGATCACGATCGCGTGGTCGAAAACTACACTCCATTTGGACACTCCTACCTCCTCCTACCTATAAATAGGTGCCCTCCCCAAATTTTTCGCGCAGTCCAACCCTAGCCCCGCTCCTCCTCGCCGCCAGACGCGTCCGGACCGCGACGGACCCGTCCGTCTGCCGTCGCCCAACGAACCAGCCGCCGCCACGTGGCATCCCTGCCCCGCCAGCCGCCGCAGCCCGCCGAGGCCCATCGCCAGCCCCCGCAGGCCCGAGCCGCCCCGCACCCCGCCTATCTCCTCTGCCTCCGTGCGCCGCTCCCCGCCGCCCACGCTGCGCCTACGCCACCTCGCCATCGCCTGCTCCGGCCGCTGCCTTGCCGCCCTCCGCCGCCTCGCCTCCCCGCGCTGCCCGCAGCGCCGGCGACCGCGCACCGCCTCTTCTTGTCCCCGATGAGCTCCGGCGTCCTCTCCTCCGCTCCGGCCGCTGTCCGCTTCATCCCCGGCAACTCCGGCCGTCCACCGGCGAACCTCGATCCACAATCCTGAACCCTAGATCTGTTCACCCGAGGTCGTTTTTCCTATTAAGTCATTTTTCTGTGATGATTTTATGCCCTGTTCTTTGCATCATAACTCCATGACTGTAGCTCCGTTTCATGCGTATGATATATCAAAATGTTCATTGTGAGATGCTCTTCATTCCATTCCATTGTGGCATGCTTGTTTGAGTCCATCTTGATGCCCAAATCATTGATGCAAGAGTGCTATAAAATGTTTGCTCTTGTCACTTAGCAGATTATGATGATTTGGCATTTTTGTCACATTTGTTGTGTGCATCATATGGGCATGAGCTCTACATGTGTTTCGATCTATGTCGTGCCATCTTTAAAGGGGTGTTTGACATGTATTTTTGTGATCAATGTGGTGACTAGCACAAGCATGCAAAGTAGCCTTCGTGATATTGCTGATTTCTGGGACTTAGGATTTTGCTAAGTCCTTTTTCCTGCTGTTATTTTTATGCCATGTAAACATGATGCTACAATGAGATCCATGATTGTTTTGAGTACCTTCAGTAAGGATATTTTGGACATATGGTTATGATATATCCATACATGGCTCTGTTTGCAATTATGGAGTGCACTAACATGTCTTAATCTTGCTCTACTTTCGATATAAAATGTTCCTGGTAGATTGTTTACATGTTAATCAATTTTGCCATGGTTGTTGTTAGTGATCCATGCATGCTATGAACTTTATCTTGCCACTTTTACCTTCATAAACATGTCATCTTGCTAATGCTATGCTTGTTTTGTCATGCAATGCCTTGTGGTGAGTGATTTGCGCTCACAAAGATGCCTTCATAATTCTGTTTATGCCATGCTCTATTTTTCTGCTAATTCTGAATCTGTTAATAAAACTTGCTTTGTTTACATGAGTGTCATCATATCTTTTGTGCCTTTTTGGCCCATGATCAGTAAGGGACTTTTGTTCTATGCATTTAGTAGAGTCATTCCATGCCTTTGTTAGCTAAGATATATTCCTGTAGCATGTTGTTTGCTTGCTCTAAACTTTGCTTCATGATGTTATTCCTGGCATGTTAGTATTTTCACTAAGTCTGTGAAGCTGATATCTTTTGCACTTTTGCGATGCTTGTTTGAACCTGCTCTTGTGTGATTTAGCCACATCTCAGTGTTCATGTTTTGTCAAGCATCACTTTTACATCACTGTCATATGCTTTGTTACTATGTTGGAGTGCAGTAGCTTAGTTTCTTCTTACATTCTACTAGGCATCGTGCTGTTAATCGCAGAATTGTGCCATTATTGTTTTGCTTGCCATTTGGAAACCGTGCATCCGATTCCGGTGATCTTTATATCGATTTTGACCGAAATCATCTCATCTTTCCAGAGGCACACTTGGTTTGCCAAGTTGATGCCTTGATCAAACCTTTCCTTCCAGAGCACGCATATGCATTGCATATCACATATCGCATATCATGCCATGTTTTGCATCATGTTGATTGTTCATTGCACCGTGATTGATTGTTGTTCCTTTGCTTGTGTTCATGCTTTGGGTAGAGCCAGGAGACGAGTACATGATCGAGGAACCTGTTGAGTATGCTAACGAGGATCAAGCTTTCGTCAACTCTGAGAACTTTGTAGGCAAGATGACCATACCCTCGAAATCACTTCTATCTTTGCTTGCTTGTTGTTCGCTCTATTGCTATGCCGCGATACCCACCACTTGATATATCATGCCTCCCATATTGCCATGTCAAGCCTCTAATCCACCTTTCCTAGCGAACCGTTGTTTGGCTATGTTACCGCTTTGCTCAGCCCCTCTTATAGCGTTGCTAGTTGCAGGTGAAGATGGAGTTTGTTCCATATTGGAACATGGATATTGTTGGGATATCATTATTATATCTTGTTTTACTTTAATGCATCTATATACTTGGTAAAGGGTGGAAGGCTCGGCCTTATGCCTGGTGTTTTGTTCCACTCTTGCCGCCCTAGTTTCCGTCCTACCGGTGTTATGTTCCTTGATTTTGCGTTCCTTACACGGTTGGGTGATAATGGGAACCCCTTGACAATTCGCCTTGAATAAAACTCCTCTAGCAAGGCCCAACCTTGGTTTTACCATTTTCCACCTAAGCCTTTTCCCTTGGGTTCCGTGGACTCAAGGGTCATCTTTATTTTAAACCCCTAGCCAGTGTTCCTCTGAGTGTTGGTCCAAACTAGAGCACCGTGCGAGACCATCGCTTGGCAACTTGGGTTATGTTGGTACCTGTACGCTTAGCTTATCCGGTGTGCCCTGAGAACGAGATATGTGCAGCTCCAATCGGGATTTGTCGGCACAGTCGAGTGGTCTTGCTGGTCTTGTTTTACAATTGTTGAAATGTCTTGTAACCGGGTTTTCGAGACTGATTGGGTCTTCCCGGGAGAAGGAATATCCTTCATTGACCGTGAGAGCTTGTGATGGGATAAGTTGGGACACCCTTGCAGGGTTTTGATCGGTTGCAAGCCATGCCCGCGGTTATGGGCAGATGGGAATTTGTTAATATCCGGTTGTAGAAAACTTGACACTTAACTTAATTAAAATGAATCAACCGCGTGTGTAGTCGTGATGGTCTCTTTTCGGCGGAGTCCGAGAAGAGAACACGGTCTCATGTTATGCTTGAACGTAAGTAGCTTCAGGATCACTTCTTGATCACTATTAGCTTCTCGACCATGCTTTGCTTCTCTTCTCGCTCTCATTTGCGTAAGTTAGCCACCATATATGCTTAGTGCTTTGTTGCAGCTCCACCTCACTACCCCTTTCCTACCTTTAAGCTTAAATAGTCTTGATCGCGAGGGTGTGAGATTGCTGAGTCCCCGTGACTCACAGATTCTTCCAAACAGATGCAGGTGCTGATGATGCCAGTGCAGGGGACACTACCGAACTCAAAATGGAGTTCGACGAGGATTCGGGGAATTACTATGTTTCCTTTCCAGATGATCAGTAGAGGAGCC
Organism: Triticum aestivum; assembly: GCF_018294505.1. NCBI lineage: Eukaryota > Viridiplantae > Streptophyta > Magnoliopsida > Poales > Poaceae > Triticum > Triticum aestivum. Next base: position 390,089,956 of record NC_057809.1, on the reverse strand, counting down.
CAGTTGGGACGATCAGGGATCTAGCATTTGGGGTTGTCTTTCTTTATTTTGGTTCCGTAGTCGGACCTTGATTGTATTCTGGATGATGTATGTCTATTTATGTATTGTGTGAAGTGGTGATTGTAAGACGACTCTTTATCCCTTTCTTATTCAGTACATGGGATGTGTAAAGATTACCCCTCTTGCGACACTGTGAGGCTCTTGTAATTAGCTGCTGTTTCACTCTTTTCGCTGTACCATATTATCATATCTATATTGACTTGTTCCAAATGCAGAGGAAAGCCCGCAAGGACCAAAAAGTACCTAAACAAAATGTTGTGGAAATCTTCAAGAACTGTCACACTCGCAAGATGAAGGGCATGACTACACCAGTCAAAGCCACTGTTGTAAATCCTTAATCCTCATGCCTTTTAACTACTACTTACTCTGACTTGTGCATTGAGCTGCATAGTTTGCAGCCAATGTCTATTACTCTTTTCAATTTTATACACAATTGTCTTAGTGTATCATTGCACCTTACAAGGTTTAAAAGAGAGGAGTGATGTTCCTTTGATCTAGATCTGTAATCTAGTTCCATGCTGGACCTGCACACACAACATTACAACTGCCTGTTTGTCTGTTCTCAGTTGTTTTGTGATATGAATGATGTCATAGTATGCTTACCGTATTATGAACATTGTCTCTTTATCCTTAACTATCAATACAATGTGAAGAATTAGACAATACATTAGCCATGGTACATGGTCATATGTTTGGAACCTGGTTTTATTATGTACTTTGCAGTAAAATTCAACTAATATTTACATGGGTTCACCAGAATAAGTTCTGTATATAGACCAAAGCTATTTTGTTTGGTTTTGCTGCCCCCTTAATATCTTATGTTCTGGTACTACTAATGTAAAAACTCAACTTTTCAGCAAGCTATGAAAAAAATGCTGGAACCGCCACCTTATAAAGGTGACAAGGCAACTATAACAGCAATGTCACCTCCTGCTGGAGTGGGTCAGTACCTGTCCACTAACAGTGCCAAAAGCATGTTCCTGCGTAATACTGGGTTGGTTGTTAAGGCAATCTCGTCCAAACTGCATCATGATCAAGATATGCAAGCTCAAAACAATGTTATATCTGTGCTCCAAACACAAGTCCATTCCCTAACAGACCCTTTGTGAAACAAGGATAGACATTGTTCAATGTCGTCAAGATATGCATGGTTTTGAAACCAGACTATCATACATTTGCCATGTTGTTCAGGAGCTTAGGAGAAATGAAGGCGAAGGTTATGGTGCTCCATCGGACAATACAGTATGAAAACGTAACAGTCAGGTTAAATGAACTGAGCTTCTGAACTTCTCGTGGTGCATTTATCTGCCAGACTGTTAACTTTTATGCCAACCTTCCTTTTGTTTTATGGTTGTAATTTGTTTTGTTGTGATACAAAATTTGTTCTTAATGTGTAGCCACCGGCTGAACAAAACAACAAGCCATTTTTGTATAGTGTAGGGTGTTCCCTATATTTGCACTGGTGGCGAACTTTGATGCCCAGTGGATGTAATCTGTGTAATCACCTTAATAGCATAGCGTTAGTTTCGTTCCCTAGTTTGCTAGTGGCCGCAACAACCATGGGCCATATACAGACCGTGGTAACAGATGCGACTTGAAACTACGTCGGTATTTCCCCAAAGAGGAAGGGTTGATGCAGCACAACGACAGTAGGTATTTCCCTCACTGATGAGACCAAGGTTATCGAACTAGTAGGAGAACCAAGCAACAATACGTAAACAACACCTGCACACAAATAACAAATACTCGCAACCCGATGTATTAAAGGGGTTGTCAATCCCTTTCGGGTAATGGAGACAGAAATTAGCAAATGGACGTGAATAAATTGTAGTAGATTGATAGATCGAGCGCCAAATATAATAAATAAGAATAAATTGCAGCAAGGTATTTTTGTATTTTTGGTTTAATAGATCTGAAAATAAAAGGCAAATAAAATAGATTGCAAAGGCAAATAATATGAGAAAGAGACCCGGGAGCCGTAGGTTTCACTAGCGGCTTCTCTCGAGAAAAAATAGCAAACAGTGGGTAGACGAATTACTGTTGGACAATTGATAGAACTTCAAATAATCATGACAATATTCAGGCAATGATTATTATATAGACATCACGTCCAAGATTAGTAGACCGAGTCCTGCCTACATATACTACTATTACTCCACACATCGACCGCTATCCAGCATGCATCTATTGTATTAAGTTCATGGAGAAATGGAGTAATGCAATAAGAACGATGACATGGTGTAGACAAGATCTATTTATGTAGAAATAGACCCCATCGTTTTATCCATAGTAGCAACGATACATACGTGTCGGTTCCCCTTCTATCACTGGGATCAAGCACCGTAAGATCAAACCCACTACAAAGCACCTCTTCCCATTGCAAGATAAATAGATCAAGTTGGCCAAACAAAACCCAAATATCGAAGAAGAAATATGAGGCTATAAGCAATCATGCATATAAGAGATCAAAGAAACTCAAATAACTTTCACGGATAAAAAGAGATAGATCTGATCATAAACTCAAAGTTCATCGGATGCCAACAAACACACCGCAAAAAGAGTTACATCATATGGATCTCCAAGAGACCATTGTATTGAGAATCAAGCGAGAGAGAGGAAGCCATCTAGCTACTAACTATGGACCCAAAGGTCTACAAAGAACTACTCCCGCATCATCGGAGAGGCACCAATGGAAGTGGTGAACCCCTCCGTGATGGTGTCTAGATTGGATCTAGTGGTTCTAGACTTTGCGGCGGCTAGAATTGATTTTCGTTCACTCCCCTAGGGTTTCTGGAATATTGGGGTATTTGTAGAGTAAATAGGTGGTCCGGGGGGCACCCGAGGTGGGCACAACCCACCAGGGCATGCCTGGGCCTCCAGGCACGCCCTGGTGGGTTGTACTCCCCTCGGAGCAGCCCCCAGGCGCTTCTTCGGCCCATTGGATGTCTTCTGGTCCCAAAAAATCCAAAAAAAGTTTAGCTGCGTTTGGACTCCGTTTGATATTGATTACCTACGATGTAAAAACATGCAAAAAAATAGCAACTGGCACTTGGCACTATGTCAATAGGTTAGTACCAAAAATTGATATAAAATGACTATAAAATGATTATAAAACATCCAAGAATGATAATATAATAGCATGGAACAATCAAAAATTATAGATATGTTGGCGACGTATCTGTCGGTGTACTAAAGTTTGGGCCCTTTTGTACCCCTTATTGTGCACGGGCAGTTGCGGCCACACCCGTGGTGCAGCTTGACGGGGGAAGCTGGGGACAAGATACAAGATCACTAGAGATGCAACCAGACCAGAGAACAGAGGATGAGCTGGACCCCTGGAAAGATCCTTGCCGGGACAGCTTGCAGGACACTAACAAGAGCACCACCCTTGAGGTTGACAGCTCTGACACCATCGACAACATTGAGGCCAAGACCCAGACACGCATGCATAGAGGCGTGCAGATCTTTGTGGAGGCCAAAAGACGAGGTACCTAGCAAGATCCTTGCCGAAGACGTCTGCGAGGCCCCAGCAAGATCCTTGCCGGGGACGTCGACAAGACCGCGACAAGGCTTCGACACCCCATCACCACTCCAGCGTAGCGGCTGGCCTGCCAGCCTGGCAACCACCTGAGTGGTGGCATGCAGATCTTCATTAAGATCCTGCCACCTCTCCAGCACAGCAACTGGCCAGCCAACTTGGTGTTGCATGCCTCGTCAGCATGGACGCGTGTCAATACAGAGCGGGGCAGCGACGGACGGGACGAGTTCTACTCCCATCCTCGATAAAGCTAAGGGGCATGTAAGCAGCGCATTTAATGTGTTTGTCCAAAGATGTTGGTGATAAACATAGACATTGTAACTACTTTACACCTCCCATGTGCCACTATGGCAGCCCCTTGGACGTATAAAAAGAGGCCAATGGCGTACTGGAGGGGGATTCAGACTTTTGAACATCTCGGCCCAGCTTGCATGTGTAGCAGCTAGCCGAAGCTCAAGAACATAGAATATACACTCAAGCAGGACTAGGGTTTTACGCTTCTCGGCGGCCTGAATCTAGGTAAAAATCCATCGTGTTGATCATTAGATCTGCTCTTTGCCCTACCCCTCTTCCCTGCCAAACCACAGAAGGGATCCACGCGGTCCCGTAGGTGTCGTTCTTCGCCGACATCTTTGGCGCACCAGGTAGGGGAGATAGAGTTTGGCAAACCTGATCTAGCGGTTAGCACGTCGTTTCCTCGATCACCATGGCTCCCAAGAGGAAGGGGATCGTGGCGGCCGGTCTATCTGGAGCCATGCTGCCTATGGCTAGCGCGGCGACTTCCAAGGCTCCCCTGCCGACGTCTGTGTTGCGGTCTTCCCAGGTCATGTGCGACAAGGAGCGCCACGACATTGGTGACCCCGGACGCCGCCACGGGAAGAGCCACAACATCATTCTTGAGATGCACAAGGACAACAAGCACTAATGAGCTGCCAAGGCTCCATATTCCTATTTTCTCTTCTTTCTTTTTACCAAAAGACAGAATATTCCCTCGCATACAAGTTTGCCAGGGGAGATACAGAGTGTGGACGCCAACAGGTGACGCTTGAGGTGGCGTCTTGCAAAGAAGAATACATCAACAAAAAAAGCTAAGTCACGAGACTTCAAGCAATTTTTTTAATATTAAGTTATTTTCCTCGAATGGTCTCGGTTCTTGTATAGGAAAACCTACACGTCAAGGAACCTTGTCGGGATTGGTTGCGCCCTTGCTCCGTTTCGAGTCCGCTCAACGGCTCAAGTGGCTGCACTAAGAACGACAAGGTGCCTTGCCGGCAGCGGCACCCCCAGCAGGCTGCTAAGGATCAGTCCTCAAAGCGCTCACGGCTAGGGTGCACGCGCCGGCAAAGCTTGTCCCAATAATGCATAGGGTGCGTACCATACAAAGAGGAATCATACGAGGAAGATAGCATGCATACCATTCGAAAAATAGCAAGTTATATTACATTAATATGTGTCGCAGTTCTAACTTAACTAGGATTGTTTTGGGTACGGATCCATGGCGGCGAGAGGAAGCGGAGCGCCTAGTCTCGGCGCTGGCCTTCCACCCTCTTGACGCCGTCAACCAGTTTGACGACGAGCGTGACAAGCTCTTCAAGCACCCTGTGGTCTGCATCTGCCAGCAAGATGTCTTGGCTAAGTTTCATGTCAGGGTTCCTGTACGCCACCTTGGTGTGCACCTTGAAGAGGGCCCCCGACAAAGCTTCCGGGACTCGTTGGCCAGGTGGGTTGCTCAGCCGTCATGGAGTATCTTCAAGGCGTCAAGGATGGCCTCGAAGAACATGGTCACTGTCGGTGTCAAAGCCGGCGGATCTCGGGTAGGGGGTCCCGAACTGTGCATCAAGGCCGGATGGTAACAGGAGACAAGGGACACGATGTTTTTTACCCAGGTTTGGGCCCTCTCGATGGAGGTAATACCCTACTCCTGCTTGATTGATATTGATGATATGGGTAGTACAAGAGTAGATCTACCACGAGATCAAGGAGGCTAAACCCTAGAAGCTAGCCTATGGTATGATTGTTGTGTATGGGGTTGATTGCCTACGGACTATAACCCTACGGTTTATATAGACACCGGATAGGGTTAGGGTTACATAGATTCGGTTACAACGGTAGGAGATCTTGAATATCCGCATCGCCAACCTTGCCTTCCACGCCAAGGAAAGTCCCATCCGGACACGGGACGAAGTCTTCAATCTTGTATCTTCATAGTGCTGGAGTCCGGCTGAAGGTATAGTTTGGCTACCCGAACACCCCCTAATCCAGGACTCCCTCAGTAGCCCCCGAACCAGGCTTCAATGACGACGAGTCCGGCGCGCAGATTGTCCGGCATTGCAAGGAGGGTTCTTCTCCAAATCTTATGTACCTGTAGGAATAATGTCTGATTTTTGTAATGTAGTGTTCCTCGGCTTCCATGCCCAATAATGGCCGTCTTCCATGTGTTCAAACGAATGCGAAAAGCCGGGGTGTTTTTACATCCACACCCCTAGCCGTATAAACAAGCCGCCTATTTAACGGGATGGGGATTTAGGTCCAAACCACATCTTCTCCTTTCCGCGAGTTATCATCAAAGCGCTTCCAGCAAAGGTCGATTCCAACATGACCAGCCGTTGCAGCTCCTCCCCTCGCCCCTCCGGTCCCAAACCCGGGGACTGGGAGAGTTGCACCATCCCGCATAGCGAGTTAGCGTCACTTCAGGCCAAGGGATTTCTCCCTCAGGCATACATGGTCCCGGTCCGAGCCAGTCTCGCCACCTACAATGGCGGAAAACAAGCGGAGAGCACCCCCAATCCTTCTAAAGGAGAGCGGGTGTGCCTCGTCCCCTATCTAATAAGGGGACTGGGATTTCCAATTCATCCATTTTTCCGCGGGCTTCTGGAGTTCTACGGCCTCCAGTTGCACAATCTCACGCCCGCCTCCGTATTGCATATTGCGGGTTTCGTCGCCCTTTGCGAGCTATTTTTAGGCATTGAGGCTCATTTCGCACTGTGGAAGAGGTTATTCTGCCTGGTGCCCCGTTCTAAAGAGGGGTCTATATACCAAGTGGGCAGAGCCGAAGTATGGCGCATCGCCGGGACCAGATACCTATCTGGAACCCCGAAGAAGGCGTCCGAGGACTGGCCTTCGGAATGGTTTTATATAGATGACGTCCCGCTACCGGACCCTATCCGGGTCGGTCTCCCTGAGTTCAACAGTGCTCCATTGAAGAAACGCTTGAGCTGGCATCCGCGGAGCTCTCAGAGAGAAAGCGACAGAGACGTCCTTTACCTGATGGGCCGGATAAGACTGTTGGCTCATTCCGGACTAACCATGATTGGAGTCATGGCCGCATGCATTATGCGGGGGGTGCAGCCACTTCAATATAGAGGCCACCCCATGTGGGATTTCAACAGGGAGGATGACGCCACCCGTTACGATCGTAAGGGGCCGGCTTCAGCTGCCGCTCTAGTAAAGATCTTATCCTCTTTGTACAAGGGGGAAAAGGAGGAATTCCTCCGCGTCAACCCGCATGCCGAATTCACTATGTACGATCCTCCAAGTTGGGTAAGCGAACAACTGCGCTTGCCCGTTTGTTTTGTACTCCCACGGTTAGATATGTAGTCTAACGACTTCAATGCAGGAACTGCGACAAGTGGTAAAGGATATAAACAGCCGCTCTCCACAACCCGAGGACCCAGAACGGTCCCTCGATCCGGACTCCGAAGAGGATCCGGACATATCGGTGGAGCTTATCGACGGGGTGTTCCATCAGCTAAGCAAGGACAATACCTTGGTAGCCATCACGGATGATTACCCAGGGTTAATCCCGACCTCCCAGGTGACAGAAACTGGAGTCTCATTCCCTTGAGAGAGATTCCACTCTCACGTATTCCGGTGTCTCTGACGACAACTGTGTTTTGCAGGGGAGATTTCCGAGGCAGGAGGCCGAACCTGCGGCGGCTAGCCAACGAGGGGCCGCAGGGCCCCGTGGGGCAAAAAGGAATGTAGTCCGGACTGAGATGCCGGCGCAAAGGTATAGCGCACCCTCTGTTTCCCTGGTGTTATTCTGTCAAGGCATATTAACGTTCGTGCTATCTTCAGAACGAAGAGACCTCGCCGGACTACATCCAGAGAGGTTGCCAATCGCGCCTCCACCAGCCAGGCTCCAACGTCTGGCCAGGAAGCGGAGGCGAGCACAAGGCGCGCACCGGACGCTCCTCCGACAGAGGATGCGGATAGGCTGTCTGCCACAAATTCTGAAGTGGAGAGTGCCATGAACCACAGGCGTCGCCGGACAGTTCTACGCGACGCTTGTTTCTCCCAAGAGGCTTTAGATGCCTTTAATTCGGGAGATGCGTACCTCCGTGCCGCTCGAAATGGTTTAGCCAGAGCCACGGAGCAGTATGTAAAAGACATACGGGTAAGAAAATTTTGGTCAAATATATATATGCCAGTATCCCCGAGACTTGAAACAGTTAGAGCAACTGATTTAAGGATCATTTAGTATGCAGCTTCTTACAGAGAAGAATACCGTACTGTCCCAGGAGCTGGAAAAGTGCAAGGCCCAACTAGAGGCCGCACTAGCCGCAGCAGGGGAGCCCAAAGAGACCCCCTCAGGTAAGATACACTTCGAAAGATTAGTATTGTGCGGTGTGGGTGCAAATCTGACAAATCATATTGCAGATGGCGCCGGACTAGATCCGGACAAGCAACAACTCTTACGCCGGCTAAAGGCCGGTGAGAGTATGTTGACAAAGGTGAGGCGAGAGAAGAATGATCTTCAGGATGCCAACACCAAGCTGGACGTCGAACTTAAAGATGTTCGTGGCCAGCTGTCGGACTCCACGAAGGAGAATCAGCGGCTTCGACGCGACATTTTTAGTAAGTGCTTGAACGAACTTTGAAAAAAGAGTTCGGCGAGGAAGTCGACTAACAGAGTAATGTCTGTAGGTATGCTCACAGGTCGTCCTGCAGAGGAGATGCCCGGTTCTACGGGTGACCTTCTTCCCGAACTCATGCAACTACACGAGCGAATTCGGCAGGCGATGCGAGGCGTTGCCCAAGCCTTATGGCCTGCCCATTCCATGCCCGAGGGCCTTGGAGAGCTTGCGGAGAAGCTGAAGGGAGCTCAGCGGTGCTTCCGGTTGTGGAAGATATCGGCCTACCAACAAGGTGCTAGGGAGGCCTGGGCCATGGTGAAGACCCATTTTACGAAGTCTGACCCAAACCACATGGCCGAGGTCGGACCAGTGGGGCCTGACGGGAAGGAGATCCCTGTAAGCTTAGTATATGGCCAAGTAGAGTTAGCCGCGAAGTATTCCCAGCAGGACTGTAAATTAGACAGCATGTTAGATGGTATAGAAGAGGAATAAATCAGTCAGAATGACTAAGTAATTTTGAATTGACATGTGTAATGCCTTCTAGACGGATTGTAGATCGTTTGTCGTTGCCGACCTTTTCGCTTCAACCTCAGGACCTGACAGTCCGGAGTGTGTCCGAATACCATAGAGGTTATATAAGAACCATGGTATGCGTGGAGACCAGGCGTAGGGGTCATTAGTGCTTTATCAGACAAGTTCCCAACTAGTTATGTTATATTACATGGTTAGTAAGAAACATCTTCCAGAGAGAATAGTTCCGTTAGGGGTTCCTTTCGCTGGGAGGCATGCCCTAAAGTGCATATCCGGACTGCGTAAAAAGACGCAGAAAAAAGCATCTGGGGGCGCATAGAATGAGTAAAAAGATCATCTTTTATCTCACCGACCGAATATTCCCTTAAGAACGCTAGCTTTCGGCTTCACCCAGTCTCAGGTACACATCCGGCTGACCCGGCAGTAACAATCGCAGAGGTGCTCCCTTTACCGCCTAGCCGAACAATCGGGAACGTAGGGGTAAGCACAGGAGCCAGGCAACCCAGCTTGGCCAAAACTTAAGTCATATCGATGCATATAATGGTGAAGAAAAAGGTACATGCGGAAGTTTGACGCATGTGTTGGGCGTGAAGCCCGTATAAATAAGCTTCTGTTAAAGAAGCCCCAGGTTTAATGAGCGCGAGTGGCGCGTCACTAGATGAGCCTTTAAGGGCTATAAAAGAAAAGAGGGGAAGGAGAGAAATGTAAGACAGAAAAATGCAAAAAATGGACAGAGGAAGGAGATGAACACAGAGTCCGGCGCTAGGCATAGAATCTTCGGAGACGGGTGGCGTTCCACGGGTTCGGCTCGAGTCGGTTATCCGACGCATCTCGCAGGCGGTACGCCCCGCCAGTCAGGACTTGGTCGATTATGAATGGACCTTCCCACTTGGGCTTGAGTTTGTCCTTTTTCTTATCCGGCAGGCGTAGAACTAGTTCGTCAACATTGTAATTTTTGGCCCGTACTTCTCTGCTTTGATATCTTCGGGCATGTTGTTGATAAAATGCGGAACGGGCTTTTGCCACGTCACGCTCCTCCTCCAGGGCGTCCAAGTTGTCCTGCCGATCGAGCTCGGCTTCTCTTTCTTCGTACATGCGCACTCTAGGTGAGTCATGAATTATGTCGCAGGGCAGAACTGCCTCTGCGCCGTACACCATAAAAAATGGTGTGTATCCGGTGGTGCGATTTGGCGTGGTCCGCAGCCCCCATAGCACGGAGTCGAGCTCCTCTACCCAGTGCGTGTTAGATTCCTTGAGGGTGCGCACCAGTCTGGGTTTAATGCCGCTCATGATAAGACCATTTGCACGTTCGACCTGGCCGTTGGTTTGTGGGTGATAGACGGAAGCATAATCGAGCTTGATGCCCATGTTTTTGCACCAGAGTTTTACCTCGTCGGTGGTAAAGTTTGTACCATTATCGGTTATGATGCTGTGGGGGACGCCATAACGGTGTACAACCCCGGATATGAAGTCTATCACAGGTCCGGATTCGGCCGTTTTAACAGGCTTGGCTTCTATCCATTTGGTGAATTTATCCACCATGACCAGTAAGTATTTTTTCCTATCGGTCCCACCTTTAAGGGGTCCGACCATGTCAAGCCCCCAGACCGCAAAAGGCCAGGTGATGGGTATAGTTTGGAGTGCGGTGGGTGGCATATGGCTTTGGTTGGCAAAAAGTTGGCAACCAGCGCATCGTTGGACTAGGTCCTGAGCGTCTGCCCGGGCCGTCGGCCAATAAAAGCATGTACGGAAAGCCTTGCTAACAAGGGACCGAGCAGTGGCGTGGTGACCACCGAGTCCGGCATGAATTTCAGCCAGAAGGTTCCGCCCTTCCTCTTTGGAGATGCACCTTTGAAGGACTCCGGTAGTGCTTTTCTTATAAAGCTCTCCCTCGTGGACTCTATAGGCTTTAGATCGCCGCACTATGCAGCGGGCCTCGTTTTGGTCCTCTGGGAGTTCCTGCCTAGTGAGGTAGGCTAGGAATGGTTCTCTCCACGGGGCGATGACCGCCATTATTATGTGGGCTGAAGGTGTAATTTCATTGGCAGAGCCTCCAATTGTGTCAGATTGTTCGGCGTCGAGTGGTGCGGCTGGGTCCGGGCTGTTATTTGCGGGTTCCCCCTCCCATGCTACGGATGGCTTGAACAATCTTTCCAAAAAGATGTTGGGGGGGGGACTGCATCGTGTTTTGCGCCGATGCGTGCCAGGACATCCGCTGCTTGATTGTTTTCTCGGGCTATATGGTGAAACTCCAGCCCTTCGAACCGAGCTGACATTTTCAGGACGGCGTTGCGGTAAGCTGCCATTTTTGGGTCCTTGGCATAGAAGTCTCCATTTATTTGGGATATCGCGAGGTTTGAGTCCCCGCGTACCTCTAGGCGCTAGATACCCATGGATACTGCTATCCGGAGACCATGTAGGAGGGCCTCATATTCTGCTGCATTGTTGGAATCCATGTACATGATCTGGACCACATATTGGACTGTGTCTCCTGTGGGGGACGTCAGGACGACGCCAGCCCCCAGTCCGGCCAACATTTTGGAGCCGTCGAAATGGATAATCCAGTTTGAATATGTGCCGTACTCTTTAGGGAGCTCGGCCTCCGTCCATTCTGCGACGAAGTCGGCCAAAACTTGCGATTTAATAGCTCGTCGTGGCTTATAGGTTATGTCGAACAGGAGGAGCTCGATGGCCCATTTTGCAATCCGGCCCGTTGCGTCGTGGTTGTTGATAATATCATTGAGTGGTACTTCCGAGGCTACTGTTATGGAACACTCTTGAAAGTAGTGTCGTAGCTTCCGGGATGCCATGAATACCGCGTATGCAATCTTTTGATAATGCGGGTATCGTGATTTGCATGGAGTGAGGACAGTGGATACATAGTAGACCGGCCTTTGAAGGGGGAATTTGTGTCCATCCGTTTCCCGCTCGACAACGAGCACTGCGCTGACAACTTGATGTGTTGCTGCAATGTACAATAACATTGGTTCGCCGGTGATTGGCGCGGCCAGGACTGGGTTTGTTGCCAATATGGCTTTTATTTCATCAAGTCCGGCCGTGGCGGCATCCGTCGACTCGAAGTGTTCGGTGTGCCGAAGGAGGCGATAAAGGGGTAGTGCCTTTTCTCCCAAGCGGGAGATGAAGCGTCTTAAAGCCGCCACGCACCTGGTTAATTTTTGTATTTGTTTAAGGTCCTTTGGGACATCCAATTGTGACAAAGCTCGGATCTTGGCTGGGTTTGCTTCAATTCCTCTACCGGATACAATGAAGCCCTAGAGCTTTCTGGCTGGAACGCCGAAGACGCATTTTTGTGGGTTGAGGTTGATGTCATATTGTCGGAGGTTATCGAATGAAGCCTCAAGTCGTTTAATAGGGATTCAACATGTCTTGATTTGACGACCACATCATCCACATACGCCTCCACTGTTTTGCCGATCTGGTTTGCCAGACATGTCTGGATCATGCGCTGATATGTTGCGCCGGCGTTTTTTAGCCCGAAGGGCATTGTGTTGAAGCAGAATGGGCCGTATGGTGTGATGAATGCTGTTGCAGCTTGGTCTGATTCTGCCATCCTGATTTGATGGTAACCGGAGTATGCGTCGAGGAAACACAACGAGTCGTGTCCTGCGGTGGCATCGATAATTTGATCGATACGGGGGAGGGGGAAGGGATCCTTTGGGCAAGCCCTGTTAAGGTCTTTAAAATCGACACACAGGCGCCAGGATTTGTCCTTCTTTGGTACCATCACCAAGCTTGCTAGACAGTCTGGATGTTTTATGTCTCTAATGAATCCGGCTTCCAATAGCTTGGCTAGCTCCTCTCCCATAGCCTGTCTCTTGGGTTCAGAAAAACGCCGAAGGGCTTGTTTGACAGGTTTGAATCCTTTTAGGATATTTAAGCTGTGTTCGGCCAGCCTGCGTGGGATCCCTCGCATGTCTGAAGGGTGCCAGGCAAAAATGTCCCAGTTCTCTCGTAGGAACTCTCGCAGTGTGGCGTCTACATCCGGGTTCAGCCGTGCCCCGATGGAAGCTGTTTTATTGGGGTCCGTTGGATGGACCTGGAATTTGACTATTTCGTCGGCTGGCTTGAAGGATGTGGATTTGGATCTCTTATCTGTTGGGGAACGTAGTAATTTCAAAATTTTCCTACGCACACGCAAGATCATGGTGATGCATAGCAACGATAGGGGAGAGTGTTGTCTACGTACCCTCGTAGTCCGAAGCGGAAGCGTTGACGCAACGTAGAGGAAGTAGTCGTACGTCTTCCCGATCCGACCGATCCGAGCACCGTTACTCCGGCACCTCCGAGTTCTTGGCACACGTTCAGCTCGATGACGATCCCTGGGCTCCGATCCAGCAAAGCATCGGGGAGGAGTTCCGTCAGCACGACGGCGTGGTGACGATCTTGATGTTCTACCATCGCAGGGCTTCGCCTAAGCACTGCTACAATATGACCGAGGTGGAATATGGTGGAGGGGGGCACCGCACACGGCTAAGGAACGATCACGAAGATCAACTTGTGTGTCTATGGGGTGCCCCCTGCCCCCGTATATAAAGGAGTGGAGGAGGGGAGGGCCGGCCCTCTCTATGGCGCGCCCTAGGGGAGTCCTACTCCCACCGGGAGTAGGATTCCCCCTTTCCTAGTCCAACTAGGAGTCCTTCCATGTAGTAGGAGTAGGAAACAAGGAAGGGGCGCAGCCCCTCCCCCTAGTCCAATTCGGACTAGGCCTTGGGGGGGCGCGCGGCCTGCCCTAGGCAGCCCCTCTCTCTTTCTCCTATGGCCCAATAAGGCCCAATACTTCTCCCGGCGAATTCCCGTAACTCTCCGGTACTCCGAAAAATACCCGAATCACTCGGAACCTTTCCGAAGTCCGAATATAGTCGTCCAATATATCGATCTTTACGTCTTGACCATTTCGAGACTCCTCGTCATGTCCCCGATCTCATCCGGGACTCCGAACTCCTTCGGTACATCAAAACTCATAAACTCAGAATATAACTGTCATCGAAACCTTAAGCGTGCGGACCCTACGGTTCGAGAACAATGTAGACATGACCGAGACACGTCTCCGGTCAATAACCAATAGCGGGACCTGGATGCCCATATTGGCTCCTACATATTCTACGAAGATCTTTATCGGTCAGACCGCATAACAACATACGTTGTTCCCTTTGTCATCGGTATGTTACTTGCCTGAGATTCGATCGTCGGTATCCAATACCTAGTTCAATCTTGTTACCGGCAAGTCTCTTTACTCGTTCCGTAATACATCATCCCGCAACTAACTCATTAGTTGCAATGCTTGCAAGGCTTAAGTGATGTGCATTACCGAGAGGGCCCAGAGATACCTCTCCGACATTCGGAGTGACAAATCCTAATCTCGAAATACGCCAACCCAACATGTACCTTTGGAGACACCTGTAGAGCTCCTTTATAATCACCCAGTTACGTTGTGACGTTTGGTAGCACACAAAGTGTTCCTCCGACAAACGGGAGTTGCATAATCTCATAGTCATAGGAACATGTATAAGTCATGAAGAAAGCAATAGCAACATACTAAACGATCGGGTGCTAAGCTAATGGAATGGGTCATGTCAATCAGATCATTCAACTAATGATGTGATCCCGTTAATCAAATAACAACTCTTTGTCCATGGTTAGGAAACATAACCATCTTTGATTAACGAGCTAGTCAAGTAGAGGCATACTAGTGACACTCTGTTTGTCTATGTATTCACACATGTATTATGTTTCCGGTTAATACAATTCTAGCATGAATAATAAACATTTATCATGATATAAGGAAATAAATAATAACTTTATTATTGCCTCTAGGGCATATTTCCTTCAGTCTCCCACTTGCACTAGAGTCAATAATCTAGATCACATCGCCATGTGATTTAACATCAATAGTTCACATCTTTATGTGATTGGTTCACATCTCCATGTGACTAACACCCAAAGGGTTTACTAGATTCAATAATCTAGTTCACATCGCTATGTGATTAAGACCCAAAAAGTGATCATGTTTTGCTTGTGAGAGAAGTTTAGTCAACGGGTCTGCCACATTCAGATCCGCATGTATTTTGCAAATTTCTATGTCAACAATGCTCTGCATGGAGCTACTCTAGCTAATTGCTCCCACTTTCAATATGTATCCAGATTGAGACTTAGAGTCATCTGGATCAGTGTCAAAGCTTGCATCGACGTAACCCTTTACGACGAACCTTTTGTCACCTCCGTAATCGAGAAACATATCCTTATTCCAGTAAGGATAATTTTGACCGCTGTCCATTGATCTACTCTTAGATCACTATTGTACTCCCTCTCTTAACACAGTGTATGGTATACAATAGATCTGGTACACAGCATGGCATACTTTATAGAACCTATGACTGAGGCATAGGGAATGACTTTCATTCTCTTTCTATCTTCTGCCGTGGTCGGGCTTTGAGTCTTACTCAACTTCACACCTTGTAACACAGGCAAGAAACTTTTTCTTTGACTGTTCCATTTTGAACTACTTCAAAATCTTGTCAAGGTATGTACTCATTGAAAAACTTATCAAGCGTCTTGATCTATCTCTATAGATCTTGATACTCAATATGTAAGCAGCTTTACCGAGGTCTTTCTTTGAAAAACTCCTTTCAAACACTCCTTTATGCTTTGCAGAATAATTCTACATTATTTCCGATCAACAATATGTCATACACATATACTTATCAGAAATGATGTAGTGCTCCCACTCACTTTCTTGTAAATACAGGCTTCACCGCAAGTCTGTATAAAACTATATGCTTTGATCAACTTATCAAAGCGTATATTCCAACTCCGAGATTCTTGCACCAGTCCATAGATGGATCGCTGGAGCTTGCATATTTAGTTAACACCTTTAGGATCGACAAAACCTTCTAGTTGCATCGTATACAACTCTTCTTTAGTAAATCCATTAAGGAATGCAGTTTTGTTTATCCATTTGCCAGATTTCATAAAATGCGGCAATTGCTAACATGATTCGGACAGACTTAAGCATAGATACGAGTGAGAAAATCTCATCGTAGTCAACACCTTGAACTTGTCGAAAACCTTTTGCGACAATTCTAGCTTTGTAGATAGTAACACTACTATCAGCGTCCGTCTTCCTCTTGAAGATCCATTTATTTTCTATGGCTTGCCGATCATCGGGCAAATCCATCAAAGTCCATACTTTGTTCTCATACATGGATCATATCTCAGATTTCATGGCCTCAAACCATTTCGCGGAATCTGGGCTCATCATCGCTTCCTCATAGTTCGCAAGTTCGTCATGGTCTAGTAACATGACTTCCAGAACAGGATTACCGTACCACTCTGGTGCGGATCTCACTCTGGTTTACCTACGAGATTTGGTAGTAACTTGATCTGAAGTTACATGATCATCATCATTAGCTTCCTCACTAATTGGTGTAGTAGTCACAGGAACAGATTTCTGTGATGAACTACTTTCCAATAAGGGAGCAGGTACAGTTACCTCATCAAGTTCTACTTTCCTCCCACTCACTTCTTTCGAGAGAAACTCCTTCTCTAGAAAAACTCCGAATTTAGCAACAAAAGTCTTGCCTTCGGATTTGTGATAGAAGGTGTACCCAACAGTCTCCTTTGGGTATCCTATGAAGACATATTTCTCCGATTTGGGTTTGAGCTTATTAGGATGAAACTTTTTCATATAAGCATCACAACCCCAAACTTTAAGAAACGACAACTTTGGTTTCTTGCCAAACCACAGTTCAGATTGTGTCGTCTCAACGGACTTAGATGGTGCCCTATTTAACGTGAATGCAGCTGTCTCTAATGCATAACCCCAAAACGATAGTGGTAGATCGGTAAGAGACATCATAGATCGCACCATATCTAATAAAGTACGGTTATGACATTCGGACACACCATTATGCTGTGGTGTTCCAGGTGGCATGAGTTTGTGAAACTATTCCACATTGTTTTAATTGAAGACCAAACTCGTAACTCAAATATTTTACTTCTGCGATCATATCGTAGAAACTTTCATTTTTGTTACGATGATTCTCCACTTCACTCTGAAATTCTTTGAACTTTTCAAATGTTTCAGACCTTTGTTTCATCAAGTAGATATACTCATATCTGCTCAAATCATCTGTGAAGATCAGAAAATAATGATACCTATCGCGAGCCTCAATATTCATCGGACCACATACATCAGTATGTATGATTTCCAACAAATCTGTTGCTCGCTCCATTGTTCCGAAGAACAGAGTCTTAGTCATCTTGCCCATGAGGCATGGTTCGCAAGCATCAACTGATTCATAATCAAGTGATTCCAAAAGCCCATCAGCATGGAGTTTCTTCATGCGCTTTACACCAATATGACCTAAACGGCAGTGCTACAAATAAGTTGCACTATCATTATTAACTTTGCATCTTTTGGTTTCAATATTATGATTATGTGTATCACTACGATCGAGATCCAACGAACTATTTTCATTGGGTGTGTAACCATATAAGGTTTTATTCATGTAAACAGAACAACAATTTATTCTCTTACTTAAATGAATAACCGTATTACAATAAACATGATCAAATCATATTCATGCTCAACGTAAACACCAAATAACACTTATTTAGGTTCAACACTAATCCCGAATTTATAGGGAGTGTGCGATGATGATCATATCAATCTTGGAACCACTTCCAACACACATCGTCACTTCACCCTTAACTAGTCTCTGTTTATTCTGCAACTCCCGTTTCGAGTTACTAATCTTAGCAACTGAACTAGTATCAAATACTGAGGGGTTGCTATAAACACTAGTAAAGTACACATCAATAACATGTATATCAAATATACTTATGTTCACTTTGCCATCCTTCTTATCTGCCAATCACTTGGGGTAGTTCCGCTTCCAGTGACCAGTCCCTTTGCAGTAGAAGCACTTAGTCTCAGGCTTAGGATCAGACTTGGGCTTCTTCACTTGAGCAGCAACTTGCTTGCTGTTCTTTTTGAAGTTCCCCTTCTTCCCTCTGCCCTTTTCTTGAAACTAGTGGTCTTGTCTACCATCAACACTTGATGTTTTTCTCGATTTCTACCTTCATCAATTTCCGCATTACGAAGAGCTTGGGAATCGTTTCCGTTATCCCTTGCATATCATAGTTCATCACGAAGTTCTACTAACTTGGTGATGGTGACTAGAGAATTCTGTCAATCACTATCTTATCTGGAAGATTAACTCCCACTTGATTCAAGCGATTGTAGTACTCAGACAATCTGGGCACATGCTCACTAGTTGAGCGATTCTCCTCCATCTTTTAGCTATAGAACTTGTTGGAGACTTCATATTTCTCAACTCGGGTATTTGCTTGAAATATTAACTTCAACTCCTGGAACATCTCATATGGTCCATGACGTTCAAAACGTCTTTGAAGTCCCGATTCTAAGCCATTAAGCATGGTGCACTAAACTATCAAGTAGTCATCATATTGAGCTAGCCAAACGTTCATAATGTCTGCATCTGCTCCTGCAATAGGTCTGTCACCTAGCGGTGCATCAAGGACATAATTCTTCTGTGCAGCAATGAGGATAAACCTCAGATCACGGATCCAATCCGCATCTTTGCTACTAACATCTTTCAACACAATTTTCTCTAGGAACATATCAAAATAAACACAGGGAAGCAACAACGCGAGCTATTGATCTACAACATGATTTGCAAAATACTACCAGGACTAAGTTCATGATAAATTTAAGTTCAATTTAATCATATTACTTAAGAACTCCCACTTAGATAGACATCCCTCTAATCCTCTAAGTGATCACGTGATCCAAATCAACTAAACCATGTCCGATCATCACGTGAGATGGAGTAGTTTCATTGGTGAACATCACTATGTTGATCATATCTACTATATGATTCACGCTCGACCTTTCGGTCTCCGTGTTCCGAGGCCATATCTGTATATGCTTGGCTCGTCAAGTATAACCTGAGTATTCCGCGTGTGCAACTGTTTTGCACCCGTTGTATTTGAACGTAGAGCCTATCACACCCGATCATCACGTGGTGTCTCAGCACGAAGAACTTTCGCAACGGTGCATACTCAGGGAGAACACTTCTTGATAATTAGTGAGAGATCATCTTAAAATGCTACCGTCAAACTAAGCAAAATAAGATGTATAAAAGATAAACATCATATGCAATCAAAATATGTGACATGATATGGCCATCATCATCTTGCGCCTTTGATCTCCATCTCCAAAGTACTGTCATGATCTCTATCGTCACCGGCATGACACCATGATCTCCATCATCTTGATCTATATCAATGTGTCGTCACACGGTCGTCTCGCCAACTATTGCTCTTGCAACTATTGCTATCGCATAGCGATAAAGTAAAGCAATTATTTGGCGCTTGCATCTTATGCAATAAAGAGACAACCATAAGGCTTTTGCCAGTTGCCGATAACTTTAACAAAACATGATCATCTCATACAACAACTTATATCTCATCACGTTTTGACCATATCACATCACAACATGCCCTGCAAAAACAAGTTAGACGTCCTCTACTTTGTTGTTGCAAGTTTTACGTGGCTGCTACGGGCTTAAGCAAGAACCAATCTTACCTACGCATCAAAACCACAACGATAGTTTGTCAAGTTGGTGTTGTTTTAACCTTCGCAAGGACCGGGCGTAGCCACACTTGGTTCAACTAAAGTTGGAGAAACTGACACCCGCCAGCCACCTGTGTGCAAAGCACGTCGGTAGAACCAGTCTCGCGTAAGCGTACGCGTAATGTCGGTCCGGGCCGCTTCATCCAACAATACCGCCGAACCAAAGTATGACATGCTGGTAAGCAGTATGACTTATATCGCCCACAACTCACTTGTGTTCTACTCGTGCATATAACATCAAACCATAAAAACCTAGGCTCGGATGCCACTGTTGGGGAACGTAGTAATTTCAAAATTTTCCTACGCACACGCAAGATCATGGTGATGCATAGCAACGAGAGGGGAGAGTGTTGTCTACGTACCCTCGTAGACCGAAGCGGAAGCGTTGACGCAACATAGAGGAAGTAGTCGTACGTCTTCCTGATCCGACCGATCCAAGCACCGTTACTCCGGCACCTCCGAGTTCTTGGCACACGTTCAACTCGATGACGATCCCTGGGCTCCGATCCAACAAAGCATCGGGGAGGAGTTCCGTCAGCACGACGGCGTGGTGACGATCTTGATGTTCTACCATCGCAGGGCTTCGCCTAAGCACTGCTACAATATGACCGAGGTGGAATATGGTGGAGGGGGGCACCGCACACGGCTAAGGAACGATCACGAAGATCAACTTGTGTGTCTATGGGGTGCCCCCTGCCCCCGTATATAAAGGAGTGGAGGAGGGGAGGGCCGGCCCTCTCTATGGCGCGCCCTAGGGGAGTCCTACTCCCACCGGGAGTAGGATTCCCCCTTTCCTAGTCCAACTAGGAGTCCTTCCATGTAGTAGGAGTAGGAAACAAGGAAGGGGCGCAGCCCCTCCCCCTAGTCCAATTCGGACTAGGCCTTGGGGGCGCGCGGCCTGCCCTAGGCAGCCCCTCTCTATTTCTCGTATGGCCCAATAAGGCCCAATACTTCTCCCGGCGAATTCCCGTAACTCTCCGGTACTCCGAAAAATACCCGAATCACTCGGAACCTTTCCGAAGTCCGAATATAGTCGTCCAATATATCGATCTTTACGTCTCGACCATTTCGAGACTCCTCGTCATGTCCCCGATCTCATCCGGGACTCCGAACTCCTTCGGTACATCAAAACTCATAAACTCATAATATAACTGTCATCGAAACCTTAAGCGTGCGGACCCTACGGTTCGAGAACAATGTAGACATGACCGAGACACGTCTCCGGTCAATAACCAATAGCGGGACCTGGATGCCCATATTGGCTCCTACATATTCTACGAAGATCTTTATCGGTCAGACCGCATAACAACATACGTTGTTCCCTTTGTCATCGGTATGTTACTTGCCTGAGATTCGATCGTCGGTATCCAATACCTAGTTCAATCTTGTTACCGGCAAGTCTCTTTACTCGTTCCGTAATACATCATCCCGCAACTAACTCATTAGTTGCAATGCTTGCAAGGCTTAAGTGATGTGCATTACCGAGAGGGCCCAGAGATACCTCTCCGACATTCGGAGTGACAAATCCTAATCTCGAAATACGCCAACCCAACATGTACCTTTGGAGACACCTGTAGAGCTCCTTTATAATCACCCAGTTACGTTGTGACGTTTGGTAGCACACAAAGTGTTCCTCCGACAAACGGGAGTTGCATAATCTCATAGTCATAGGAACATGTATAAGTCATGAAGAAAGCAATAGCAACATACTAAACGATCGGGTGCTAAGCTAATGGAATGGGTCATGTCAATCAGATCATTCAACTAATGATGTGATCCCGTTAATCAAATAACAACTCTTTGTCCATGGTTAGGAAACATAACCATCTTTGATTAACGAGCTAGTCAAGTAGAGGCATACAAGTGACACTCTGTTTGTCTATGTATTCACACATGTATTATGTTTCTGGTTAATACAATTCTAGCATGAATAATAAACATTTATCATGATATAAGGAAATAAATAATAACTTTATTATTGCCTCTAGGGCATATTTCCTTCATTATCGAGTATCACATCATCCCTGTTAACCGTGGAGCGCAGCGCAGTCAGTTCCTCGGCCGCTAAGGCTTCGGATAGCGCCTCAAGGGCTAATGCGGCCGTCTTGTTTTCAGCGCGGAGTGCTATGTCCGGATCACTAGCCAGAGTGATAATTCCATTTGGCCCGGGCATCTTAAGCTTCATGTACCCGTAATGGGGTATTGCTTGGAAGATTGTGAATGCTTCCCGCCCTAGTAAAGCGTGATGTCCGCTCTTAAACAGGGCCACCTGAAACGTGACTTCTTCGGACCTGTAATTATCCGGCGTGCCGAACACCACATCTAGTGTGATTTTTCCTGTGCAGCGCGCTTCCCGACTGGGGATTATTCCTCTAAAGGTTGTGCTGCTTCGCTCGATGCGGTTCCAGTCTATTTCCATTTTTTGAAGGGTTTCCTCGTAAATGAGGTTCAGTCCTCTGCCTCCATCCGTGAGCACCTTGGTGAGGCGAAATCCGTCCACGATGGGACTGAGGACCAATGCGGCTGGTGCTCGGGCTGTTCGGAATCTAGGTTCATCACTTGCGTTGAAGGTAATAGGAGTGTCGCTCCATGGATTTATTGTTGCAACTTGATAGACTTCGGCGAGGCTGCGGAGTGTTCTTTTTTGCATATTGTTTGATGCGAAAGTCTCGAAGACTGTGAGAACGGTACTGGTGTCCTCGGGCTGGCTTTCTGCAGCCTCCAGGATTAAGAGGTCCTCGCCAATTTTGGCCACCTGCCGGAGTATCCAACATGCTCTAAGGCTGTGAGTTGGTGTGGCATCCTCTGTACTGTGAATTCTACAGGGTCCATCAAGCCACCTTTCCAGTACGGTTCCATGCCCTATAGAGGGTTTTGGCTTTTTGCTGTTTATCCCGGGTGTCTTATGATGATGCACCCTCTTAGTTCGGATGGGATTACTATTCAAGGCTGGATTATCCCAAAATTTTATTTCGGTTTTCCAGGCGCTTTCCATCGCACAGTATTTTTGTACTATGGACGCCAAGTCAGCGAAGCGTGTAATATCACGACGACTTACGGCGTTAAGGATTCCCTCGTCCGTGCAATTATTGCAGAAAATTGAGATTGCGTCTCCCTCGCGGCAATCCTTTATCCTGTTCATAACAAGGAGGAATCTGGCCCAGTAATGATGTACTGTTTCCTCGAGCCTCTGCCTGATTTGGGAGAGATCGCTTATGTTCGGGTGGGCGGGTGTCATTGAATCTGAAACCTCACCCAATCCAAGATTCGGATGCCGAAGAGTTTCCGAACTCTAAAGTTCGGATTCTTGGATGTTGTCCAACGAATCTAGCCCGTTGCCTGATCCTAAGCTCAGGTCTTGAGTTACATCCTCCTCTCCGTGGGTATCCGGCTTGGAGGAGTCGGGAATTCGGACGTAACTAGTCCTTAAAATAGATGAAGGGTCGCCGCACTGCGCCTCTACCACGGCAATGTGGTGGGTGACTTGGGGAGAGTTAATTTCTCTTAGATCGGGTTTAAGCCCAACCTGGTCGTAATCCGTAGCGACCCCCAGGGCGGCGATGCGATCCAAGAGCTCGTTTACGGAAGAGAGCTCCATTGGATCTAGCTGCTCGACGAGCTCCAAGCTGACGTGTAGGTTGCTTTTGATGACCCAAGAGGTCACCGTCGGTGCAACAGCCGAACAGGCGGTCATGAGGAAACCACCTAGCCGGAGGGTTTGGCCGACAGCCAAGGCTCCCTTAGCAATGGCGCCGTCTTTAAAGACAGGAGGAGGCATCCTTCCTGATTGTGACGGCATAGAGGAACTCTCAATGAAAGCACCAATCTCGGTGTCAAAACCGGCGGATCTCGGGTAGGGGGTCCCGAACTGTGCGTCAAGGCCGGATGGTAATAGGAGACAAGGGACACGATGTTTTTTACCCAGGTTCGGGCCCTCTCGATGGAGGTAATACCCTACTCCTGCTTGATTGTTATTGATGATATGGGTAGTACAAGAGTAGATCTACCACGAGATCAAGGAGGCTAAACCCTAGAAGCTAGCCTATGGTATGATTGTTGTGTATGGGGTTGATTGCCTACGGACTACAGCCCTTCGGTTTATATAGACACCGGATAGGGTTAGGGTTACATAGAGTCGGTTACAATGGTAGGAGATCTTGAATATCCGCATCACCAACCTTGCCTTCCACGCCAAGGAAAGTCCCATCCGGACACGGGACAAAGTCTTCAATCTTGTATCTTCATAGTCCTGGAGTCCGGCTGAAGGTATAGTCCGGCTACCCGAACACCCCCTAATCCAGGACTCCCTCAGTCACCCTGACACTCTCAGTGGTTCTCTCATCATGAGAGAACCTGAATCTTGGCAGGCCCATGGTGGACAACTGCGCAGTGAGCCTCTCCACGACATCGACAAGGCGCTCGGTCCAGATCCCCACGGCTTTTATGTAGTTGTTGTGGGTGGTAGCAGCACTCTCAAGCAGTAGCTTCTCGTCCTTAAGATCTTTGGCCAGGGTTCTCTCACGAGCTTTGCTGCCTTCAAGGGTCTCCTCTAGAGTGGATAGCTTCAGCTTCAGATCAGCAATGGAGTCGCTGGCCTTGGAGAGTAGCTTGCTCTTGTCAGATATGGTAACCTGCAGCTCCACCAAGGTGTCGATGGTTTTGTCTCTGTCTCTCTTGAGCGCCGAGACCTCATTACTGTGCTTCTCCAGCTCCACCTCCAGCTTATCCACCTTGCCGGCCAGCTCATTCTTGGAGGCCTCTGCGGCTTCAGCGGCATCGACGGCCTCCTTCAGCTTGCCGGCGTGGTACAGGACCAGAGTGTCGAGTGCATCCTTGTGCTTCTACTCCAGTTCCTGGGCCCGTTGCGCGACAAGCTTCTCAATTTCTTCATCCTTGCCGCGGAGCTTGGTGGCAAGCGCCTCCTCACGAGCGGCAAGGTAGTATTCTTGGGTGTCGAGCAAGATACGGCGCTCCCTTAGCTCACTGTCCTCCTTGGCGGTTCGTGCAGCGGCCTCCTCCTGGGCCTTCTTGATGTCTGGTTGCTTCAGAAGAAGCTCATTCCATCGCTGACCCAGCTGCTCATGGCTGGTCTTCAAACCCTGCCGGGCCTCCGTAAACCAGGCCTGCATCTGCTCGACGCGCTCCTGGAAGCCCGCCTCCACCGAGTTGACGACCGCCATCCTAGAGTCCAGCTTCTCCTTGTGGGCGCGGTGAAGTACCTGAAGCTTCTGGAAGTTGCTGCTCATGGCTAGGAGGAGCTGGTCCTCCTTGGAGCTTCAGCTACTGGCGCGTGGCTCGTCAACAACCTGGAGCCCGGCGGTGACGATGACCTCTTCGTAAAAAACCTCCCCCTCGGCAGGCGCCCCGGTGCTGGCCATCCCCGGGATGGTGACAAACAAATCCTCATCGATCTTTAGGTATCTTCTTGAGTTGGGGGCTTCAGAGGTGGATGGTTGGTCGTCGGCCACCGTCGCCCTGGCAGCTGAGGGCTCTGAGATCGATGCAGCGCCAGGCGCTCTTGAGGCAGGGATGCCATCAGTATGGTCATCGGTCCCCTCGCTGGCCTCCCCGGCAGATCCCCTGGCGGCTTCTTAATGTGCCCCCTTGGCGGCCTCGTCGCTGGCAACCTTGTCGGCCTCAGCAGCGGCATCCTTGGCAATCTCCTCAGCGGTGCCATCGATATCCATCTGGCCCATCGAGGAGAGGTTTGAAAACCAAGGAGGATAAATGGATGAAACCAGGATCGAATATCAAAGAAAAAAAGAGAGATTGCATTGGGGAACTGGTCAAGATCAAGAGCAGGGTGGCTTACCTACAACGAGTTGGGGAGGAGTGATTCCCTCCCCGCAAACGCTTGTTGCCGGGATGGGGTGATACGTCTCCAACGTATCTATAATTTTTTTTATTGTTCCATACAATTATATTATCTGTTTTGGATGTTAATGGGCTTTATTTTACACTTTTATATTATTTTTGGGACTAACCTATTAACCCAAGGCCCAGTGCAAATTGCTGTTTTTTGCCTATTTTAGTGTTTCGCAGAAAAGAAATATCAAACGGAGTCCAAACGGAATGAAACCTTCAAGAGCATGATTTTTGGAACAAACATGATCTAGAGGACTTGGAGTGGACATCAAGCAGCCAACGAGGTGCCCACGAGGCAGGGGGCGCGCCTACCCCCTGGGCGCGCCCTCCCCCCTCATGGGCCCCTCGTGGCTCAACCGACCTACTTCTTCCTCCTATACATGTTCACATACCCCGAAAACATCCAGGAGCACCACGAAACCCTATTTCCACCGCCACAACCTTCTATACCCAAGAGATCCCATCTTTGGGCCTTTTCCGAAGCTACGTCGGAGGGGGCATTGCTCACGGAGGGCCTCTACATCAACTCCATGGCCCCTCCGATGATGTGTGAGTAGTTTACCTCAGACCTTCGGGTCCATAGTTATTAGCTAGATGGCTTCTTCTCTCTCTTTGGATCTCAATGCAAAGTTCTCCTCGATTCTCTTGGAGATCTATTCGATGTAATCTTCTTTTGCGGTGTGTTTGTCGAGATCCGATGAATTGTGGGTTTATGATCAAGATTATCTATGAACAATACTTGAATCTTCTCTGAATTCTTATATGTATGATTGGTTATCTTTGCAAGTCTCTTCGAATTATCAGTTTGGTTTGGCCTACTAGATTGATCTTTCTTGCAATGGGAGAAGTGCTTAGCTTTGGGTTCAATCTTGCGGTGCTCGATCCCAGTGACAGAAAGGGAAACGACATGTATTGTATTGTTGCCATCGAGGATAAAAATATGGGGTTTATATCATATTGCATGAGTTTATCCCTCTACATCATGTCATCTTGCTTAAAGCATTACTCCTTTCTTATGAACTTAATACTCTAGATGCATGCTGGATAGCGGTCGATGTGTGGAGTAATAGTAGTAGATGCAGGCAGGAGTCAGTCTACTTGTCATGGACGTGATGCCTATATACATGATCATACCTAGATATTCTCATAATTATTCACTTTTCTATCAATTTCTCTACAGTAATTTGTTCACCCACCGTAATACTTATGCTATCTTGAGAGAAGCCACTAGTGAAACCTATGGCCCCCCGGTCTATTCTCCATCATACAAGTTTCCAATCTATTTTATTTTGGAATCTTTACTTTCAATCTATATCGTAAAAATACCAAAAATATTTATCTTATTATTATTATCTCTATCAGATCTCACTCTTGCAAGTGACCGTGAAGAGGTTGACAACCCCTTTATCGCGTTGGTTGCGAGGTTCTTATTTGTTTGTGTAGGTACGAGGTGACTCACGCGTGGTCTCCTACTGGATTGATACCTTGGTTCTCAAAAACTGAGGTAAATACTTATGCTGCTTTGCTGCATCACCCCTTCCTCTTCAAGGGAAAACCAACGCATGCTCAAGAGTTAGCAAGAAGGATTTCTGGCGCCGTTGCCGGGCAGATCTACGCCAAGTGAAGAGATACCAAGTACCCATCACATTATTTGCCATTTGCCTCTCGTTTTAATCTCCCCCACTTCACCCTTCCCGTTTTATTCGCCCTCTTTTTCTTTCGCCCTCTCTTTCCGTTCGCCTTTTCTTCCCTTGTTTGCTTGTGTGTTGGATTTCTTGCTTATCATGATGGCTCAAGATAATACTAAATTGTGTGAATTTGCCAATACCAACAATAATGATTTTATTAGCACTCCGATTGCTCCTCTTACCGATGCTGAATCTTGTGAAATTAATACTACTTTGCTGAATCTTGTCATGAAAGATCTGTTTTCTGGCCTTCCTAGTGAAGATGCTGAGGGAGTCCTGGACTAAGGGGTTCTCGGGCGTCCGGCCTGTTATCTATGGGCCGGACTTATGGTGTGAGGATATGAAGACCAAAGACTGTACCCGTGTCCGTATGGGACTCTCCTTGGCGTGGAAGGAAAGCTTGGTGAACAACTATGGAGATTCCCTCTTATGTGACCGACTCTATGTAACCCTAGATCCCCCCTGTGTCTATATAAACCGGAGGGTGTAGTCGGGAGAGGATATAGTCAATACCTTAGTCATACAGGCTAGACTTCTAGGGTTTAGCCATTACAACTCATGGTAGATCAACTCTTGTAATACTCATACCCATCAATATCAATCAAGCATGACGTAGGGTGTTACCTCCATCAAGAGGGCCTGAACCTGGGTAAAACTTTGTGTCCCCAGTCTCCTGTTACTATCAACCCTAGACGCACAGTTCGGGACCCCCCACCCGAGATCCGCCGGTTTTGACACTAGCATTTGTGCTTTCATTGAGAGTTCCTCTATGCTGTCGCTAAAAGTTTTGATGGCCCCCTCAATCATCGATAATGACACTGTCCGCGACAAACTTTCCTCCCCGGGCAGATCTTCGTATTCGGCAGCTTCGCACTACGGGCCAACTCGTTTGTCCATCTGGAGCAGATCGAAAGCTACGCCCCGAGCCATCAGGTTAGATTCAGGAGCTTGAACTACGTCGCGGACACCCATGGAGACTTGATCTTCGCTAGATTCGATGCCGCAATAGCTGCTCCTGATCACCCCGATGATCATGACCTAAATCTATCATCAGGCCGTATCCAGGAGATCGCTCCTGTAACCGCTCTGGCCCTAGAACCGGAGCAGGCCACGCTACCCAAAGACGGGAGGATTAACCCCACCACGGAGGCCGCAGATTCCATTGTGTTGGAGCCGCACATGGGCCCGGTCCCGTACGATGCCTATGCCACCAGAACACCGGACTCGTCTCCGGCCATAGGTTTTGAACCACGCGAGCCCGCGGATGCCGAGCTTGATCGTTTATCAGTTTTCGAATTCAGCGCCGCAGACATCTTCAAGCACTCGCCTCTGGGCGATGTGCTAAGCTCGTTAAAAAGTCTGTCCTTGACGGAGGACTCTCAGCCAGACTATATCCGACTCAAACTAGGGGCTGACGATGGAGAATTTCGATTCCCACCCACCACCCACTTCATAGCAACAGTCAAGGATTCGACCGAAACACTTGATTACGACTCCGAGCATATTGACGGAATGGACAATGACGCCGGAAACAACAAAGACCCCATTGATACAACTAATGAACAAGATGAACGGGATCATGGGCAGGATAGCCCCGGTAAATAGGCCATGAACAAAGATTCAGAGGAGGACAATTACCTTCAGCTCTCTGAGGATGAGGTAAGCCTTGACGCCGAGGATTTCATCGTGCCTGAGGAACCTCGTGAGCAGGAGCGCCTAAAGTGCCAACTAATAGCCACGGGAAGGAGCCTGAAGAAGAAGCAACAACAGCTTCGAGCTAAATAAGATCTTCTTAATGATAAATGGACCGAAGTCCTAGCCGCCAAAAATACGGCCTTGGTGGCCCAGCTAAAAGCTACCCGAAGCATAGATCGCTACCCCAGGGCGATGATAAGGCGCTCGAGCCCGTATGATCATCGCACAATGCGGCACCCCAACCACAACTTGGTCCAGTTCAAGCGGCAACTCAAGCCGAACAACAGACCGCCCCACCTCGCCATAAAGGCAGGAACAAAACAGCTCAAGGTTGTACATACAACCTTCAACAGGGCCGGGATAGTAAAACAGGACACCCAAGAGCGATCTACGGATCGCAAGGACACACCTCGACACGCGATGACGGCCACCTATTCGGACGTGACAAACCTAGTCACGCCCGGGCCAAAAACCACAAATGGAGTCCGTCAGAGGTACGCCGCAGCGTGGCCCAACATAGAGGCGTGCACCCCCTCTGTGCTTCACAAATAAAGTAATGTAGCATGAATTCCCAGACGGGTTCAAACCCATGAACATAGAATCATGCGATGGAACAACGGATCCCGCGGTATGGATTGAGGACTTCCTCCTCCATATCCACCTGACCCGTGGAGATGACCTTCACGCCATCAAATACCTATCACTAAAACTCAAAGGACGAACTCGGTACTGGTTAAACAGTGTACTAGAAAATTCTATTGGCAGCTGGGAGGACTTGGAGGACGCCTTTCGCAACAACTTCCAAGGAACTTATGTCTGGCCACCGGATGCCGATGACCTAAGTAACATTGTCCAGCAGCCAGGAGAGTCAGTAAGGGAGCTCTGGACAAGGTTGTAACACCCACGATGCGGCTATATCTCCCACGTGTCGGGGCACGACTTAGAGGCATAACCGCTTGGTAGGCATGTCGCAAGAGGGGTAATCTTTACACATCCCATGTACTGAATAAGAAAGGGATAAAGAGTTGGCTTACAATCGCCACTTCACACAATACATAAATATATCATACATCATCCAGAATACAATCAAGGTCCGACTACGGAACCAAAATAAAGAAAGACCACCCCAAATGCTAGATCCCTGATCGACCCAACTGGGCTCCTCTACTGATCATCTGGAAAAGAAACAAAACAACGATCAAGGACTTCACCGAGCTCCCACTTGAGCTGGGTTGCGTCACCTGCACTCACATCATTGGCACCCGCAACTATTTGGAACTATCTGTGAGTCACGATGACTCGGTAATCTCACACCTGCGAGATCAAGACTATGTAAGCTTATGGGTCGGAAAAGGTAGTGAGGTGGAGCTGCAGCACTAAGCATATATGGTGGCTAACATACGCAAATAAGAGCGAGAAGAGAAGCAACGCACGGTCGAGAACTATAAGTGATCAAGAAGTGATCCTGAAACTACTTACGTCCAAGCATAACACCAGAACCGTGTTCACTTCCCGGACCCCGCCGAGAAGAGACCATCACGGCTACACACGCGGTTGATTCATTTTAATTAAGTTAAGTGTCAAGTTTTCTACAACCGGATATTAACAAATTCCCATCTTCCCATAACCACGGGCACAGCTTTCGAAATTTCAAAACCCTACATGGGGTGTCCCAACTTTGCCCATCAGAAGCTCTCACGGTCAATTAAGGATATTCCTTCTCCCGGGAAGACCCAATCAGTCTCGGAATCCCGATTACAAGATATTTCGACAATGGTAAAACAAGACCAGCAAGACTGCCCGATGTGCCGACATTCCGATAGAAGCTGCACATATCTCGTTCTCAGGGCAACATCGGATTGTCCAAGATTCCGGTAGGCCAACCCAGAGTTTCCCCTGGTAGCCAGAGGCGGCTGACAGGTTCGGACCAACACATAGACAAGCACTGGCCCGGGGGGGTTAAAATAAAGATGACCCTTCAGTCTGCAGGACCCAAGGGAAGGTAATAGGTTGTTAGGCAAATGTAAAACCAAGGTTGGGCCTTGCTGGAGGAATTTTATTCAAAGTGAACTGTCAAGGGGTTCCCATAACACCCAACCGCGTAAGGAATGCAAAATTAAGGAACATAACACCGGTATGACGGAAACTAGGGCAGCAAGAGTGGAACAAAACACCAGGCATAAGGCCGAGCCTTCCACCCTTTACCAAGTATATAGTTGCATTAAATTAAATAAGAGATAATAATTATATCCCAATAATATCCATGTTCCAACATGGAATGAACTTCATCTTCACCTGCAACTAGCGTCGCTATAAGAGGGGCTGAGCAAAAGCGGTAACATAGCCAAACAACGGTTTGCTAGGAAAGGTGGGTTAGAGGCTTGACATGGCAATATGGGAGGAATGATAAAGCAAGTGGTAGGTACCGCAGCATAGCAATAGAGCAAACAACTAGCAAGCAAAGATAGAAGTGATTTCGAGGGTATGGTCATCTTGCCTGAGATCTCGCAAGGAAGAAGAACTAGTCCATGAAGAAGACAAACAGACGAATTCGAATGAATCCTCACAAGCGCGACATTATCAGAACTAACCCGAAGAAGCAACACCGGAAAGAAGCAAACAATCATAGTAAACAACCATCACATAATCATGGCATGATGCACAACCAAGTATGATGCACGTCCAGTTTAATGAGGCATGGCATGGCAAAGTGCACAAACAATACTACAAATTACGTGGAGCTCAATATGCAACGAGTTGCATATTAACGAAACACCACATGACTTATTTAGTTCGATCTCGTTTATGTACCCAACAATTTTAAATGTTGATTAACATGGCACGAGGTGAAGCATATGAAAACTACCTATCTAGACAAGTTTAAATGAGGTCGGAACAACAAGCAACAAGTCCGGAAAAATCCTCATGTGCAAAATATGGATTTGGTACTGTTCTACCCTATACACAATTCTAGAGTTATTAAACATGCAAAGTAAAGCCACCATGATAAACTATGCATTTTTCTACCCCATTTACATATAAAGTTTATTAAGTTTGGAGCTACGGTTATAAAGTTATGAATTAAAGCATTTTAACATGGCATTTGAACAAATTTAAACAAACAACAATTTAAACATTTTTAACATGCATGAAAGTTGGATATTATGAATCTACACAAAATTCTAAGCATTCTTCATATAATGTTTGTTTAATTTGGATGCACGATTTGAGAGTTATTAAATGAATGAAGTATGAGGGCTTTTCTGCAAAACTGGCAATTCGGGATAAATAGCTAAAATCGCGGACATGAAAAAAAAACACTACATGGGCCAAACTGAGCACTAACAGGCTGCATAGGGCAAGGCGAAGCATGGTAGAAATACGCATGTGGCGCGGGATAGGTGACGACGCTCACTTTGGGCCTAGAGGCCGGCGGGGTGGTGGAGACAAACCGGGCAGGGTTCACGCGGACCGGGGCGAGGTTGGACCGGGCTGGTTCTCGGGAAAACCGGCCGGTTTGCCCGGGTCTTGGCGGTCCAGGATGGGTTGGAGGCGAACCGGCTCGGTCAACGGCAGCGAGACAAGTTCGTTCGTTTCTAGGATGAGGTCGATGCAGAGGTTGGGCATGGCGCCGGCAGGACTTGGCACGGACGACGGCAAGGAGGGCGGAGGCCACCGGGAACGAAGCAGATCGGCGCGAGGCTGGATGGATCCGACGAAGAACGGCCCGATCTGATGGGCTGTGGAGCTTGGAGACCCAAGGCGCCGAGCTCTAGTCTTCGGGCACCCATGGCGGAACTGTAGGGGGAGGGAGAGAGAGCTGTGAGGTCGGAAGGAAAGAGAAGGAGAGGGCGACGGGGAGGCGGTGACCTGGCAGAGGCGGAGGAGGTCAAACATTGGACATTTTCGGTCTCCGGAAACAGACGTCGGGCCTCTCTCTCTCTCTTCTCTCCTCTCAGCCCGAGGCCTTCTACACAGCCCACAATCCCCAACCTACCCCTCCTCGCGTTCGGAGTCGTCGGATCGCGATCGGAGGCTCCGAAAACCCCCCTAAACCCCCTAACCCTAGAACCTGCCCTATATAAACCACGTCCCCTTCCATTTTGGGGCAGCTACCTACCCTTCCTCCTAAAATTCCGCGCCCTAATCATCAGCCGCCGCCTCCACCTCATTTTTGGCGCTAGCCACCACCATCTCGCCACATGGCGCGCCGCTGTTGGCCGAGCCGTTGCCAGCCACCTCCCCTATCCAATCGCGCTAGGCCACGCGTCCCTCCTTGCTCCCCGCGCCGCTGTGGCCCACCCAGGCCCGGGGCAAGCCCGCGGAGCCCATCGGGGCCCATCCCCGACCCCACGTGCCGCCGCCTTCGATCCAGATCGGGAAAGCCTCGATCTCCTCTCCCTCACGCCCCGCCGTCCGCCGTCGGCGACCAAGGCCCCCGGAGCACGCCCGCCGTCGACCTCCTCCGCCTCTGCCAGGTCGCCGCCTCCCCGTCGCCTTCTCCTTCTCTCTCCTTCCGACCTCACAGCTCTCTCCCCCTGCAGTTCCGCCATGGGCGCCCGAAGACTGGAGCTCGGCACCTTGGGTCGCCAAGCTCCGCATCCCATCAGATCTGGCCGTTCTTCGCCGGATCCATCCAGCCTCGCGCTGATCTGCTCCGTTCCCGGCGGCCTCCGCCCTCCTTGCCGTTGTCCGTGCCAAGTCCTGCCGACGCCATGCCCAACCTCTGCATCGGCCTCGTCCTAGAGACGAACGAACTTGTCTCGCTGCCGTTGACCTAGCCGGTTCGCCTCCAACCCATCCTGGACCGCCAAGACCCAGGAAAACCGGCCAATTTTCCCGAGAACCATCCTGGTCCATCCTCGCCCCGGTCCGCGTGAACCCTGCCCGGTTCGTCTCCACCACCCAGCCGGCCTCTGGGCCCAAAGTGAGCGCCGTCACCTATCCCGCGCCACGTGCGTATTTCTGCCATGCT
Organism: Triticum aestivum; assembly: GCF_018294505.1. Lineage (NCBI taxonomy): Eukaryota > Viridiplantae > Streptophyta > Magnoliopsida > Poales > Poaceae > Triticum > Triticum aestivum. Next base: position 390,056,070 of record NC_057809.1, on the reverse strand, counting down.
TCGCCTTGCCCTGTGCAGCCCATTAGAGCTTAGTTTTGGCCCATGTAGTGTTTTTTTTCATGTCTGTGATAGCTATTTATCCCGAATTGCTAGTTTTGCAGAAAAGCCCTCATACTTCATTCATTTAATAACTCTCAAACCATGCATCCAAATTAAACAAACCTTATATGAAAAATGCTTAGAATTTTGTGTAGATTCGTAATATCCAACTTTCATGCATGTTAAAAATGTTTAAATTGCTGTTTGTTTAAATTTGTTCAAATGCCATGTTAAAATGCTTGAATTCATAACTTAATAACCGTAGCTCCAAACTTAATAAACTTTATATGTAAATGGGGTAGAAAGTTTATCATGGTGGCTTTACTTTGCATGTTTAATAACTCTAAAATTGTGTATAGGGCAGAACAGTACCAAATCCATATTTTGCACATGAGGATTTTTCCAGACTTGTTGCTTGTTGTTCCGGCCTCATTTAAACTTGTCTAGATAGGTAGTTTTCATATGCTTCACCTCTTGCCATGTTAATCAACATTTAATATTGTTGGGTACATAAACGAGATCGAACTAAATAAGTCATGTGGTGTTTCGTCAATATGCAACTCGTTGCATATTGAGCTCCACTTAATTTGTAGTATTGTTTGTGCACTTTGCCATGCCATGCCTCATTGAACCAGACATGCATCGTACTTAGTTGTGCATCATGCCATGATTATGTGATGGTTGTTTACCATGATTGTTTGCTTCTTTCCGGTGTTGCTTCTTCGGGTTAGTTTCGATAACGTTGCGTTTGTGAGGATTCGTTCGACTTCGTCCGTTTGTCTTCTTCATGGACTCGTTCTTCTTCCTTGCGGGATCTCAGGCAAGATGACCATACCCTCGAAATCACTTCTATCTTTGCTTGCTAGTTGTTCGCTCTATTGCTATGCTGTGATACCTACCAGTTGCTTTATCATGCCTCCCATATTGCCATGGCAAGCCTCTAACCCACCTTTCCTAGCAAACCGTTGTTTGTCTATGTTACCGCTTTTGCTCAGCCCCTCTTATAGCTTTGCTAGTTGCAGGTGAAGATGAAGTTCGTTCCATGTTGGAACATGGATATTGTTGGGATATCATTATTATCTCTTATTTACTTTAATGCATCTATATACTTGGTAAAGGGTGGAAGGGTCGGCCTTATGCCTGATGTTTTGTTCCACTCTTGACGCCCTAGTTTCCATCATACCGGTGTTATGTTCCTTGATTTTGCGTTCCTTACGCGGTTGGGTGTTATGGGAACCCCTTGACAGTTTGCTTTTAATAAAACTCCTCCAGCAAGGCCCAACCTTGGTTTTGCATTTGCCTAACAACCTATTACCTTCCCTTCGGTTCTGCAGACTGAAGGGTCATCTTTATTTTAACCCCCCGGGCCAGTGCTTGTCTAAGTGTTGGTCCGAACCTGTCAGCCACCAGTGGCCACCAGGGGCAACTCTGGGTTGGCCTACCGGAATCTTGGACAATCCGGTGTTGCCCTGAGAACGAGATATGTGCAGCTCCTATCGGGATGTCGGCGCATCAGGCGGTCTTGCTGGTCTTGTTTTACCATTGTCGAAATGTCTTGTAACTGGGATTCCGAGACTGATCGGGTCTTCCCGGGAGAAGGAATATCCTTCGTTGACCGTGAGAGCTTGTGACGGGCTAAGTTGGGACACCCCTGCAGGGTTTTGAACTTTCGAAAGCCTTGCCCGCGGTTATCTGCAGATGGGAATTTGTTAATATCCGGTTGTAGAAAACTAGACATTTAACTTAATTAAAATGAATCAACCGCGTGTGTAGCCATGATGGTCTCTTCTCGGCAGGGTCCAGGAAGTGAACACGGTTCTGGTGTTATGCTTGGACGTAAGTAGTTTCAGGATCACTTCTTGATCACTTCTAGTTCACGACCATGCGTTGCTTCTCTTCTCGCTCTTATTTGCGTATGTTAGCCACCATATATGCTTAGTGTTGTAGATCCACCTCACTACCTTTTCCTACCCATAAGCTTAAATAGTCTTGCTCTCGTGGGTGTGCGAGTGCTGAGTCCTTGTGACTCACAGATACTTCCAAACAGTTGCAGGTGCCAATGATGTCAGTGCAGGTGACACAACCCAGCTCAAGTGGGAGCTTGGTGAAGTCCTTGATCGTTGTTTTGTTACTTTTCCGGATGATCAGTAGAGGAGACCAATTGGGTCGATCGGGGATCTAGCATTTGGGGTGGTCTTTCTTTATTTTGGTTCCGTAGTCGGACCTTGATTGTATTCTGGATGATGTATGATATATCTATGTATTGTGTGAAGTGGCGATTGTAAGCCAACTCTTTATCCCTTTCTTATTCAGTACATGGGATTTGTAAAGATTACCCCTCTTGTGACATGCCTACCATGCGGTTATGCCTCTAAGTCGTGCCCCGACTTGTGGGAGATATAGCCGCATCGTGGGTGTTACAAGTTCGTATCAAAGCCTTCCCCGACTTAGGAGCCCCCTGCTTGATCGAATCGCTGATGTTGTTGAGTCTAGAAGAAAATGTTTTGAGTCTTAGGATTATATATATTGGAGAGTAGGATTCTTTTTACTCCTCAGTCCCTTCGTCGCTCTGGTGAGGCCTCCTGACGTAGAAATTTTGACTCTTCTCTCCTCAAATTTCACGAAAGTTTTTTAGGATCACACGGGTATCTTGGAATCGTCCGATGGTTTTGTGACGAGAACATTGTTCTTGGTGCCTCTTGACATTTAGGGGTTGTGGCAGTGTCCCGGGGAGTTGAGCTCCGAGGTGTTGTCGTCACAATTTTATCGTTGCAGTTCTGGAATACCTAAGTTCGCCGACATCGAAAATCTCTTTTATGCAGTTGTTGGTGAGATAACCTCGACGCCACCCAGTACTGCGGCGGGACTTTGGGAGTATTGCCATAACTCGTATAACGGATTCTTTTCGAAGGTTGAGGTAAATGATTTCCAAAGTTTTCTTGGTTATGTGCTGAAGGATGGATATAGCTGGATGTAGGATTATTTAGTTTTGGGTGAGATATTATGCTTCCCCTGTATCCCCAACACCTGATTGCATAACCAGAAAGTTTCGGGAGTTTATAAGTGGGAATTCAAGTAGCTCCTAGAACATCTTTCCGACAAACACATGATATGATATGGGGTCTATCATATGTTTGTTCCGGCTTATTCTGCAAGCCAATCCTTTGTTTTGTTTTGAGTTGTGGTATTCGAGTTGCTTCAATGTCAAGTGTTGATTCCATACCTTTCTTAAGAGGTGTTCTCATATTTCTATGTGAATACTAATCCTTTATGATAATCAAGATTGTCATGTCAATCCTTTTCAACCGGCGTGTTTCTCTTCAGGTGTATCCGATCATCTCAACATCCGCAAGATCACCTCTCGATTTTCCCAATGTTGTTCGTTTCATCTGTCTCCAAGTTGCCTTGTTTTCCCACCCACCCACCCCTTTTTCTTTGAGGACTAAGATTTCTTAATCAAATATCCATTTTATTCATGTGAAGTCTCTTTGTTCTTTTCAGTCAATGTTCTTACCCGGTGGGCTTGCCCCGGGCCTGGGCGGGCCACGGTGGCGCGGGGAGCCAAGAGGGACGCGTTGCCTAGCGGGATTGGACAGTCGAGGCGGCTAGCGACGGCTCGGCCAACGGTGGCACGCCATGTGGTGAGATGGTGGTGGCTGGCGCTAGAAAACGAGGTGGAGGCGGCAGCTAAAGATTAGGGTGCGGAATTTTAGGAGGAGGGGTAGGTAGCTGCCCAAAAATGGAAGGGGAGGTGGTTTATATAGGGCAGGTTCTAGGGTTAGTGGGTTTAGGGGGGGTTTCGGAGCCTCTGATCATGATCCGACGGCTCCGGACGCGAGGAGGGGTAGGTTGGAGCTTGTGGGCTGTGCAGAAGGCCTCGGGTTGAGAGGAGAGAAGAGAGAGAGAGAGAGAGAGAGAGAGAGAGAGAGAGGCCCGGCATCTATTTCCGGAGACCGAAAACGTCTGACGTTTGACCGACTATATTGTCGCTATAGTTATCCGTTGGGGAATCAAATGGACTCCGAACGCGATGAAATTTGACAGGCGGTCTACCTACACTAAAATAAGACAGCACACCAACTTTCAACCCATTCCGAGAACATTTTCCGGCCACTTATAAAATAATATTTCGGACATGCCGCGGGCGCGTGCGAGTGTGGTTGGACTCAGAACGGACAGCGGAGAGAACGGGGGGACCCAAACGGATGCATGTTTTGAAAACATGATGATGCAATGCACATGATGACATGGCAAGATGCGACACGCAAGCAAATGACAAGGCAACAACAACGAATAAATGGAAGACACCTGGCGCATCAGTCTCGGGGCGTCACAAAGTTTCTTAGTTAAAAAGAACCAAATCGTCGACTATCCGGACGTGGAAGCCCTTGCGGCCTTCAAACACAACGTCCGGGATGAATGGCTTGCACGCCACCTCGGTCAAGAAGGACCTAGATCCATGACAGCCCTTACCGCTCTAATGACCCGTTTTTGCGCGGGAGAAGACAGCTGGCTAGCTCAAAGAAGCAATAGCGCCAGCGACTCGGGCACTTCCGAAATCTGAGACGGCAATGGCAAGCCAAGACGAAGCAAATACAACAGTCACCATGATAATCAAAGATCACATGACACAACGGTTAACGCCGGATTCAGCAATCCCAAGCCCGGTCAACGGAAAAAACCATTCAAGCAAACAGAGACGGACCATCCAACCTATACAGGATACTAGACCGACCCTGCCAGATTCAGGGCCACCCCAATAAACCTGCTAATCATACCAACAGAAGCTGTTGGGTCCTCAAGCAGGCCAGCAAGCTCAATACTGAACACAAGGGAAGGGGGCCGCCAGGCAATAGGGACAACGGAATGGTTCACCAGCTAAATGCAGAGGGCCAGAAGCAATTTCCCCCTGAAGATCAATCAAATCCGGAATAGAAATAGCAGTTCGGCTTCCGCCACCCATCTCATATACACGATAAAGCTGTACCGCACATACATAACTACGCGCTTAAAATACCATGGGCATCGGCGGAAGCACAATACGGATAAGTCTGCAAACACTCTGGTAACATTTTTATATACTTTGCTTCTTTTTGCATTCTTCAATACTTCTTAAAAACAGGTAGCGCAAGGAAGAAACACCTAAGACCGACTCATCGGAGTTCGGATCCATACACTCACCCACGGGGCTACTTCCTTCAAGGATTCCCCCCGCTGAGGACAGGTGGTGCAGACATGCGATAGGAGGTCCAAAATTAACTTTTGTTGACCGCAATATTTTTTTAGAGCCTGTAACATGCCTTTTTTCCTTTGCCTTCAACCAAGGGCATATCAAATGACTGGGGTCATGGCATACATATATATATATATATATATATATATATATATATCAATTACACATTGGCATATCACTCAGGTTTGAGTTAACACTATCCAAATTAATTACCCGCGTCTTTCCGCAAATGAATACGCCTCCCATGGTTGTTTCACAAATATACCCCGGCTTACTTGCTAGGGGCTCAGTATGGGAACAAATGAGTTGCCAACAAAGTCCGAACAACTTTCACAACGTACTTCGGCATCGCGAGTTTGGCCTTATATGCATCAGCTCCGAATCATGTCTTGGGTCAATAGTTGGGTTGCCCGGCTCCTGTGCTTGCTATCCTATGTTCCGCTCTATCGGCTAGGGTAGTAAAGGGAGAACTACTGCGATTGTGCTACCGGTTCACCTGGTGGCGCACCTCAGTAGAGAAAGCCGAAAACTGACTATCATGATGCGGCGAGAGCTGGTCAACCACTCGATGACTTATCGGAGTCTCTAGCGATTCCTCCATGTCACACGAAGGACCTCTTTTCCGGTCAATTATGTAAACGCATCATATGAATAAGTCGCATACATACTAGGGGCTATGTCGTAGACCCACCATAAAACTCCTATCGCTAAGTGAAAGTGTTAACGCCCTATAGTCTGGTTGCCTTGTTCGCCGCATTGACACCTCCTTCACGGACCAAGAAATTGGGTCAAGAGTGATCAGATCCTTCTTCGAACACCCCTGTACTTCCTACAAGGGGGCTGAAGCTGGCGACTGGAAATCTTTCAGATTATATTAAAACGGCCGCACAGGAGGAACACAAGCTTTTGAACAAAATACACAGATAGATTCACTATAAAATTGTCTCGTGTAATTCTTATACACCTCATTCGAACATTATGTCTTTCGGGCATTGACCCTCTATCAAGCGGGCGACTACTAGGATGTCTTCAAAATAATGTTCTGGTTTGTGACGGTCCTTGCCCTTGGGCGGACTCTTCACCGCAACGTCGATGGCCTTCATATTCCCCCAGAATGCCTTGACTCGCGCAAAATCCATCCATGCACCTTCAATGCACACCGATCGCTTCACAACATCAATATGTGGCACAGCGTCAACAAGCCGCTGCACCAAGCCAAAGCAACTGTTCGGAACAGGCTCGGTTGGCCATAACCGGACTATGACATTCTTCATAGCAGCACCGGATATCCAATGAAGCTCGGCCCACTGGGACATCTGCTCAGTCAGCAACAGGGGGTGCTTCGAGGCGCTGAATTGTGACCAGAAAAGCTTCTCTGTTGCATACCCCTCTCGTGCCTGATAGTACTGTGCTGCATCGGAAGAACTCTTCGGCAAGTCTAAAAACTTGTTCGGAGAACTCCACAATTGGTTAAGCTAAGCATAGTTTGGATCGCCGAACTTTGCCTGTAGCAAAAATGGCTTACCAGCCGCAATCTCCCCAGCTTGCGAGATCTCCTCACGGGCCGCTCTGGATTCAGACCATGCTTCTCTTGCTTCTTGTAAGGCCTTTTCAATTTCAGCCGTTTTGGCTTCCTTCTCCTTCTCAAGAAGCTCATTGTGGCTGGCAACACTTTTTAGCTCGAGCGCCATCATGGATATCTTCTCCTCGTCTTGACACCGAGCAGCTCGTTCGGCTTCTAACTCAGCCGATGCCTTCTCGGCAGCCGCATTACTACACCGGGCCTGCTCCTTAGCCCGGGTTAGCTCCGCCCGAAGAATTTCAACGGCGGCAACACCATCTGCAGCCAGGTACAGCTTTCAACGTCATGCTTATATCACAAAAATGTACGTACATAGACTACTCCGAATACATACCTTGCGGCTCATCAAGACGCATATTGATCAACGTAATGTCATCCCCGGCCACATCAAGCTTCCGTTGCAGTTCGGCAATATCCGCAGTCTGGGAAGTAGCCAGGGGGAGGCAGCCTGTGTGCAAAGTTAATCAGATTAGTCCTCCAAAATTTCTTCTTGATCCTCCGTTCGCCTCCCATGGGAAGCCAACCTAAGTCTCAGGGGCTACTGTCTATACACAGGTGTATTTTCTGAATAAAGCACAATTGCACATATTACATTACAAACCTCGAAGCCTCTCAGCAGGCTCGCAAAGGCCTCATTCATCCGCGCTTCGCAGATAGGACCTTTTCAACCACCATACCCATCAAGGTATGATGTTCCTCTGAAGCGGACGCCTGCCGCAGCATGTTCGTCAAGATATTCGGCGCCTCTGGGTCTCCGGAGGCAGCCGCAGGAGTACGGTCACCCTTCGAAGGGGTTCATTTATTTGTATTCGGCTGCATTCTGGATTGTTCGGGGTCTTCATTGTTGTCCCCAAGGCCGCCGAAGTTTCACCTTCGTGTTACATCTCCATCGTCCTTTGCACCACTTGCCGGTTGGGGGAGACCCTCCGCGGCGACACTTCAAAGTCGTCTACCCTATTGGACGGAGAGTTCGGCGGGGGCGTCTTGCTTTCCATCATCTCCGGGAGAAGGTCCCCCAAGGAAGAGGATTGTGGTAGGGGACTACGTGCTGAGCTGCAAACAAATATATATTCGAGACATCATAAGAAAAGAATGGGATATGTTTAAAGCAGCCGTGTTCACTTACAATTTGGCCGGAGACTTGTCTTTGTCACGAGACTGCGCTTTGACGCCCTCCAGGTCTGAACCGCCCTCCAAAGGCATTTTACCTCGCTTAGGAGCTCTCTCCTCCCAATCTTCGGAGGTGGCCCTCTTCCCCCTAGGAGGGAAGGAGACGGCGCTCCCCCTTCTCTTTTGTCTTCGGATAAGGGGATTTTGATTTCTCCGGACACAAAGTCCGGTATTCCTTGGGAATTGGGGCCGTCTTTGGTCTTCTCACTCTCCGCCTCGCCCTCCTTCACAGGCATCTGGTATGGTGCCAGGGCCAGCATCCGTGTTAGAACATGATTCGCTGGGCCCTTGGGCAGAGGGACCAAACACATAATCAGTTTTGCTTTCTTTATCCAACCCTGGAAGAAGATAGCTTATTCAGTACCATATTGCAATATGCATAACTACAAAACTATTCGAAAGCCAAGTGCTTACCGGAGTATCCGGACGATTGTAGTTAAGGCTGGCGTCCTCGGCAGTGTCTGGTCAATGTTTCCGCTTCCCGAAAAATAACTTCCGTATCCCTTCGTGTGTGATGCCGAAAAGGTGTTGGAGGGTTCGTGGGCCTTCTGGATTGAACTCCCATATGCGGCGAGACCTGTGCTAGCAGGTCAGGATTCGGCGAACTAACATCACTTGGATCACGCTGACAAGATTGTTGCCTCTCTCGAGGAGGGTTCGGATGCGGCTCTACAAAGTCCGCACTTCATGAACCGATCCCTAGTCCATCCCCTTGTTGACCCATGATGCAAGCTGTGACGGTGGGCTAGGACAAAAGGTGGGTGCAACAACCCACTTAGTACTGCAAGGCTCTATAATGTAAAACCACACCCGATGCCAGTAGTTGGAAGTCTCGGTAAAAGAACCTTTTGGCCAGGGAGTGTTGGCGAGTTGGCTGATGGTAGCACCGCCGCACTCCACCTGTTCCCCGTCGACTATCCTCGGTTTCACACTAAAGGTCTTGAGCCATAAGCCGTGGGGGGATTCGAAGGAAGGCCTCGCATATAATGATAAGCACCGAGAGATGGAGAATCGAGTCCAGGGGAAGGTCGTGAAAATCCAGTCCATAATAAAATGTTAGCCCCTGGACAAAGGGGTGAAGAGCAAACCCTAACCCCCAGAGGAAGTGGGGGATGAACACAACCCTCTCACCAGATCTGGGGGTCGGAATAACTTGTCCTTGAGCAGGAAGCCAGTGGTGGGTCTCTGCCATCAGATATCCGGTTGCTCGAAGCATTGCGATATCCTCCTCTGTAATAGAGGAAGCCACCCATCAGCCTTGGGAGCTGGATCCAGACATGATGAGAAGGCTGAGAGCAATGGAGTTAAACCTTGGGTGCTAGAACTTGGGGTTGGGAAGGCCAAGGAGAAGTAGGGCGTAAAAAAGACGGCCCTTGGTTCCTTTATAAAGGCCTCCGGTATTGAACGCCTCCTCCTAAGCCTAAGAACCTACCTATTCCTAAGGATTCTTTCTCGCAGGACGGTTGGGTTACCCGCGCTCGTATTGATGAGAATCCCGTAGTAAGGGGACACGATCTCTGCTTTGACAAGACGTGCCAATGACAAATGCGTCTCGAAACATGGGGCGAAAAACGGTTCAAAATTATGATCGGACAGGCATGACGTCACATTACTAGAATTGTCAACAGAGTGGACTCATGTGTTATTATATTCTCTCTGCCGTTGTGTGCATAGTGTGTTACAGGCCCAGACACGATCAATTCATCTAGAGACTATTCGGGAGTTCGGAAGGAGGAACCCGCCTTGCAATGCCGAAGATAACACTACGCGCTGAATACCTTGTCATTGAAGCCAGCTTTAGGGGCTACTGAGGGGGTTCCGGACTAAGGGGTCCTTGGGTGTCCGGCCTGTTATCTATGGTTCGGACTGATGGGCTGTGAGGATATGAAGACCGAAGACTGTACCCGTGTCCGGATGGGACTCTCCTTGGCGTGGAAGGCAAGCTTGGCGAACAACTATGGAGATTCCCTCTTATGTAACCGACTCTATGTAACCCTAGATCCCGCCAGTGTCTATATAAACCGGAGGGTGTAGTCCGGAGAGGATATAGTCAATACCTAAGTCATACATGCTAGATGTCTAGGGTTTAGCCATTAGGATCTCGTGGTAGATCAACTCTTGTAATACTCATACCCATCAATATCAATCAAGCGGGACATAGTGTAGGATCGAAAGTATGTCTAGAGGGGGGGGGTGATTAGACTACTTGACCAATTAAAAATCTATCCTTTTCCCAATTTTAGCCTTTGGCAAATTTTAGCTATCTTAGCACAAGTCAAGCAATCTTAACACAATTCAAGCAAGCATGCAAAGAGTCTATGAGCAGCGAAAAGTAAAGCATGCAACTTGCAAGAAAGTAAAGGGAAGGGTTTGGAGAATTCAAACGCAATTGGAGACACGGATGTTTTTGTCATGGTTCCGATAGGTGGTGCTATCGTACATCCACATTGATGGAGACTTCAACCCACGGAGGGTAATGGTTGCGCGAGTCCACGGAGGGCTCCACCCACGAAGGGTCCACGAAGAAGCAACCTTGTCTATCCCATCATGGCCATCGCCCACGAAGGACTTGCCTCACTAGTGGTAGATCTCCATGAAGTAGGCGATCTCCTTGCCCTTACAAACTCCTTGGTTCAACTCCACAATCTTTATCGGAGGCTCCCAAGTGACACCTAGCCAATCTAGGAGACACCACTCTCCAAGAAGTAACAAATGGTGTGTTGATGATGAACTCCTTGCTCTTGTGCTTCAAATGATAGTCTCCCCAACACTCAACTCTCTCTCATAGGATTTGGATTTGGTGGAAAGAAGATTTGAGTGGAAAGTAACTTGGGGAAGGCAAGAGATCAAGATCCATATGGTGGGAATGGAATATCTTGGCCTCAACACATGAGTAGGTGGTTCTCTCTCAGAAAATGTGTATTGGAAGTGTAGGTATGCTCTGATGGCTCTCTCCACAAATGAAGAGTGGGTGGAGGGGTATATATAGCCTCCACACAAAAACTAACCGTTACACACAATTTACCAATCTCGGTGAGACCGAATTGAAAAACTCGGTCGGACCGATTTAGCAAACCTAGTGACCGTTAGGATTTTCGGTGGGACTGAGATGCAACTCGGTAGGACCGATATGGTTAGGGTTAGGGCATAACGTAATCTCGGTGTGACCGGTTACACAAACTCGGTGGGACTGATTTTGGTAACAAGCTAACCAGAGAGTTGGTCAGGTAAACTCGGTGGGACCGATCGCTCATTTCGGCGGGACCGAAATGTTACAAAAGGGAAACAGAGAGTTTACATTGCAATCTCGGTGGGACCGATCACTCATCTCGGTAGGACCAAAACGTTACGAAGGGAAACAGAGAGATTACAACCCCATCTCAGTTTGACCGAGATCCCTATCGGTAAGACCGATTTGCCTAGGGTTTGTGGCAGTGGCTATGACATCCGAACTCGGTGGCGCCGGATAGAAAGAATCGGTGGGGCCAAGTTTGACTTTTGGTTTAGGTCATATGTGGATGTGGGAAGGTAGTTGAGGGTTTTGGAGCATATCACTAAGCACTATGAAGCAAGAACCTCATCAAGCAACACCTCATCCCTCCTTGATGGTATTGGCTTTTCCTATAGACTCAATGTGATCTTGGATCACTAAAATATAAAATGTAGAGTCTTGAGCTTTGAGCTTGAGCCAATCTTTTTATCCTTAGTATTTTGAGGGGTCCACTTTCCTCATCCATGCCATGCCATTCACTGAGCTTTTCCTGAAATATTAATCTTGGAATAGCATTAGCTCAATGAGCTATATGTTGTTAGGAATTACGAAAACCACCTAGGGATAGTTGCATTCAATCTCCACCTTTTTGGTAATTGATGACAACATATAGATCAAAGCTTCGACAAATGATAATAAGAGTGAAAAACATTGTCACTTTGAGAAGTATGTCAAAAGCAAGAGCTCCCCCTAAATTTGTGCATAGTTTATGATTTTCTTTGGACTACAAATGCACAAAGCGTTAGGCTCATGGGTTACTCTTCCATGTCACATACATCTTGGTGGATCGCTCAAAATGATAATAATTAAATACATGCACTCATCACCAAGCAAAGTGAATGATAATATAGGGATAAAAAGATAATGTCATCCAACAAGCATTAATGTAGCATATGATCAAACACACATGATCATCCAAGTATCATGCAGACAGAAAGTATATCTCAAACAAGCAAATAAAGTTCAACCACCAAAGCAAGAGAGAATAAAAAGCAACGCTCTCTCTCGAAGCCTATGATCTATACATTTTTCTCCCCCTTTGGCAACAAGTTACCAAAAAGCCTAGAAAATGCATAGCACTAAATCGTCTCTCAGGCTTGGTCTTCAGGTGGTGGTGTCCGGATAACTCCAAGAACGAAGGCTTCAATCGAAGTAGGTAGAGCAGATGGAGTAGGTGCTGGAGCTGGTGGCACTGAAGCTGTAGCTGGTGCAGATGAAGTGGCTCTGGTGTCTGGAACTGGCACTGCAGCAGACCTCTGAGCTCTAGGCACTCTGGCAAATGCATAAGTGGTTGTCTTGCCCTTCCTCTCCTGCATATCATCCTGAAGTTGCTCCACAACAGACTGGATCTCAGTTACCTTCACATCCAAGTCATAGAACTTTTGCTCCATGATCCTTTCCAGGCTCTCCTGGTTTTGAGTCAGGGTGGCTAGTCCCTTCTCAATCCTTAGAGTGGAGGCAATCAAGTAGCCAAGCTGATCTTTCTTGCTCTTCAGAAGATACTGAGATGCTTCTTCAGTAGTTGGCATCCTAGCAGCCTTTTCAGCCTTTGCCTTCTCCTTCTTGGCTTGTGCGTGCACAGAAGATGGTTCATTTTCATCCATCACCACAGTGTTGTCCTCAAATTCTAGGTAGATGGGTATGTGCTCCTTGTCCAGCAGATATGTGCCAGTGCCCATCTTGGAGTTAATCAGCTCTTGGATCTGTGGGGCATACCCACAACTCCTCTTTTGGTCTGCAGCTGTCCTCTTGATAGTTTCAACTATAAGACTCATGACCTTGAACTTTTATGGAACATCAAAAATGTGCAGAAAGTTGATTGCATGGCCTCTGATCATCTTGTGATCTCCTGACTTTGGCAAGAGAGTGTGACTGAGGATCCAGTTGATTGTTGGCAAGCCTGACAGAAGGTAATGTACAGATCCAAACTTGTGTGTCTCAAGAGCGGCATCTGGGATCTCCTTGTACATGTGTGCCATGGTGTTGTGATCCTTCTTCTTCTTGGCATAGATATCCAAGTCATCTTCACTCTCTTTTGGAGCATTGATCAATTTCGCCCATTCAACAACCGTGGACTAGTACCTAGTACCTTCAGACATCCATACAATCCTTCCATCTGGGTAGAAGTGAGCTGTGGAGTAGAACTGCATGATGATCTCATCATTCCATTTTGTGAGTTTCTGAGCCACAAACTCATCGACTCCACAAGCCTTGAAACTATCATATACTCCTGGATAGTGTTCATCATTCTCCCTGATGTACTCCCAGTCGACCCATCTCATGTCACACACTATGGGCTTCTTGTCAAGCAAGATGGTCTCATAGAAGTCCCGCTGTTCCTTTGTATGGAACCTATAGTCCATAGCAGTCCTTCTCCTGGTGGCATATGGATCAGACTCTCTCCATAGCCTCAATCCTGAGTCCTTCCTTATCTTCATGTTTTCAGCTAATGGATGAGCATCATTGTGATCTGGAATTTTTGGCTTCAACTTCCTCAAGACATGTGACTCATCATCTTCTTCTTCCATTTCAGCTTTCAGGCACTGGGGCCTTGTTCTTCTCCTCGGCAGGGATGTTCCTGGTGCTCCTCTTTGGTTTTGGCTTTGGAGCTGGAGCAGCATCCTTAGGAGCAGTCTTAGGCTTAGATGGAATAGCCCCTGCCCTTATAGCATCTCCCATAAGCTTTTGAGCTTTGGGTGCTGGTGCAGCATCTTCTTCCTCTTCCTCTTCAGAATCTCTCATGATTGAATATCTCCCAAGCACTCTGGCAGTGGTCTTTTTGACCCTTTGTTTCCTCTTCTTTCCTTCTGCAGCACCCTCTTTGGGTTCAGATTCCAAAGGTACTTGAGTAGAGGCTCTGGCTTTAGACATGGGAATTCTCTTTGCATGCACTTAGGTTTTCATACCAGGCTTAGTGGCTGCAGTAGTCCTGTATTCCTTCTTAACCACTTTCTTCTTGGAAGTGGCCTCATCCTCAACTGCCACATAGTCTTCATCCTCATATTCAGAAGTTTTCTTCTTTCTGGCCCTGGTGGCAGCTTTGGGTAAGTTGCTTGGGGTGCCCTCACTCAAGTGAACCTGCTCCTTTGACTTGTTCTGGCTATCACTCTGATCAGACATATTGCAAACACTGACAGCAGACCCAGTGAATAGATTATAGATGAGGTAGAGTGGATGAGCATCACAAAATACAGAGGTTTTTACAAAAGAATGAGTCAAAAACTTAGTTTTAGTTTTCCACAGAAAGCATTTTGGATCAACCAATTTGTAAACTCGGTGATACTGAAGCAGCTGTTGGAACCTAGACTAGTGAACTCGGTCAGACCGAGTCACAGTTCGGTGGCACCGAGACTGCTAGGGTTTCACAAAGTCCTGAACTCGGTCACACCAATTTGCAATTCTCGGTCAGACTGAGAATCACATGTGCAATGGCCTGAGCCGAATTGGTGGTACCGAGTTCCACAACTTGGTGGGTCCGAGATGGTTTCGGCGGAAACCTAACCCTAAATTCACAATTCACGACTAAACTACGGAGTGTTTTGACTGGATAGAATGATCTCAATCGTGGCATGATACATGGCGAACACAATGTGCTAGGAATCAGATAAGGATAGCACATTGATCGAGTTCATACCCTAGTTCGGCGATGAACTCACTACGGCGGCAACGGCGGGGATGATTCCCGTTGACGGCGGCGGAGACCAGTGGCAGGAGGCGGATGGCGATGAGGAGGACGATCTGGAGACCCCAGGAGGCAGAGCGGGCTAAGCGCGGGTCGAGGAGGTTCGGAAAGTTTTCCAAAATTTGACACGTGTATATATATAGCCCGACCCTGTCGGTGTGACCGAGTGGAACAACTCGGTGGTACCAAGATGCATAACTGCAAGCAGTTACTGCAACTTGATGTGACCGAAAAGTTCAAATCGGTTGCACCGAGATTGAAAACCTAGATCGACTTAGTGATCTCGGTATGACCGAAATGGGTGAATCGGTCTGACCGAAACACACAAAGAAGTTTTGGAAGTTTAAGTCTATGACGAATCGGGGACTTCGAGTGCTCCTCACACAGAGTGGTTCGAATCTAACTTGATCAAATTTTGTGATGCGACATGAATAGAGTTTGAGACGAGAAAATCATAGATAGCTAGAGAAGGTTCTTAGGCATTCTTGTCCATCCACTTGGCCAAAATAAAAGGAAACCAATCAATCAAAACAACAAGTGGATGTCCTCGAATGAGTAAATTAAGCAACCAACATGCTCACACAATAAAATGGCAATTGAAACATGTGGAAAAGCATGCACAAACAATTCTAGCATCTATCAAGCAATTGGCGATGACTAGGTCATCTATATATGAGTATATTGACTTAGGAGTCAAATGAGAACATTTGATCATAGGTCATACTCATCGTTTAAGAACAAGTGGGTTTACCACTTTTACATAAAGCGTTGTTGTGTTCACACCATTAGAGTTGCTTTAACTCAATTGTTAGAGTAAAGCTCCCCTAGATGTGAGATCCCCCCTAAGAGGGATAAACTAACCTTGGGTTTTTGTCGATGATGACTTCATGTAGGTGTTGAAGATGTGGATGCTCTATGTTGATGTAGATCATTTGGAGCTATCCTTTGAAGTGAGTTTCACTTTCAATACCTACACGGGTTAGTCCCACAAGGAACAAACAAGGATATCCATAGACATAGAGTGATGCACACACAAGATGATGTCTATGAAAGCTTTAGGTTACCTTGTCCCTTGTCTTACCAACAAGAGGTTTTGTGACTCCTTGAACTAGTGCAAGATGTGGAAGTTGATTGCACTCGTTCTTGCCAAAATGATAAGAGTGAAGTATGTTGGCGGAGTCACCCTCAAGAACTCTCTAGTTCTTCTTCTTCGGGATCCACACCATCTTGATGGGAACCCTCGGAGTTGTAGTTGTACTTGATGAAGTGGAACTTGATGTAGTCTTGGGAACCCACTTGACCAAGGCCTTAGGAGCTTCTTCAAATGCATCAATTTCCTCTTGAAGCTTGTCCTTGCCTTTTTGCTTGTGGTCTTGTGGTGTCCCTTTGAAAGAAGTAGGATCATACTTCTCTTGTTGAGGAACAAACTTTTTCTTGGGGTATTGATCTTCTTCCCACTCAACTCCATTGGCATTGAACTTTCGTTCAAAACCAACACCTTGATTCTTCCGGTGCCTTCCTTGCTTGCGTACAATTTCCTCGAATTGCTTACTCCCGGCAAGGCTCTTGTAAACACCTTTCTCTATAATTCCCTTCAATAAGCTATTTTCTTGCTCAAGTGTAACTTGGCTAAGAGAATCGTTAGTGGAATCAAGAGAACTACTAGAAGCAACAATATTGGATTTAGCATGATTATTGTTACTACTAGAAGAGAATCCTTCTTGTTCTTGTCACTAGACTTGACTTGAGGCATGTAAGTGGATAAGAGTAAACACTTGGCAATGTAAGAAGAACTTTTCTTACGAAGATCATCATTGATTGCCTTTAAGAACTCATGCTCTTGTTCAAGGTTGAGCTTTTCAAAACGTAATTTCTCATGAGTCCTTAAAAGTTCTCGATGATCTCCTAAGATAGTTTCATGAGCTAACTTAAGAGTGTTTAGTTCTTTAGTTAGAGACTCAATCTTCTCCTTATCATTGTCATTCGTTTCATCATAGTATTCATCACTATAGTTGTCAACAAGTAAATCATGATCACCTAACAAGTCATCTTCATCACTATTGAAATCAACATACTCGGGGTGTAATACCTTTGGACCTTTGGCCATGAAGCATCTTCCAATTCCTTCATTTGGTGAATCAAATATGTCGTAGGAGTTGGTTGACACAAGTGCTAGACCAGCAACACCTTCATCTTGAGTATATCCGGAGTCGGAGTGATAGCTTCTCTTGGAGTCATTGTCAGAGTCGGAGCCGGATACCCATTCACCAAAATGAGCTTGATGTCTTCATTTTGTGTAGCTCCTTGATGACTCGTCCTTCCTTTCCGAATCCTTGCTTCTCCATGAGGGTCTTCGTTCATAACGATCATCTCTACTCCATCTTTCTCTAGATGGTGATTCTTCTCTTCTACTTCTTCTTTTGGGAGAATCTTCTCTTCTCTTGTGGGGAGCCGTACACTCATTGGAGTAGTGTCCTTGTCTTCCACAATTGTAGCAGTTTCGCTCTCGACTAGAAGATCTTTTGTCATTGTAGGACCTTGACTTGGAACTTCTCTCTTTGCTTCTACTCTTGTAGAATTTGTTGAAGTTCTTCACCATTAAGCTCAATTCTTCATTGAAGGTTTGTTTCTCACTTGATGATGTGGGGGCTTCGCATGAGGCTTTGTAAGCACCACTTGATTTGTTGTGAAGTTCCTCCTTATCCTTGAGTGACATCTCATGAGCAACAATTCTTCCAATGACTTCCGTTGGCTTGAGATCTTTGTAATTTGGCATCATTTGGATCAATGTGCATACGGTATCGTATTTTCCATCCAAGGCTCTTAGTATCTTCTTGATGATGAATTTGTCGGTCATCTCTTCACTTCCTAAGCCGGCAATCTCATTTGTGATAAGAGCAAGCCTAGAGTACATTTCAGCGACACCTTCACCACCCTTCATTTTGAACTTGTCAAGTTGACTTTGAAGCACATCCAACTTGGATTCCTTGATGGAGTCGGTACCTTCATGCATGTCAATCAAAGTATCCCAAATTTCCTTTGCATTCTCAAGACGGCTGATTTTGTTGTATTCTTCGGGGCACAATCCGTTGAAGAGGATATCACAAGCTTGAGCATTGTATTGTAGCATCTTCAACTCTTCCGCGGTGGCTTCACGATTCGGTTCACTCCCATCAAAGAATTCACCTTGCAAGCCAACACACACAATAGCCCAAACGGCGGGGTTATGTCCAAGAATATGCATTTTCATCTTATGCTTCCAACTAGCAAAATTAGTGCCATCAAAGTAAGGACAATTTCCCTTGCTAGACGCCATACTCTCCTAGGTTGTGAAACTAAGGCTATGACCACCAAAAGCTATGGAAATCAAAGCAAATGGAGACCAAAGCTCTGATACCACTTGTAGGATCAAAAGTATGTCTACAGGGGGGTGATTAGACTACTTGACCAATTAAAAATCTATCCCTTTCCCAATTTTAGTCTTTGGCGGATTTTAGCTATCTTAGCACAAGTCAAGCAATCTTAACACAATTCAAGCAAGCATGCAAAGAGTCTATGAGCAGCGGAAAGTAAAGCATGCAACTTGCAAGAATGTAAAGGGAAGGGTTTGGAGAATTCAAACGCAATTGGAGACACGGATTTTTTTGTCGTGGTTCTGATAGGTGGTGCTATCGTACATCCACGTTGATGGAGACTTCAACCCACGGAGGGTAACGGTTGCGCGAGTCCACGGAGGGCTCCACCCACGAAGGGTCCACGAAGAAGCAACCTTTTCTATCCCATCATGGCCATCGCCCATGAAGGACTTGCCTCACTAGCGGTAGATCTTCACGAAGTAGGCGATCTCCTTGCCCTTACAAACTCCTTGGTTCAATTCCACAATCTTTGTTGGAGGCTCCCAAGTGACACCTAGCCAATCTAGGAGACACCACTCTCCGAGAAGTAACAAATGGTGTGTTGATGATGAACTCCTTGCTCTTGTGCTTCAAATGATAGTCTCCCCAACACTCAACTCTCTCTCATAGGATTTGGATTTGGTGGAAAGAAGATTTGAGTGGAAAGCAACTTGGGGAAGGCTAGATATCAAGATTCATATGGTGGGAATGGAATATCTTGGCCTCAACACATGAGTAGGTGGTTCTCTCTCAAAAAATGTGTATTGGAAGTGTAGGTATGTTCTGATGGCTCTCTCCACGAATGAAGAGTGGGTGGAGGGGTATATATAGCATCCACACAAAAACTAACCGTTACACACAATTTATCAATCTCGGTGAGACCAAATTGAAAAACTCAGTCGGACCGATTTAGCAAACCTAGTGAGCGTTAGGATTTTCGGTGGGACTGAGATGCAACTCGGTAGGACCAATATGGTTAGGGTTAGGGCATAACGTAATCTCGGTGTGACCGATTACACAAACGTGATGGGACCTATTTTGGTAATAAGCTAACCAGAGAGTTGGTCAGGTAAAGTTGGTGGGACCGATCGCTCATTTCGGTGGGACCGGAATGTTATAAAAGGGAAACAGAGAGTTTACATTGCAATCTCGGTGGGACCGATCGCTCATCTCGGTAGGAACGAAACGTTACGAAGGGAAACAGAGAGATTATAACCCCATCTCGGTGTGACCAAGATTCCTATCGGTGAGACCGATTTGCCTAGGGTTTGTGGTAGTGGCTATGACATCTGAACTCGGTGGCGCCGGATAGAAAGAATCGATGGGGCCGAGTTTGACTTTTGGTTTAGGTCATATGTGGATGTGGGAAGGAAGTTGAGGGTTTTGGAGCATATCACTAAGCACTATGAAGCAAGAACCTCATCAAGCAACACCTCATCCCTCCTTGATGGTATTGGCTTTTCCTATAGACTCAATGTGATCTTGGATCACTAAAATATAAAATGTAGAGTCTTGAGCTTTGAGCTTGAGCCAATCTTTTTGTCCTTAGTATTTTGAGGGGTCCACTTTCCTCATCCATGCCATGCCATTCATTGAGGTTTCCTGAAATATTAATCTTGGAATAGCATTAGCTCAATGAGCTATATGTTGTTAGGAGTTACCAAAACCACATAGGGATAGTTGCACTTTCACGTAGGGTGTTACCTCCATCAAGAGGGCCCGAACCTGGGTAAAACTTCGTGTCCCCTGTCTCCTGTTACCATCAACCTTAGACGCATAGTTCGGGACCCCCTACACGAGATCCGTCGGTTTTGACACCGACAGATGTCGCTTCCCATCTAAACAACTTTGTTGATTTGTGTGATATGCAAAAGAAGAAAGATGTGGATAATGGTATTGTTAAACTTAACATATTTCCGTTTTTTCTTAGAGAACGTGCTAAAGCTTGGTTTTCGTCTTTGCCTAAAAATAGTATTGATTCATGGAATAAGTGCAAAGATGCTTTTATCTCTAAGTATTTTCCTCCCGCTAAGATCATCTCTCTTAGAAACGATATTATGAATTTTAAGCAACTTGATCATGAGCATGTTGCACAATCTTGGGAGAGGATGAAATTAATGATACGTAATTGCCCTACACATGGTTTGAATTTACGGATGATTATACAAATTTTTTATGCCGGATTGAATTTTGCTTCTAGAAATATTTTAGATTCGGCCACGGGAGGCACTTTTATGGAAATCACTTTAGGAGAAGCTACCAAACTCCTAGATAATATTATGGTTAATTATTCTCAATGGCACACGGAAAGATCTACTAGTAAAAAGGTGCATGCAGTTGAAGAGATTAATGTTTTGAGTGGAAAGATGGATGAACTTATGAAATTGTTTGCTAATAAGAGTGCTCCTACTGATCCTAATGATATGCCTTTGTATACTTTGATTGAGAATAATAATGAATCTATGGATGTGAATTTTGTTGGCAGGAACAATTTTGGTAACAATGCGTATAGAGGTAATTTTAATTCTAGGCCGTTTCCTAGTAATTCCTCTAATAATTATGGTAATTCCTACAAAAATTCTTATGGAAATTGTAATAAGATGCCCTTTGATTTTGAATCTAGTATTAAAGAATTTATTACTTAGCAAAAGAGTTTCAATGCTTTGATTGAAGAAAAATTGCTTAAGATTGATGAGTTGGCTAGGAACGTGGATAGAATTTCTCTTGATGTTGATTCTTTGAAACTTAGATCTATTCCACCTAAGCATGATATCAATGAGTCCCTCAAAGCCATGAGAATTTCCATTGATGAGTGCAAAGAAAGAACCGCTAGGATGCGTGCAAAAAGGGTTTGCCTTGTGAAAGCGTGTTCTTCTAGTTTTCATGATAATAAGGATGAAGATCTAAAAGTGATTGATGTGTCCCCTATTAAATCCTTGTTTTGCAATATGAATCTCGATAATGATGGGACTGGAGATGAGTCAACTTTAGTTAGAAGGCGTCCCAAAATTCGGAGTTTTTAGATCTTGATGCAAAAATTGTTAAAAGTGGGATTGAAGAGGTTAAAACATTAGATATCAACGAACCCACTATCTTCGATTTCAAGGAATTTAATTATGATAATTGCTCTTTGATAGATTGTATTACTTTGTTGCAATCCGTTCTAAATTCTCCTCATGCTTATAGTCAAAATAAAGCTTTTACTAAACATATCGTTGATGCTTTAATGCAATCTTATGAAGAAAAACTTGAGTTGGAAGTTTCTATCCCTAGACAACTTGAAGATGAGTGGGAACCTACAATTAAAATTAAAATTAAAGATCATGAATGCTATTCTTTGTGTGATTTGGGTGCTAGTGTTTCCACGATCCCAAAAACTTTGTGTGATTTGCTAGGTTTCCGTGAATTTGATGATTGTTCTTTAAACTTGCACCTTGCTGATTCCACTATTAAGAAACCTATGGGAACTATTAATGATGTTCTTATTGTTGTAAATAGGAATAATGTGCCTATAGATTTCATTGTTCTTGATATAGATTGCAATCCTTCATTAAGGACAGTACAAACGAGCCTAAAGCGAGCCCTCTCAGCGATTTGAATTTCTGGCCGTCCATTTTTATGATCTGGACGATTTTGGCCGTCTGATCTCGGATGATCCAGCTGTCCCGCTTGTGTTAAGCAGTGGCCCGGCTGTCCTAATGGCCTGCTACTCCAGAGGCCAAAACGAAGCCATCTGGTTAAATGGGCCGCTTGTGCCAGCCCAAACCTTCGATGGTCCAGCGATGTGTTGCCTTCTACGAAAAAAAACTATTCCCCAGACACGGCATGAATGGATCGGCTGCCGCTCAACATCGGTGTCGCGAGCGATACAGAGGAGGGGAACCATCTGCGCTGTAGAGTGGAGGGGATCCAATCGACCCACGCATGATGCGGGCGACGCATCTTCTGATGGGATCCAGCCGACGCGCCCAAGGAAAGGAGGGGACGCGGGATGGCCGACGCCTCATCTGATCTAAACTGCCCCGCTGAGACTTGAAAGCTGCAATGATACTTCAGTTTCTACGTCCATTCATGGCGGGTGATGTGCCGATCCTTTCCGCTGCCATGGGGTACATGTACGTCTATATATTCTTCCTTCCCTATCACTCTTCGCTCACCCTTTCCACTCCGGCACCACATCATTCAGCAAGATGCTCGGGTAGGTTTCCCTAAATTTCTTTCAGTTCATGTATGATTCAATGTTGCACCAACCAAATACACGCATGTACATGTATATATGCTTCCTCCCCTGCAGCACAATATCCATCAGCAAGTTGCTTCGCTAGGTACCTATATATTTCGTTCCTATTCATGTATGATTCCTTCTTTCACCAAACAAATACATTGTCCTCATATCCTCTCAATCCTAAATTTGTACATGTGTTGTTCACATTGGCCATGGTCACTTCATCTGGGAAGATCTTGGAGAATGATACTTGTTTCTGTTACTTCAGAAATTCTTTGGCTCATAATATCCAATGGCTTGTGGATAAGTAATTACTTCAACGATACTACTAGATCTTATCCTTCCATGTTTTTAGAATATTGGCTGTTTAGAATATATGTTTATGTGTTTTTCATCTCATGGTGCTACCTTCTATTGTATGACATTTTCACACAATTTATTTGGAGAAGACTATAAGAGAATTCATACTATTTTAATTACAGTACAAATTGATAATAGGTTGTTCATAGTCTGACCAAGCTGGCACTATTGAGTATTGATGCATCAGTTCACAAGAAATTTCTTTAAAATGGAATTCTTTGCAAGGGTTTGTTGGTTGGGTCTATTGCTATTCTCAAGTAGCTGAGGATATATGTTATTTGTGAAAAAAATGAGTTGCTACCATTGTTGAACTACTCTGCTACCATGTCAAGAAATTGGTCTAACTTTTGAAGATATTGTCCATTTTAGGTGCCTGCTCTTCATACATCTCGCACTCTGTTGTCTCATTGTAACGCTGAAAAACTGCTGAAAAAGGTATTATTATAAACTTTAGTGTTTTGCACTATAGGATCTTGCTTTGCAGTTATTTCAGACACATCCATTTGATCCCCCAACTAATATTTATATTTCTATTTGTACCTTTACTTTCAAGAAATTAACTTGACCAACTCTGGCTGAAGCTGTACATCCAGTTTTATTAGTGAAACATGCCAAAGCTCATGGGTAGCGATATGTCACAGGTTGAGTTATGCGGTGTGTGTGTGCGTGCATGTGTGTGTGCGTGTGTGTGTGTGTGTGTGTGTGTGTGTGTGTGTGGCCACATTCAGAGCTGCAAAGAAGCAGTCTCCGGAAGCAATAGCTTGCATGGAAGGAGTTTGGCATTGTCTGTTTCATGCCGACCAGTGATCTCCGGAAGAGATTGAGATGTTGTTGGGGATCTGAAAACGTATGGACCAACAGATATTCAATTGAAGGGTGATTAGAAAAACAAGAAAACAAGACAACTAAGGCTACTACCAGGCTAAGCGTGGTGTAGATTATTAACATAAAAAGTAATGAAGATGCGCACATTCTGGTTTAGTAGAGACTAGAGAGGTGTTGAGTGTGGTGTTTGCAAGATCTCTAGCGTACGTGTTGAGAGTTACATCGCACAATTTTAATGCTACCTCTTAACCTTGACAAATATACACCTATTTTATTAGCCGCTTTTGGAAGTTGCATACATTTCATCTTATACTTACAATTATCAGTTATTTAGACAAATTTATCATACTATATGTTCTGTCGTGCATTTCCCTGCACAGAACAAGAGTCATATTATCCTTCAAAAAAAGTGTGTTATTTACTGGACTCCAAGCAACTTTATCTGTATTTTAATTTTCATGTGTCATACAAACATTGAATACTTTCTACCACTCTATCGAAAGAATAGAGGAGTGTGCTAACACTGCCATCTTGAGCCCAAAGAGTCCACGGTCTATCAGAGACATATCCTTGTACAATCCTAATTCAAAACACTACACTTGGAGACATTGTGAGCCAAAAGATGCCACAAATCTATCACAAAACATGTATCGGTCGTCCTAATTCAAAGAGCACACTGTTGAAACCCAAGCTCAAATCAAGTATAAAGAAAAAGGCTCATAGCACTATCTTGATAGCCTAAAAGATTCTTCTTTAATTACATATACCATTATTTATTTTAAATGAAAGAGACAAGCACAGGCTACGAGAAAGCGAAACCAAGTATATCCGACCTAATAAGAAAGAGGAAAAAGCAAATAACACTACTTTCTTGATAGCCTAAAAGATTCTTCTTCAAATACGTACCATTATTGTTTTTAAATGAAGGAGACAAGCACAAGCTACAAGAAAGCATGATACTTCAAAGCATTCCAAACAAATATATACAAATTATTTTATTTCCTTAATAACTAAGAGATAAAATAGACGGGCGCAGCAACGCGCGCCATCAATGATCTAGTGTCCTATTATTTTTGGTAGACCTTTCCTTAGAATGATTGATGCAATTATTGGTATGAAGGAAGGGAATATTAGATTTCAATTTCCATTAAGGAAAGGCATGCAACACTTCCATAGAAAGAAAATTAAATTACCATATGAATCTATTATGAGAGCCACCTATGGATTGCCTCACAAAGATGGCAATACCTAGATCTATCGTCGCTTTTATGCCTAGCTAGGGGCGTTAAACGATAGCGCTTGTTGGGAGGCAACCCAATTTTATTTTTATTCCTTACTTTTTGTTCCTGTTTAGTAATAAATAATTTATCTAGCCTATGTTTTGGTTGTGTTTTTTGTGTTTAACTAGTGTTTGTGCCAAGTAGAACCATTGGGAAGACTTGGGGAAAGTCTTTTTGATCTTGCTGTAAAAAACAAAAACTTTAGCGCTCCCAAGAATTGCTGCCACTTTTTAATGGAGAGTGCTATTTAGTTAATTCTTTTTGCAGATGATCAATAGATAAATTCCTCACGTCCAGAAATTTATTTTAGAATTTTTGGGGTTCCAGAAGTATTCTAAACCTATAGATTACTACAGACTGTTCTGTTTTTGACAGATTCTGTTTTTCGTGTGTTGTTTGCTTATTTTGATGAATCTATGGCTAGTAATATAGTTTATGAACCATAGAAAAGTTGGAATACAGTAGGTTTAACACCAAAATAAATAAAGAATGAGTTCATTGCAGTATCTTGAAGTGGTGGTTTGTTTTCTTTTACTAACGGAGCTCACGAAGATTTTCTTTTATGTTTTGTGTTGCGAAGTTTTCAAGTTTTGGGTAAAGATTTGATGGATTATGGAACAAGGAGTGGAAAGAGCCTAAGCTTGGGGATGCCCACGGCACCCCAAGGTAAAATCCAAGGACAACCAAAATCCTAAGCTTGGGGATGCCCCAGAAGGCATCCCCTCTTTCGTCTTCGTCCATCGGTAACTTTACTTAGAGCTATATTTTTATTCGCCACATGATATGTGTTTTGCTTGGAGCGTCTTGTATGATTTGAGTCTTTGCTTTTTAGTTTACCACAATCATCCTTGCTGTACATGCCTTTTGGGAGAGACATACATGAATTGGAATTTATTAGAATACTCTATGTGCTTCACTTATATCTTTTGAGTTGGATAATTTTTGCTCTAGTGCTTCACTTATATCTTTTAGAGCATGGCGTGGTTCTATTTTATAGAAATAATTGATCTCTCATGCTTCACTTATATCATTTTGAGAGTCCTTTAGAACAGCATGATAATTCACTTTGGTTATAAATTTTAAATGCTAAGAGAAGTTGGATGCTTGATATATTGTTTTGAGATATAAAGGTGGTAATATTAGAGGTGTGCTAGTTGAGTAGTTGTGAAATTGATGAATATTTGTCTTGAAGTTGGCAAGTCCCGTAGCATGCACGTATGGTGAACGTTATGTGAAAAATTTGAAGCATGGGGTGTTCTTTGATTGCTTTCTTTATGAGTGGCGGTCGGGGACGAGCGATGATCTTTTCCTACCAATCTATCCCCCTAGGAGCATGCGCTTAGTGCTTGGTTTTGATGACTTGTAGTATTTTGCAATAAGTATGTGAGTTCTTTATGACTAATGTTGAGTCAATGGATTATACACACTCTCACCCTTCCATCATTGCTAGCCTCTTCGGTACCGTGCATTGCCCTTTCGCACCTTGAGAGTTGGCGCCAACTTCGAGGTGCATCCAAACCCCGTGATATGACACGCTCTATCACACATAAGCCTCCTTATATCTTCCTCAAAACAGCCACCATACCTACCTATTATGGCATTTCCATAGCCATTCTGAGACATATTGCCATGCAACTTTCCACCGTTCCATTTATTATGACATGCATCATCATTGTCATATTGCTTTGCATGATCATGTAGTTGATATCGTATTTGTGGCAAGGCCCCCATGCTTAATTTTTCATACATGTCACTCTTGATTCATCGTAATCCCGGCACACTGCCGGAGGCATTCACATAGAGTCATATTTTGTTCTAAGTATCGAGTTGTAATTCTTGAGTTGTAATTCTTGAGTTGTAATTCTTTGTCAGCAAGCGAGTTGGATGCACACCCACTTAGTTTCTTTAATGAGCTTTCATATATTTTTATAGCTCTAGTGCATCCGTTGCATGGCAATCCCTACTCCTTGCATTAACATCAATCGGTGGGCATCTCCATAGCCCATTGATTAGCCGCGTCACTGTGAGACTTTCTCCCTTTTTGTCTTCTCACACAACCTCAATCATCATATTCTATTCCACCCATAGTGCTATGTCCATGGCTCGCGCTCATATATTGCATAAAAGTTGAAAGAGTTTGAAAAGGCTAAGTATGAAACAATTGCTTGGCTTGTCATCGGGGTTGTGCATGATGAGAGCATTTCTATGTGACAAAAATGAAGCATGGCCAAATTATATGACTTTGTAGGGATAAGTTTTCTTTGGCTAAGGTATTTTGATAAGACATAATTGCTTGATTAGCATACTTGGAGTATTACTATTTTTATGTCAACAATAAACTTTTATCTTGAATCTTTTGGATCTGAAAATTCATGCCACAATAGAGAAAATTACATTGAAGAATATTCTAGAAAGCATTCCACATCAAAAATTCTATTTTTATCATTTACCTACTCGAGGACGAGCAGGAATTAAGCTTGGGGATGCTGATACGTCTCCAACGTATCTATAATTTTTGACTATTCCATGCTATTATATTATCTATTTTGGATGTTAATGGGCTTTATTTTAGACTTATATATTATTTTTGGGACTAACCTATTAACCCAAGGCCCAATGCAAATTGCTGCTTTTTTGCCTATTTCAGTGTTTCGCAGAAAAGGAATATCAAACGGAGTCCAAACGGAATGAAACCTTCAGGAGCATGATTTTTGCAACAAACTTGATCCATAGGACTTGGAGTGGACGTCAAGCAACCAATGAGGTGGCCACGAGGCAGGGGGCGCGCCCTCCCCCCTCGTGGCTCAACCGACCTACTTCTTCCTCCTATATATGTTCACATACCCCGAAAACATCCAGGAGCACCACGAAACCCTATTTCCACCGATGCAACATTCTGTACCCAAGAGATCCCATCTTGGGGCCTTTTCCAGAGCTCCGCCAGAGGGGGCATTGATCACAGAGGGCCTCTACATCAACTCCATGGCACCTCCGTTGATGTGTGAGTAGCTTACCTCATACCTTCGGGTCCATAGTAATTAGCTAGATGGCTTCTTCTCTCTCTTTGGATGTCAATACAAAGTTCTCCTCGATTCTCTTGGAGATCTATTCGATGTAATCTTGTTTTGCGGTGTGTTTGTTGAGATCCGATGAATTGTGGGTTTATGATCAAGATTATCTATGAACAATATTTGAATCTTCTCTGAATTCTTTTATGTATGATTGGTTATCTTTTCAAGTCTCTTCGAATTATTAGTTTGGTTTGGCCTACTAGATTGATCTTTCTTGCAATGGGAGAAGTGCTTAGCTTTGGGTTCAATCTTGCGGTGCTCGATCCCAGTGACAGAAAGGGAAGCAACACGTATTGTATTGTTGCCATCGAGGATAAAAAGATGGGGTTTATATCATATTGATGAGTTTATCCCTCTACATCATGTCTTCTTGCTTAAAATGTTACTCTGTTCTTATGAACTTAATACTCTAGATGCATGCTAGATAGCGGTCGATGTGTGGAGTAATAGTAGTAGATGCAGGCAGGAGTCGGTCTACTTGTCACGGACGTGATGCCTATATACATGATCATACCTAGATATTCTCATAATTATTCTCTTTCCTATCAATTTCTCGACAATAATTTGTTCACCCGCCGTAATACTTAGGCTATCTTAAGAGAACCACTAGTGAAACCTATGGCCCCAGGTCTATTCTCCATCATACATGTTTCCAATCTATTTTATTTTGCAATCTTTACTTTCAATCTATATCATAAAAGTACCAAAAATATTTATCTTATTATTATTATTATTATTATTATTATTATTATTATTATTATTATTATTATTATTATTATTATCTCTATCGGATCTCACTCTTGCAAGTGGTCGTGAAGGGATTGAAAACCCCTTTATCGCGTTGGTTGCGAGGTTCTTATTTGTTTGTGTAGGTACGAGGTGAATCACGCGTGGTCTCCTACTGGATTGATACCTTGGTTCTCAAAAACTGAAGGAAATACTTACGCCGCTTTGCTGCATCACCCTTTCCTCTTCAACGGAAGACCAACGCATGCTCAAGAGGTAGCATGGGGCTGCCGGGACCTGTGCTTGCCCGCTCTCCCTCCGCACGCGTGGGCTCGTCGAGGGAGGGCCATGTCGGGGATCTCTCCCTTGGTGGCATGGGCTCGCCGGTAGAAGCCCTTGCCGGGGACCCTTCCCTGGGTGGTGTGGTGGTTGATGGAGGAGGCGTGTTGGGTGCAGCCCTTGACGGGACCTCATCTTGCCGCTCTTCCCCTGCAAACTCGGTGAGATTAACGGCGAAAAGACACGCCCCGGTGCTCGCCAACAGAAAGTGGGTAATGGACTCGCACTAGGGGCTGAGTCGGGGGCTGCATCGTGGACTGGGACCCAGGCTGATTGTGATCACCTCCGGCGCGCTCGAGGTGCTTGCCAGGGGCTCGTTGCCCGTCAAGGTCTTGGCCCTGTTCACCATCCTCTGTGCCAATTTCTCCTTGTCCCTACAGAGGCAAGCCAAGACGAGATCCAGTCATGTGAAATAACCAAAACAGAGATTCAGGAAATGAAGAAGGTGGTGGGGCACTTACTCGTCCCCTTCTTCGCCCTCTTCCTCCGCCTCCTCCTATTCGGGCTCAAGGAAGAGAGGTCATAGTTGGCCTCCGTTATGGTGTCCGCTCGGAGGGGTGGAGACGGAGGCCTGGGTCACTTGGCTGCAGCGGAAGCAGCGGCCGCTGCTTCCTGTACTGTTGTGGCCGTGCGCATCGTATGGCGCACAGGTTGCGCCTGGGCCTCTTGCCGCCGTGCGGCCTTGGCAGCCGCCTTCTTGACGGGGACCCCTTTGGGCGAGGAGGCCTGCCGCACTGGCTCGCTAGAGCCAATCCGCCGGTGGATGCGCTTCCTCCCCTCTGGATTGGGGGCTCCTCGGGCGGCTCCTCTTCGTCCGTGTCGTCGACCGCCTCTTCGGACGCCTCCTCGGCAGAAGGGCCCCCGGTGGGGGCGCCGCTATGCTCCCCGGCAGTCTCCGCCTTCTCAACAAAAGCTTCTTCAGCCCCAGCCTCGCTTTCCCAAAAAGCCGACGCTACCGTCCGCTGCGGCAAGGGCTGCCTCTGCCGCCTTGCTGGTGATGTATGCCACCTCTTCGGCGGTGCCGCGAACGAGTTGCTTTTCCTGACGGATGGGCCTCTCTGACAAGCTATCGAAAAAATCCTGCACCCACGCCGCTTTGGTCAAGGCCGTGGGCATTGAACACAGGCATCATGGCGATGATGGAGGTCCGGGAAGAATTGTTGCATAGGGGGACCACGGTCACTGGCAACTTGAATGTCATGTCGACCTCCTCAGCCTTGTCGGCTTTTTAGCCTTGCCGGGTTTTTCAACCTTGAGCTGGAACAACTTTGAGCAGAGGGACGTGTGCTGCATCACTATAAAGTTTTGATTTAGGCCGGGGCGCAACCTCATAATATCTGCCGCATTCCGGATATCCCAAGCCGCCCTCCCTTTGTTATGCAGAGGGGCGATACGGCGACGGAGGAAATCAGCCCCGATCATCTCCAGGGTGAGCCCGGCAGCCTTGAGGCGGTGGATTCTGGTGATGGCGATTGTGACCAACTTGTCCTGAGGGTCGAGGTTGCCCCAGTGGCTGCGATGGGCCACTTGCGCTTGCCGGGGGGGTGCAAATGGATGCGTCTCTTTTTCCACAATCCGGCACCACCTGTGCTGCCACTCATCCAACTTCTCCTTCTGGTTCCTGTTTGGATACATCTCCTTGCAGCAGGCCCTCGGGATCCAGGTGACACAGCCAGACAGCGCCCCTCCTGCTTGAATGCGGGGGATGAAATAGTGGCAGAAGAGCGGCGTGTTGGGGACCACCCCGGTGAAATTCTCATAGAGGTGAGCAAAGATGGCCATACATGCCATGGCGTTCGGCGTGAAATCCAAAATATGGAAGCCAAAGGTATACATGATGTCGTTGAACAAATCCGAGAAAGGGGGCAGAGCCCGCAATAGAGATAATCAACAAAAAGGGGAATCTATCTGGACCTGGCAGGCCATTGGGTCCAGGGATGACGCGGGTGGCGGGATGCCCCCTCATTTCCCTCCCCCACATGAACTGGTACCGATCCTTGAGCGCGCGCGCATCGAGCCCAGGAGCAAAGACGATGTGCTCCCTCCGCTTCATCACCATCTCGTCCTCCGGCACCTCTTCCCCCTCACTCGCCTTGAGCGCTCCCTTGCCCTTGTTTTTGGGCACCATGGTAGCCGGCGGAGGGCGGGGGGGGGGGGGGGACCGAAAGTGGTGAGGGTGTGCGGCGATGGGCGAAGAAGAAGGCTCTGGATTGGGCTTGAGGAAGAAGAAGGAGATGGCGGTTTCCTGGATTGGAATGGGCGAATGGGGTAAATGAGTAGCGCCCTTGCGGATTCCTCTTTTTATGGGGAAGGCGCGGGGCTGCCTCTTCACTATTTAAAGTGAATGCATTGGCGCAGGCACAGTCCTGCTGCAACCGTTCCACGCACGACCCCCACACCGCGCACTCAATACAGATCATGGGGAAGCGCAGTAGGCAAGAAGATTATAGCAGTTATACCCTACCAAGTGTGCCCGCGCACTGTTTGGGCCTGGCCCAATGACGCTTCACACTCGTGTGTGGCCCAGGCCCGGGGGATCCTATCAGTGTACTAAACTTTGGGCCCTTTTGTGCCCCTTACTTGTGCACGGGTAGTTGCGGCCGCACCTGTGGCGCGGCTTGACGGGGGAAGTTGGGGACAAGATACAAGATCACTAGAGACGCAACCAAACTTGAAAATAGAGGATGAGCTGGACCCCCGGCAAGATCCTTGCCAGGACATCTTGTGTAACCCCGGCAAGATCCTTAACAGGATGGCTTGCAGGACACTAACAAAAGCACCACCCTTGAGGTTGAGAGCTCTGACACCATCGACAACATTGAGGCCAAGACCCAGACGCGCGCGCGTAGAGGCATGCAGATCTTTGTGGAGGCTAGAAGACGAGGTACCTAGCAAGATCCTTGCCGGAGACGTCTGCGAGGCCCCGGCAAGATCCTAGTCGAGGACGTCGACAAGACAGCGGCAAGGCTTCACCACCCCATCACCACTCCAGCGCAGCGGCCGGCCTGCCAGCCTGGCAAGCACCTGTGTGGTGGCATGCAGATCTTCGTGAAGATCCTACCAGCTCTCCAGTGCAGCAGCTGGCCAGCCAACTTGGCGCTGCATGCCTCGTCGGCATGGACGCGTGTCAAGACAGAGCGGGGCAGCGACGGACGGGACGGGTTCTACTCCCATCCACGATAAAGCTAAGGGGTACGTAAGCAGCACATTTAATGCGTTTGTCCTAAGACGCCGGTGATAAAAATAGACACTGTAACTACTTTACACCTTCTGTGTGCCACTGTGGCAGCCCCTTGGACATATAAAAGGAGGCCCACGGCATACTGCAGGCGGATTCGGAATTTTGAACCTCTCGGCCCAGCTTTCATGCGTAGCAGCTAGCCGAACTCAAGAACATAAATATACACTCAAGCAGGACTAGGTTTTATGCTTCTCGGCGACCCGAACCTAGGTAAAAATCTGTCGTGTTGATCATTAGATCTGCTCTTTGCTCTACCCCTATTCCCTGCCAAACCCTAGAAGGGATCCATGCGGTCTCGTAGGTGTCGTTCTTTGCCAATAGTATGATCATCGACATTTGTACTTTTATATTGTCTAAAGCAATAGTCTAGTTTTGACATGATAACTTAAATAGTCAAGCATATCAACAAGCAACCATGTCTTTCAAAATATCAACGATAAAATAAGTTATCCCTAGCCCATCATGCTCAATCATTGATCCATTCATGAAACACACTCACATATTAACTACACCCAATGCTCAAGTACGATCATAGTGCCCCCTAGTTGGTGCTTTATAAAAGAAGATGGAGACTTAAATTCAAAATAAAAATTACGTAAAGTAAAAGAAAGGCCCTTCGCAGAAGGAAGTATGGAATTTTAGAGGTGCCAACAAAAACGAAAATGACTTAGAGTTTGCAACACTTTCCATTCTAGATATATCAAAGGTGGTTCCCAAACAGAAATTAAAGTTTATTCCTTTTTCCACCATACTTTCACTTTCCATGGCTAGCAGTATCCACGGGTGCCTTCCATACCAACACTTTCCAAGGAATTTATTATTTGACAACATAAAGTAAATTCATTTTTCATTTCGGGTCTGGGCATCCCTGAACCTTTGCCTTATTATCATGCAATGACAAGTGAATAAACACTCACCGTGAGAATAACACATCTAGCATGGAAAATATTAGCCGCCCCTCACCGCCTTGCGAGCAGTACGAGCACACAAAAGAGAAATTTATTTTGAATATTAGAGATGGCACATACAAATTTGCTTAGAATGGCAAAAGAATACTGCATATAGGTACATATAGTGGACTTATGTGGCAAAAATGGTTTAAAGGATTTTGGATGCACAAGTAGTGATCATACTTAGTGCAAAATGAAGGCTGTAAAAAGATTGAGAAGCGACCAACCAAGAAACGAATAATCTCATAAGCAAGCATTGAGCATAATTAACACCGAATAATGCACCACAAGTGGGATATAATTTCATTGCATAATTATTGACTTTTGTGCTTGCATAGGGAATCACAAACCTTAACACCAATATTCTTACTAAAGCATAATTACTCATCAAGATGACTCACATATCACATCATCATATCTCAAAACTATTACTAAGAATCAAGTTTATTTTGTCCAATGATCTTCATGAAAGTTTTTATTATATCCTTATTTAATATCTATCACTTTGGGACTAATTTTCATGTGTTGCTTTTGATGAGCTCAAACAAATATAAGTGAAGAGCATGAGCATAATATTTATTTCTCTCAAATTAATTTAAGTGAAGCAAGAGAGAATTTCTTGAAAATTTTACTAACTCTCAAATAAATCTAAGTTAAGAAAGAGAGTATTTCTTCAAAAATACTAAAGCACACCGTGCTAAAAAAGATATAAGTGAAGCACTAGAGCAAATCCATAGCTCATAAAATTTTTAAGTGAAGCATAGAGAGCAATTCTAACAAGTCATGACATGATTTTGGCTCTCTAAAATAGGTGTGTCCAGAAAGGAATCAAGACTTAAAACATAAAATAAAACAAGCAAAGACTCATATCATACAAGACTCTCCAAGAAAAACACATAGTATGTGACGAATAAAAATATAGCTTCGAGTAAAATACCGATGGTCGTTAGAAGAAAGAGGCGATGCCACTCAGGGGCATCCCCAAGCTTAGTTGGTTTCTCTTTTTTGGATAATAGCTTGGGATGCCGGGGCACCCCCAATCTTAGGCTCTTCTTACTCCTTATTCCTTTATCCATCGTCAGATAACCCAAAACCTGAAAACTTCAATCACGCAAAACTCAACAAAACCTTCGTGAGATCCGTTAGTATAAGAAAACAAATCACTACTAAAGTACTGTAGCAAACCAATTCATATTTTATGCTTGCATTATATCTACTGTATTCCAACTTTTATATGGAAAAATCTCATCAAAGGAAACCGTAGAATCAGCAAAACAAGCACACAACACGTACAAAAGAGAATCTGTCAAAAACAGAACAGTCTGTAGCAATCTAGATATTTCGAATACTTCTGTAACTCCAAAAACTCTAAAAAATTAGGACGACTTGGGCAATTTGTATATTAATCTTCTGCAAATGGAATTGGTATCCTATCGCTTGGTTAAAAATTAGAATTGTTTTCATGAGTGCAAAAGTTTCTGTTTTTCAGCAAGATCAAACAACTATCACCCAAGAAGATCCTAACGGCTTTACTTGGAACAAACACTGATTAAAACACAAAAAACACAATCATAATAGTAGCATAATTGTGCTAACAATAAAGAACATAAAGCAAAAAGCAAAATAAATTTTATTCATTGGGTTGCCTCCCAACAAGCGCTATTTTTCACGCCTGTCGTGGACATAACACGGCAGATGTCCTAGCGGAAGGACTTAGTCGTGGAGCCATCGCAACTAGGTTAGCTTTAAGGGGGTTAAACATGACAAAGGACATAGAGAGTTTACCCAGGTTTGGCCCCTCTCAACGAGGTAAAAGCCTACTCCTGCTTTGTGTTGTATTGCTAGGGTTTCGATTACCAGGGAGAGAATACGCTTGAACTAGTTCTCGGTTGTTTGTTTCTTGAGTTAACCCGCCGTCGGGTCACCCCTTTATAGACACAGGTTCATGCCCAGTGGCTTATAGAGTCCCGACTGGCTCATACATAACATGTACGGCTCGGTGACTAACTAAGCTTACCTTACAATACAAGCTATACATGTGGCGGTTCATCCTTTTGGGCCTGAAGTCGCTTCTGGGTCTTGGGCTGTCAATAGGCTTGCTATGACCCACCATCTTCACTGATAAGTCGCCAGTGGTATGACTCGGCCCCTCCTGGGCGGTTCATACCCAGTAGTTATATCCCCAACATTAGGCCCCATGTTGATTTGAACTTTTTCACATCAATCTTCAGTACCCAACTTGTCAAAATCTTGCATCGTCCTTTTAACAAATTTACTGTAACCCGCCATGACATCAGCTCATAGAACTTCCTTAACCACCATGACGTCATTTCGCATTAACTTTGCATGAGGCCCAAAACATCTTTAATTGATCCTTATCTTAATGATCATGTCGAAAATCGAGGCATCCATATAGCCATATGATGATTTCGGCCACCTCGATTCCCGTGCATGCCCTGTATCCATCCTATTATAAATACGGAGGGGGTCCTTTTCATTTTCCCCCCTTTCCTCCTTGTCTTCATCTTCCTCTCATGACTCCTCTATAGCCTCGAGCTCCGTCGTCGCCGCCGCCGTCCTCCATCCGCTGCACCAACTCAGGCCGATGCATCAACCTGACGGGTCGAGAGAACGCCGGCGCTCCACTGCAGTCCATCTGCATTCATAAGTATTCATCTCTTTGTACCTCAGATCTGCATTAGGCTTAGCCTTGTTCATAGGTGTTCTTCATTGTTATTCACTTTCTCCTTTAGCTCGAATAGCTTTTGATCTGAACATGGTATGAAATTTGTGTGGTAGCAGTTTAGCATTCATTTTTAACATCAGAATATTTCCTCTCCATAGAAGACCCCATTGGAGAAAATGAACTTTTCTGCTCCCGCCACCTTAGGTTAAGAATTTACTGGCTTTTCTGAGTAGCTACAGATCCAAAATTACAGCTCCAGTCTGTGAAATATGTTTGTCCATCACTTAGCAAAATTTTCACCAATATATTTGAAGTACCATAACTTCCATGGTGGCTTATATCATAAATGTGATCTGCCATATAATATTAAGCCCCGTTTTAAGCCGCTGACATGTGCTTCCTAACCTATATAACTCGGTAGCAATCTCTGGTTTAACCATGCTTACTTATTCATCCTCCTAATTTGATTCTGCACCATGTACCTAGCATTTAACCTCTGGCCGGTTTAATAACATAATCCATGACCCGACAGGTACCATTAGCCTCCTTTTAAGCCGCCAATTTGAATATCCGCGTACTTCAGTGTTCATCTTCTGGCTTAACATGTCAGCCGTTTATAGCACTTTACCTTTGAATCAATGGTCTGGTTTAATAGCATAATCTTAAACCGGTAATATTTGTTTCTTTTAGGCCTTCAACCTTAAAATGGGCAAAACTGTCACTGCCTATAAATGGGTCATTTCCCAGGTTACCGAGGAAGAGTTGAACGAGTATGTTCAAATAGGCATCCTAGCCAAAAAAGATGTCATCCATTGGAGGGTGTCAGGCATAGAAACCCCTCTTGAGCCCAAGGAAGTGAAGTAATTGTCTTCACTGATCATATGCTTCGGGGATTCAGCCCCCCGGCTCAAAATTCTTCCACAATGTGCTGCATTTTTCCAAGCTCCACCCACAAGACATCAGACCAAATTCCGTTTCAAACATATGCAACTTTCAAGTATTCTGCGAGGTGTACCTTCAACAGGAGCCCACCATTGAGATATTCAGGGAATTTTACTATTTAAACCGGCAGAACGAGTTCACAGACGGACCCAGCCTAGAGCTAGGCAGCATCTCTATACAGCGGTGGAAATAAGCCACTTTTCCAGCTGCCACCCTTCCCAGTCATCCCAAAGACTGGGACCAAACCTGGTTTTATTGCAAATCACTTCTCTTGAAGGGGAAAATCCTCTATCGGGTTATCGTGCCAGTCGGCTTAGCAACATGCATCCTATGCCAGACCACATCAGCACAAAGCAACGGGCCAAATATGCGCCCATTCTTTCAAAAAATAGGGCCTTCATGGCTAATGGTTTGACTGGCATCGACCTTGTCCGGTGCTGGGTTTCATGGAGGATATTGCCCCTAAGCCACCGACCCGGCTTAATGTGTGAGTACACTGGCGACTTGAAAGATCCACTCCGCCACTGCTAGACAGAGATGACTGAAGAGGACATCAATGATATGACCACATCTCTCCTGAACGGGAGTTTGGAAGATTGCAGCAAAGTTGGATTGAATCCTTTCTATGCTCTCAACCAACCACTAGCTGTAAGCTTTTAAGCTATTTCCGGTTTAAGCAATGTCTCTCATTCAAACTGTCTTTTCATAACCCATTTTATTTGCGCAGGCCGATTCCTCTTTCTGGAAGAAGAAATTAGATAAGCCGGTCAAGAAGGCCCGAACAAAGAGCAAAGCTATCAAAAAGCCTACCAAGAAGAAGACCAATCCCGCCGAGTTATTCAACTTGGATGATAATGATGATGATGAGTTGGAGGTAGAACTTGATTCCCTTGGCTCATTTTTTGTACATCTTATTGATAATGACTATTACCAGGATGATGCAGAGGCCAGCCATGCAGATGATGAAGAGGTAATTACTCTTCCCTCCGGCTCAGAACCTCTGCCAACACAGAAAAGTCGACAAGCAAGCCGGAAAGTAAGATTTTCTCACCCCTTAGCTTACTTGGATCCCAACTTTATTTTGAAGAAACAATAGCATGAAGCTCGCCGCACAACCTGGAACAACGGCGGTGGGGTTTTATCCTCTGGTTTACCCAACACACCGATTCCTCGCAAGTGTCATTGTCGGTGTCAAAACCGGCGGATCTCGGGTAGGGGGTCCCGAACTGTGCGTCTAGGCGGATGGTAACAGGAGGCGGGCGACACGAAGTTTACCCAGGTTCGGGCCCTCTTGATGGAGGTAATACCCTACGTCCTGCTTGATTGTTCTTGATAATATGAGGAGTACAAGAGTTGATCTACCATGAGATCGAAGAGGCTAAACCCTAGAAGCTAGCCTATGGTATGATTGTTGTTGTTGGTCCTACGGACTAAACCCTCCGGTTTATATAGACACCGGAGGGGGCTAGGGTTACACATAGTCGGTTACAAGGAAGGAGATCTACATATTTGTATTGCCAAGCTTGCCTTCCACGCCAAGGAGAGTCCCATCCGGACACGGGACGGAGTCTTCAATCTTGTATCTTCATAGTCCAACAGTCCGGCAAAAGGATATAGTCCGGCCGTCCGGATACCACCTAATCCAGGACTCCCTCAGTAGCCCCTGAACCAGGCTTCAATGACGACGAGCCCGGCGCGCAGATTGTCTTCGGCATTGCAAGGCGGGTTCCTCCTCCGAATACTTCATAGAAGATTTTGAACACGAGGATCGTGTCCGGCTCTGCAAAACAAGTTCCACATACCACCGTAGAGAGAATAATATTTCCATAAATCTAATCTGCTGACGTACCCTGTAGTGTGACATCACACCATAGCCAGGTCTTTATTCGAATCGTTTTTCATAACCAATCTCAGCGTGTTTCGCGAGGCGGTTTCCTTGGCACGTCTTGTCGAAGCAGAGATTGTGTCCCCTTTATTACGGGATTCTCATCAATACGGACGTGGGTAACCCAACCGTGCCTATTGGTAGGACTCCTAGATCTTAGGAAAGTCCCAAACGGCCATGAGGAGGACGCTTGATATTCACCCTCTTTATAAAGGGGACAAGGCCTTTTCCTCTCGATCTTAATCGAATCCGCCTCCCGCCTCGAGTTCCAACACCCAAAGCTCAGGTTTAGGCACTTCGGACCTTCAACTATGTCCGGATCCAACCTTCAAGGTTGGTGGATGCCTTCCTCCGTCATGGAGGAGGACATCTAGAAGTTGAGAGAGGCCAGATATATGACCACCAAAATTTCAGATCGGCTGCCTGTCCGAGGGCAAGTCGTCCCTACTCCCGAACCCAACGAGAGCGTCGTGTTCGTCTCCCACTTCCTCCGAGGACTAGGCCTCGCTCTGGATCCCTTTGTTAGGGGTCTTATGTTCTATTATGGGCTAGATTTTCACGATCTGGCCCCGTATTCCCTTCTTCACATCTCGACATTTATTGTCCTATGTGAGGCCTTCCTTTGCATTACCCCTCACTTCGGCCTGTGGCTCAAGACCTTCGATGTGAAGCCGAAGATGATCGAGGGGCAGCACGCAGCGTGCGGAGGCGCTTCAATAAGCAAAATTGCTGACGCTCCATGGCCTGAGGGATACTTCATAGAGGTGTCCGGATTGTGGCAGCGGGAGTGGTTCTACATCACAGCTCCCCGAAGTGCCAAGTGGGTAGCTGCCCCCACATTTCGCTTAGGCCCCCCACCACAACTGATGTCATGGATCGGCAGGGGGTTGAGCTGGGGTCCAGCCAAGGACGTGCCAATACTGCAAAGCCATATCCGAGATCTCTTTGAGAGAGATTTCAGTCTGGTTATGGTAGTTCAAGTCATGCTAGTTCGTCAAGTCCAGCCTTGCAAACGCCGGCCCCTTCGCATGTGGTAATTCAAACTGGAAGGACCGCGAGCTATTCAACATTTCCTCGTCATGACGAATGAAGAGATGTACAAATTGTTCTTCAGACCACAAATAATGTGTCCGGACATCACTGAGGATGCAAGTCTGAGCTGCAATCGCTCGGATATCCAAGTAAGTAGCCCCGCATCCGAACACACTGTCCGTTTATTTATCGCAACATTGCCCTAAAAAAGCCGCTCTTTGACCCAGGATTGGATAGCAAAGGCAAAGCTGATCAGGTGTTTGGCCCCCCTCCCTGAGACCTCACCAAATCCCATGCTAACCAGGATGCTGGAGATCGCGCCTTATCAAGCGCCCTCAGGAGAAGATAAAGGGGGAACAAGGAGGCTAGCGCTTTCGCGAAGGAGGTTAGCCGGGGGGGAGGAACTGAAACTTCCTCTCCCCAGGGACGGAAGAGAACCGCCTCTGAGGACCCGGAGACAACGGTCTCCAAACGGGGGAAGAAATCTCCGCCGGAGGGTCCTGCCCTGCAAGGTTGTTAGAATCGTGATTCTGTTATAAGATTCTATGACTTTACGATCCAAACTTACCCATCTGATTCTACGATTTTAGTTCAGAAAATCTACGTTTCTACGATCCTGGTAGCAAAGATTCTACAATTTACGATTCTACCATCAGAGCTCCGATCCAATTCAAAATCGCGATTCTGACAACCTTGCTACCCTGGGGGATACCCTGGCCGCACTATGCCCTCAAGGGGATCAACCCTCCACCGAGCTATAAGTAAAAGGGTACTTAATAATGAAAATATCTTGCCTTACTTCTAAGGAAAACAACCGAAGCATTTATCTTGAAGTTCGGATCTTAGCCCTTCTCGGCAGAGCTCGTCTTCAGGGGATCTTCTTCTAGAGTTGATGGAGAGCGAAACGCCTCCCCCTGCCATACCACCTCATGAGGCGGGCGACCCCGAGGTGTCGTCGCGGAGGGTTTCTCCTGATCCAGCAAGGCCAGAAGGTAATCCTATGGCCACCCGAAGTCCTCAGTATCCGGCTCTTGAAGAGGGCAATCGAAAGAGTCCGGCATCGTCTGGTGTATGGTCGGACGTACTGAGGCTATCTCAGAAGAGCACCGCACGTTGATGGGTATGATGATTGAAAGGATTTCGTCCGCCGAAAGTGGGTTGCATGAAGCCTTTATGAGTCTACTGACGGGTTTTGAAGTACGCGAAATGATGTACATTTTTGACAGTACCGCACATTTTTAGATGTGCCCTGTGTAGATAGTAGCCCCTGAGACTCTGGGTGCTGTCGAAGATGACAACACACAGAGGATCATAGTCCCAGGAATAATCATGTCGCCTTAATATGCAGGTGGCGGAGGGTCCGGTGGCCAGCCGGATTAATGAGTTTACCGAGCTAAAGCGGCAGCTTGACGTGGCAGACGCCGACATCGTACTTGTCAACAAGCGGCTTGACGAGGCACAGGGTATGTGATTCCTCCGATGACACATGGGAAGAGGAGCATGATGCCAGTATCTATAACATGTGTGTGAATGCAGATGAAGCTGCGGCCGTGGAGAATCTTCGGGCGGAACTTGCCCGAGCCAAAGAACAAGCCAGGAAAAAGCGATGCAGCTGCCCTAAAGGCAATCGAGGAGCTGAAAGACGAACAGGCTGCTCACTGCCAAAGCAAGGAGGAAATAGCCAGGATGGCTGTGGAATTGAAGAACGCCGCTGACCGTTACGAGCTTCTTGAAAAGGAAGATCGAGCGAAGAGGACAGACCTGGAGAAGGCCACGATGGCGACCAAAGACACCCGCTCTGCAATGAGAGCGATGAAGGAGGAGCTGCGTCAAGCCGTGGATATCGCGGCTGGGAAGCCCTTTATGCTGCGGATGAAGTTTGGAGATCCTCGGTACGCCCCTTTGGACCGGCTGTGGAGTTCTGCGGACGCATATCTGGACTTAGCGGCGAGTGCTGCCGATGCGGCCGGATACTTCCGAGATCAAAAAGATCGCGAAGTGGAAAAGCTGTTCTGGTCACAATTTAACGTTCCAGAGCGTCCGCTTCCATTAACTGATCGGTTGGCCGAATGGGCCGAGCTGAATAGGTTGTCCGGACTTGCCATGAGGTCTGTTGTGGATCATCTATGGCCGGAAAGGCCAAAGCCGAACAATTATTTTAGTTTGGTGCAGCAATTCCTTGGTGCGGTGCCGCACATCAACGCGATGAAGAGGTCGGTGTGCGTAGAGGGTGCGCAGATGGCCCTTGCCCATGTGAAGACATATTCGGCGGAGATGGAGGCCACCGCCATTGCAGCCCAAGATTTGGATGAGAGCCGAGTACCTGCCGAGCACTACTTTCAAGAAGTTCTTGAGGGCGCTCATTCGATAGAAGCGCAGTGCTCGAAGAATATTATGTTCTAATGACATGTATTCCCATTGAAAAACAATGTTTTATTGAGTTTATCAAGGTTGTTTTTATACTTTTGCCCGAAAGTACTATGATGCCTCCTGTGCGGCCGTTTATCTATATATGTATATAACCTGAAAGATGGCAGTCATCGGCTTCAGCCCCCACGCATATAATGCGGGGGTGCTCGCAGAAGACGCATGTTCACACTTGATCCAACGTCTTGGTGAAAGTGCAACTATCCCTAGGTGGTTTTGGTAATTCATAACAACATATAGCTCATTGAGCTAATGCTATTCCAAGATGATTATTTCAGGAAAGCTCAATGATTGGCATGGCATGGATGGTGAAAGTGGAACCCTCAAAATGCTAAGGACAAAGGATTGGCTCAAGCTCAAAAGCTCAAGACTCTTCATTTTATATTTTAGTGATCCAAGATCACATTGAGTCTTTAGGAAAAGCCAATACTATCAAGGAGGGATGAGGTGTTGCTTAATGAGCCTCTTGCTTCATGTGCTTAGTGATATGCTCCAAAACCCTCAACTACTTTCCCATATCCACATATGACCTAAACCCTAAGCCAAACTCGGTCCTACCGATTCTTTCTATCCGGCGCCACCGAGTTTCACTTGTCATAAGCCACTGCCAAACCCTAGCAATTCGGTTCTACCGATAGGGATCTCGGTCTCACCGAGATGGGATTGCAAACTCTCTGTTTCCCTTTCGTAACTTTTCGGTCTCACCGAAAGAGCGAATCGGTCCCACCGAGATTGCAATGTAAATTCAGTGTTTCCTTTTTGTAACTTTTCGGTCTCACCGAAAGAGCAAATCGGTCCCACCGAGTTTGCCTGACCAACTCTCTGGTTAGCTAATTACCAAAATCGGTCTCACCGAGTTTGTGTAATCGGTCTCACCGAGATTACGTTATGCCCAAACCCTAACCATATCGGTCCTACCGAGTTGCATGTCAGTCCCACCGAAAATCTCTAACGGTCACTAGGTTTACCTTTTCGGTCCGACCGAGTTTGTTGATTCGGTCCCACCGAGATTGGAAAACTGTGTGTAACGGTTGGATTTTGTGTGGAGGCTATATATACCCCTCCACCTCCTCTTCATTCGTGGAGAGAGCCATCAGAACACATACACAATTCCAACTCATATGTTCTGAGAGAGAACCACCTACTCATGTGTTGAGACCAAGATATTCCATTCCTACCATATGAATCTTGATCTCTAGCCTTCCCCAAGTTGCTTTCCACTCAAATCTTCTTTCCACCAAATCCAAATCCTATGAGAGAGAGTTGAGTGTTGGGGAGACTATCATTTGAAGCACAAGAGCAAGGAGTTCATTACCTACACACCATTTGTTACTTCTTGGAGAGTGGTGTCTCCTAGATTGGCTAGGTGTCACTTGGGAGCCTCCGACAAGATTGTGGAGTTGAACCAAGGAGTTTGTAAGGGCAAGGAGATCGCCTACTTCGTGAAGATCTACCGCTAGTGAGGCAAGTCCTTCGTGGGCGATGGCCATGGTGGGATAGACAAGGTTGCTTCTTCGTGGACCCTTTGTGGGTGGTTGCTTCTTCGTGGACCCTTCGTGGGTGGAGCCCTCCATGGACTCGCGCAACCGTTACCCTTTGTGGGTGGAGCCCTCCGTGGACTCACGCAACCGTTACCCTTCGTGGGTTGAAGTCTCCATCAACGTGGATGTAGGATAGCACCACCTATCCGAACCACGGGAAAAACATCCGTGTCTCCAATTGCGTTTGAATTCTCCAAACCCTTCCCTTTACATTCTTGCAAGTTGCATGCTTTACTTTCCGCTGCCAATATACTCTTTGCATGCTTGCTTGAATTGTGTGATGATTGCTTGACTTGTCCTACAATAGCTAAAATCTGCCAAGAACTAAAATTGGGAAAAGGTTAAGTTTTTATTTGGTCAAGTAGTCTAATC
The DNA here is from genome assembly GCF_018294505.1 of Triticum aestivum. Classification (NCBI taxonomy): domain Eukaryota; kingdom Viridiplantae; phylum Streptophyta; class Magnoliopsida; order Poales; family Poaceae; genus Triticum; species Triticum aestivum. The sequence goes on along the minus strand of NC_057809.1, from coordinate 390,011,796 downwards.
ACCCCCCCTCTAGACATACTTTCGATCCTACAAGTGGTATCAGAGCTTTGGTCTCCATTTGCTTTGATCTCCATAGCTTTTGGTGGTCATAGCCTTGGTTTCACAACCTAGGAGAGTATGGCGTCTAGCGAGGGAAATTATCACCGTAGAGGTCCTTACTTTGATGGTACTAATTTTGCTAGTTGGAAGCATAAAATGAAAATGCATATTCTTGGACATAACCCCGCCGTTTGGGCTATTGTGTGTGTTGGTTTGCAAGGTGACTTCTTTGATGGGAAAGAACCAAACCGTGAAGCTACCGCGGATGAGTTGAAGATGTTGCAATACAATGCTCAAGCTTGTGATATTCTCTTCAACGGATTGTGCCCCGAAGAATTCAACAAAATCAGCCGTCTTGAGAATGCAAAGGAAATTTGGGACACTTTGATTGATATGCACGAAGGTACCGACTCCGTCAAGGAATCCAAGTTGGATGTGCTTCAAAGTCAACTTGACAAGTTCAAAATGAAGGATGGTGAAGGTGTCGCTGAAATGTACTCTAGGCTTGCTCTCATCACAAATGAGATTGCCGGCTTAGGAAGTGAAGAGATGACCGATAGATTCATCATCAAGAAGATTCTAAGAGCCTTGGATGGAAAATATGATACCGTGTGCACATTGATCCAAATGATGCCCAATTACAAAGATCTCAAGCCAACGGAGGTGATTGGAAGAATTGTTGCTCATGAGATGTCACTTAAGGATAAAGAGGAACTTCACAACAAATCAAGTGGTGCCTACAAAGCCTCATGTGAAGCCCCTACATCATCAAGTGAGAAACAAAACTTCAATGAAGAATTGAGCTTAATGGTGAAGAACTTCAACAAGTTCTACAAGAGTAGAAGCAAAGATAGAAGCTTCAAGTCAAGGTCCTACAATGACAAAAGATCTTCTAGTCGAGAGCGAAACTGCTACAGTTGTGGAAGACCCGGACACTATTCCAATGAGTGTACGGCTCCCTACAAGAGAAGAGAAGATTCTCCAAAAAGAAGAAGCAAAGAATCACCACCAAGAGAGAGAAGGAGTAGAGATGATCGTTATGAACGAAGATACTCACGGAGAAGCAAGGATTCGGAAAGGAAGGAAAAATCATCAAGGAGCTACACAAAACGAAGACATCAAGCTCATGTTGGTGAATGGGTATCCGGCTCCGACTCCGACAGCCACTCCGAGAGAAGTTATCACTCCGACTCCGAAGATACTCAAGATGAAGGTGTTGCCGGTCTAGCACTTGTGTCAACCAACTCCTACGACATATTTGACTCACCAAATGAAGGAATTGGAAGATGCTTCATGGCCAAAGGTCCTAAGGTAACACACCCCGAGTATGTTGATTTCAATAGTGATGAAGATGACTTGTTAGGTGATGATTTGCTTGTTGACAACTCTAGTGATGAATACTATGATGAAACGTCAATTAATCATGCTAATCAAGATAAAACGAATGACAATGATAAGGAGAAGATTGAGGCTCTAACTAAAGAACTAAACACTCTTAAGTTAGCTCATGAAACTATCTTCGAAGATCATCGAGAACTTTTAAGAGCTCATGAGAAATTACGCTTTGAAAAGCTCAATCTTGAGCAAGAGCATGAGTTCTTAAAAGCAATCAATGATGATCTCCGCAAGAAAAGTTCTTCTTACATTGCCAAGCGTTTACTCTTATCCACTTACATGCCTCAAGTCAAGTCTAGTAACAAGAACAAGAAAGATTCTTCCTCTAGCAGTAACAATGATCATGCTAAATCCAATATTGTTGCTTCTAGTAGTTCTCTTGATTCCACTAATGATTCTCTTAGCCAAGTTACACTTGAGCAAGAAAATAGCTTATTGAAGGGAATTATAGAGAAAGGAGTGTACAAAAGCCTTGCCGGGAGTAAGCAATTCGAGGAAATTGTGCGCAAGCAAGGAATGCACCGGAAGAATCAAGGTGTTGGTTTTGAACGAAAGTTCAATGCCAATGGAGTTGAGTGGGAAGAAGATCAATACCCCAAGACAAAGTTTGTTCCTCAACAAGAGAAGTATGATACTTCTTTCAAGGGGACACAAGCTCAAGATGATCTTCCACCACAAGACTACAAGCAAAAAGGCAAGGACAAGCTTCAAGAGGAAATTGATGCATTTGAAGAAGCTCCTAAGACCTTAGTCAAGTGGATTCCCAAGACTACTTCAAGTTCCACTTCATCAAGTACGACTACAACTCCAAGGATTCCCATCAAGATGGTGTGGATCCAAAAGAAGAAGAACTAGAGAGTTCTTGAGGGTGACTCCGCCAACATACTTCACTCTTATCATTTTGGCAAGAACAAGTGCAATCAACTTCCACATCTTGCACTAGTTCAAGGAGTCACAAACCCTCTTGTTGGTAAGACAAGGGACAAGGTAACCTAAAAGTTTTCATGGACATCATCTTGTGTGTGCATCACTCTATGTCTATGGATATCCTTGTTTGTTCCTTGTGGGACTAACCCATGTAGGTATTGAAAGTGCAATTCACTCAAATGGATAGCTCCAAGTGATCTACATCAACATTGAGCATCCACATCTTCAACATCTACATGAAGTCATCATCGACAAAACCCGAGGTTAGTTCATCCCTCTAAGGGGGGATATCACATCTAGGGGGAGCTTTACTCTAAGACTTGAGCTAAAGCAACTCTAAAGATGTGAACACAACAATGCTTTATGTAAAAGTGGTAACCCCACTTGAGCTTAAACGATGAGTATGACCTATGATCAAGTGTTCTCACTTGACTCCTAAGTCAATATACTCATATATAGATGACCTTGTCATCGCAAATTGCTTGATAGATGCTAGAATTGGTTGTGCATGCCTTGTCACATATTTCATTTGCCATCTTATTGTGTGAGCATGCTGGTTGCATATTTTACTCATTCGAGGACATCCACTTGTTGTTTTGATTGTTTGGTTTTATTTCCTTTTGCCAAGTGGATGGACAAGAATGCCTAAGAACCTCCTCTAGCTATCTATGCTTTTCTCGTCTCAAACTCTATTCATGCTACATCACAAAATTTGATCAAGTCAGATTCGAACCACTCTGTGTGAGGAGCGCTCGGAGTCCCCGATTCGTCATAGACTTAAACTTCCAAAACCTCTTTATGATTCTCGGTCTGACCGATACCCTACTTTCGGTCCTACCGAGATCATTAAGTTGATCTAGGTTTTCGATCTCGGTGCAACCGATTTGAACCATTCGGTCACACCGAGTTGCAATAACTGTATACAGTTTTGCATCTCGGTGCCACCGAGTTGTTCCACTCGGTCACACCGACAGGGTCGGGCTATATATAGTCACGGGCAAAAATTTGGAAATTTCTCCGAACCCCTTCGCCCGCGCGATAGCCTGCTCTGCCAACGTGGTCTCCGGATCGTCTCCTCGCCGCCAGCCGCCTCCAGTCGCTGGTCTTCATCGCCGTCAACGGAATTCAACCCCGCCGTTGCCGCCGTAGCGCGTCTCCGCCGAACTAGGGTATGGACTCGATCTTTGTGCTATTCCCCAATCCGATTCCTAGCACATTGTGTTCTTAATGATTCTTGCCACGATTGAAACACTTCTATCCAGTCAATGCGTTCGTAGATTAGTTTTGATTCGAAAATTTTAGGGTTAGGTTTCCGCCGAAACCATCTCGGACCCACCGAGTTGAAAAACTCGGTCCCACCGATTTGGCTTATGCCATTGCACAAGTGAGACTTGGTCTGACCGAGAATTACTTATCGGTGTGACCGATTTTGGAACTCTGTGAAACCCTAGCAGTCTCGGTGCCACCGAACTGTGACTCGGTCTGACCGAGTTCACTAGTTTAGGTTCCAAAACTGCTTCGGTATCACCGAGTTTAAAAATTGGTAGATCCGAGATGATTTCAGTGGGAAACTAAAACTAAGTTTTTGGATCATTCTTTTGCAAAAATCTCTGCATTTTGTGATGCTCATCTATAAACTATTCACAGGGTCAGCAGTCAGAGTTTGCATCATGTCAGACCAAAGTGCTAGCCAGAACATGTCAGAACAGCAAGTGCAGATGAGTGACGGCACTAGTCCCTCAAGTTCTTCAGATGATGGCAGCAGAAGTACTCCTAGCAATTTGCCAAAAGCTGCCACCAGACAGAGGAAGAAGAGAACTTCAGATTCTGAGGATGAAGATTATGTGGCAGAGGAAGAGGAAGCCACATCAAAGAGAGTTGAGCTAGCATAGGGCACAAAGCCAGGCCTAAAGATCAAAAGGCCAGCAGGCAGGCAGCCTATGCCAAAGGCCAGAGCTTCAACCAAGATTTCTGAGAAGCCCACTCCCATAGAGCCAGTTGCTGCTGAAGGCAAGAAGAGGAAGGAAAGGGTCAAGAAGACCGTAGCCAGAGTGCTTGGAAAGGCTTCCATCATGGAAGAGGAAGAGGAAGAAGAGGTTGCTGCACCAGCACCTAAGGCACCTAAGCTTATGGGTGATGCTATCAGGACAGGGGCTGCCACATCTAAGCCCAAAGAAGCACCCAAAGCTGCCTCCAAGCCCAAGTCTGCCCCAAAGAGAAATACGAGGAGCATACCTGCAACTGAGAAGAACAAGGCCCCAGTGCTTGAAGCTGCTGAAGAAGATGATGAAGAGCATGTTCTGAGAAAGCTCAAGCCCAAGATCCCAGACCACAATGATGCTCATCCTGTGGCTGAGGATATGAAACTCAGGAGAGATTCAGGGCTCCGGAAGTGGAGAGAAGCAGACCCGTATGCTTCAAGGAGAAGGACTGCAGTTGACTACAGGTTTCACACCAAGGAGCAGCAAGACTTTTATGAGACAGTGCTGCTTGATAAGAAGCCCATAGTTTGTGATATGAGATGGGTCGATTGGCAATACATCAAGGACAATGAAGAGCACTATCCTGGAGTGCAAGAAAGCTTCAATGCTTGTGGAGTAGCAGACTTTGTTGGGCAGAAGCTCACAAAGTGGAACGAGGAACTCATTATGCAATTCTACTCCACATCACATTTCTACCCAGATGGAAAGATCACATGGATGTCTGAAGGTACGAGGTACCAATCTACAGTTGCTGAGTGGGCACAGCTCATTAATGCCCTAGAGGAGCATGAGGATGACTTAGATATCTATGCCAAGAAGAAGATGGACCATAACTCAATGTCAAACATGTACAAGGAGATCCCAAATGAAGCACTTGATACTTTCAAGTTTGGCTCAATGCATTATCTTCTGTTAGGTCTGCCTACAATCAATTGGATTTTGAGGCACACCTTGTTGCCCAAGTCAGGTGATCACAAGATGATCAGAGGCCATGCAATCAATTTGCTTCATGTATTTGATGTGCCTCAGAAATTCAAAGTCATGAGCCTCATAGTAGAGACTATCAAGAGGACTGCAGCTGATCAGAAGAGGAGCTGTGGATATGCCCCTCAAATTCAGGAGCTCATTAACTCAAAGATGGGCACGGGCATATACTTATTGGACAAGGAACACCTGCCCATCCGTCCAGATTTTGAGGACAATCAAGTTGTGATGACTGAGAATGAACCATCATCTGCACAAGCACAAGCAAAGAAGGAGAAGGCGAGGAAGGAGAAAGGCTGCCAAGATGCCAACTCAAGAGGAGGCATCTGAGTATTTCTTGAAAACCAAACAAGAGCAGCTTGGTTACTTGATTGCATCCACACTGAGGATTGAGCAAGGACTGGCCACCCTCACTCAGAATCAGCGGAGCTTAGAGAGAATCATGGAACAAAAGTTCTATGACTTGGATGTCAAAGTAACAGAGATTCAGACTGCAGTGGAACAACTTCAGGATGACATGCAGGAGAGGAGAGGCAAGACTACAACTGATGCATTTGCCAGAGTGCCAAGAGCTCAGAGATCACATGCAGTGCCAGTTGCTGACACCAGAGCCACCACTTTTGCACCAGCTACAGCCTCAGTTCCACCAGGTCCAGCAACCACTTCAGCCTCGACTCTGACCACGTCTACAGAAGGCTTCGTCCTTGGAGTGCTCCGGACTCCACCACCACCTGAAGATCAAGCCTGAGTGTCGATCTAGCACTATGCATTTTCTAGGAACTTTTTGGTAACTTGTTTCCAAAGGGGGAGAAAAATGTATAGATCATAGGCTTCGAGAGAGAGAGTGTTGCTTTTATTCTCTCTTGCTTTATTTGGTGGTTTTTCGAACTTTGTTTGCTTTTGAGTGCTTGAGATACTATGTCATTTCTTTGTGAGACATTGATGATCATGTGTTTGATCATAAGCTACACCTAATGTTTGCTTAATGCTATTATCTTATCTATCTTATGTGATCATTTACTATTCTTGGTGATGAGTGCATGTATTTCATTCTTATCATTTTAAGCGCTCCACCAAGATGTATGTGACATGGAAGAGTAACCCATGACTCTAACTCTTTGTGCATTTGCAGTCCAAAGCAAATTTTAAATATGCACAAATTTAGGGGGAGCTCTTACTTGTCACATACTTCTCAAAGCAACGATATATTTCATGCTTATTATCATTTATCGAAGCTTTGATCTATATGTTGTCATCAATTACCAAAAAGGGGGAGATTGAAAGTGCAACTATCCCTAGGTGGTTTTGGTAATTCATAACAACATATAGCTCATTGAGCTAATGCTATTCCAAGATGATTATTTCAGGAAAGCTCAATGATTGGCATGGCATGGATGTGAAAGTGGAACCCTCAAAATGCTAAGGACAAAGGATTGGCTCAAGCTCAAAAGCTCAAGACTCTTCATTTTATATTTTAGTGATCCAAGATCACATTGAGTCTTTAGGAAAAGCCAATACTATCAAGGAGGGATGAGGTGTTGCTTAATGAGCCTCTTGCTTCATGTGCTTAGTGATATGCTCCAAAACCCTCAACTACTTTCCCATATCCACATATGACCTAAACCCTAAGCCAAACTCGGTCCTACCGATTCTTTCTATCCGGCGCCACCGAGTTTCACTTGTCATAAGCCACTGCCAAACCCTAGCAATTCGGTTCTACCGATAGGGATCTCGGTCTCACCGAGATGGGATTGCAAACTCTCTGTTTCCCTTTCGTAACTTTTCGGTCTCACCGAAAGAGCGAATCGGTCCCACCGAGATTGCAATGTAAATTCAGTGTTTCCTTTTTGTAACTTTTCGGTCTCACCGAAAGAGCAAATCGGTCCCACCGAGTTTGCCTGACCAACTCTCTGGTTAGCTATTACCAAAATCGGTCTCACCGAGTTTGTGTAATCGGTCTCACCGAGATTACGTTATGCCCAAACCCTAACCATATCGGTCCTACCGAGTTGCATGTCAGTCCCACCGAAAATCTCTAACGGTCACTAGGTTTACCTTTTCGGTCCGACCGAGTTTGTTGATTCGGTCCCACCGAGATTGGAAAACTGTGTGTAACGGTTGGATTTTGTGTGGAGGCTATATATACCCCTCCACCTCCTCTTCATTCGTGGAGAGAGCCATCAGAACACATACACAATTCCAACTCATATGTTCTGAGAGAGAACCACCTACTCATGTGTTGAGACCAAGATATTCCATTCCTACCATATGAATCTTGATCTCTAGCCTTCCCCAAGTTGCTTTCCACTCAAATCTTCTTTCCACCAAATCCAAATCCTATGAGAGAGAGTTGAGTGTTGGGGAGACTATCATTTGAAGCACAAGAGCAAGGAGTTCATTACCTACACACCATTTGTTACTTCTTGGAGAGTGGTGTCTCCTAGATTGGCTAGGTGTCACTTGGGAGCCTCCGACAAGATTGTGGAGTTGAACCAAGGAGTTTGTAAGGGCAAGGAGATCGCCTACTTCGTGAAGATCTACCGCTAGTGAGGCAAGTCCTTCGTGGGCGATGGCCATGGTGGGATAGACAAGGTTGCTTCTTCGTGGACCCTTTGTGGGTGGTTGCTTCTTCGTGGACCCTTCGTGGGTGGAGCCCTCCGTGGACTCGCGCAACCGTTACCCTTCGTGGGTGGAGCCCTCCGTGGACTCGCGCAACCGTTACCCTTCGTGGGTTGAAGTCTCCATCAACGTGGATGTAGGATAGCACCACCTATCCGAACCACGGGAAAAACATCCGTGTCTCCAATTGCGTTTGAATTCTCCAAACCCTTCCCTTTACATTCTTGCAAGTTGCATGCTTTACTTTCCGCTGCCAATATACTCTTTGCATGCTTGCTTGAATTGTGTGATGATTGCTTGACTTGTCCTACAATAGCTAAAATCTGCCAAGAACTAAAATTGGGAAAAGGTTAAGTTTTTATTTGGTCAAGTAGTCTAATCACCCCCCCTCTAGACATACTTTCGATCCTACAAGTGGTATCAGAGCTTTGGTCTCCATTTGCTTTGATCTCCATAGCTTTTGGTGGTCATAGCCTTGGTTTCACAACCTAGGAGAGTATGGCGTCTAGCGAGGGAAATTATCACCGTAGAGGTCCTTACTTTGATGGTACTAATTTTGCTAGTTGGAAGCATAAAATGAAAATGCATATTCTTGGACATAACCCCGCCGTTTGGGCTATTGTGTGTGTTGGTTTGCAAGGTGACTTCTTTGATGGGAAAGAACCAAACCGTGAAGCTACCGCGGATGAGTTGAAGATGTTGCAATACAATGCTCAAGCTTGTGATATTCTCTTCAACGGATTGTGCCCCGAAGAATTCAACAAAATCAGCCGTCTTGAGAATGCAAAGGAAATTTGGGACACTTTGATTGATATGCACGAAGGTACCGACTCCGTCAAGGAATCCAAGTTGGATGTGCTTCAAAGTCAACTTGACAAGTTCAAAATGAAGGATGGTGAAGGTGTCGCTGAAATGTACTCTAGGCTTGCTCTCATCACAAATGAGATTGCCGGCTTAGGAAGTGAAGAGATGACCGATAGATTCATCATCAAGAAGATTCTAAGAGCCTTGGATGGAAAATATGATACCGTGTGCACATTGATCCAAATGATGCCCAATTACAAAGATCTCAAGCCAACGGAGGTGATTGGAAGAATTGTTGCTCATGAGATGTCACTTAAGGATAAAGAGGAACTTCACAACAAATCAAGTGGTGCCTACAAAGCCTCATGTGAAGCCCCTACATCATCAAGTGAGAAACAAAACTTCAATGAAGAATTGAGCTTAATGGTGAAGAACTTCAACAAGTTCTACAAGAGTAGAAGCAAAGATAGAAGCTTCAAGTCAAGGTCCTACAATGACAAAAGATCTTCTAGTCGAGAGCGAAACTGCTACAGTTGTGGAAGACCCGGACACTATTCCAATGAGTGTACGGCTCCCTACAAGAGAAGAGAAGATTCTCCAAAAAGAAGAAGCAAAGAATCACCACCAAGAGAGAGAAGGAGTAGAGATGATCGTTATGAACGAAGATACTCACGGAGAAGCAAGGATTCGGAAAGGAAGGAAAAATCATCAAGGAGCTACACAAAACGAAGACATCAAGCTCATGTTGGTGAATGGGTATCCGGCTCCGACTCCGACAGCCACTCTGAGAGAAGTTATCACTCCGACTCCGAAGATACTCAAGATGAAGGTGTTGCCGGTCTAGCACTTGTGTCAACCAACTCCTACGACATATTTGACTCACCAAATGAAGGAATTGGAAGATGCTTCATGGCCAAAGGTCCTAAGGTAACACACCCCGAGTATGTTGATTTCAATAGTGATGAAGATGACTTGTTAGGTGATGATTTGCTTGTTGACAACTCTAGTGATGAATACTATGATGAAACGTCAATTAATCATGCTAATCAAGATGAAACGAATGACAATGATAAGGAGAAGATTGAGGCTCTAACTAAAGAACTAAACACCCTTAAGTTAGCTCATGAAACTATCTTCGAAGATCATCAAGAACTTTTAAGAGCTCATGAGAAATTACGCTTTGAAAAGCTCAATCTTGATCAAGAGCATGAGTTCTTAAAAGCAATCAATGATGATCTTCGCAAGAAAAGTTCTTCTTACATTGCCAAGCATTTACTCTTATCCACTTACATGCCTCAAGTCAACTCTAGTAACAAGAACAAGTAAGATTCTTCCTCTAGTAGTAACAATGATCATGCTAAATCCAATATTGTTGCTTCTAGTAGTTCTCTTGATTCCACTAATGATTCTCTTAGCCAAGTTACACTTGAGCTAGGAAATAGCTTATTGAAGGGAATTATAGAGAAAGGAGTGTACCAAAGCCTTGCCGGGAGTAAGCAATTCGAGGAAATTGTGCGCAAGCAAGGAATGCACCGGAAGAATCAAGGTTAATGGAGTTGAGTGGGAAGAAGATCAATACCCCAAGACAGAGTTTGTTCCTCAACAAGAGAAGTATGATACTTCTTTCAAGGGGACACAAGCTCAAGATGATCTTCCACCACAAGACTACAAGCAAAAAGGCAAGGACAAGCTTTAAGAGGAAATTGATGCATTTGAAGAAGCTCCTAAGACCTTAGTCAAGTGGATTCCCAAGACTACTTCAAGTTCCACTTCATCAAGTACGACTACAACTCCAAGGATTCCCATCAAGATGGTGTGGATCCAAAAGAAGAAGAACTAAAGAGTTCTTGAGGGTGACTCCGCCAACATACTTCACTCTTATCATTTTGGCAAGAACAAGTGCAATCAACTTCCACATCTTGCACTAGTTCAAGGAGTCACAAACCCTCTTGTTGGTAAGACAAGGGACAAGGTAACCTAAAAGTTTTCATGGACATCATCTTGTGTGTGCATCACTCTATGTCTATGGATATCCTTGTTTGTTCCTTGCGGGACTAACCCATGTAGGTATTGAAAGTGCAATTCACTCAAAGGGATAGCTCCAAGTGATCTACATCAACATTGAGCATCCACATCTTCAACATCTACATGAAGTCATCATCGACAAAACCCGAGGTTAGTTCATCCCTCTAAGGGGGGATATCACATCTAGGGGGAGCTTTACTCTAAGACTTGAGCTAAAGCAACTCTAAAGATGTGAACACAACAATGCTTTATGTAAAAGTGGTAACCCCACTTGAGCTTAAACGATGAGTATGACCTATGATCAAGTGTTCTCACTTGACTCCTAAGTCAATATACTCATATATAGATGACCTTGTCATCGCAAATTGCTTGGTAGATGCTAGAATTGGTTGTGCATGCCTTGTCACATATTTCATTTGCCATCTTATTGTGTGAGCATGCTGGTTGCATATTTTACTCATTCGAGGACATCCACTTGTTGCTTTGATTGTTCGGTTTTATTTCCTTTTGCCAAGTGGATGGACAAGAATGCCTAAGAACCTCCTCTAGCTATCTATGCTTTTCTCGTCTCAAACTCTATTCATGCTACATCACAAAATTTGATCAAGTCAGATTCGAACCACTCTGTGTGAGGAGCGCTCGGAGTCCCCGATTCGTCATAGACTTAAACTTCCAAAATCTCTTTATGATTCTCGGTCTGACCGATACCCTACTTTCGGTCCTACCGAGATCATTAAGTTGATCTATGTTTTCGATCTCGGTGCAACCGATTTGAACCATTCGGTCACACCGAGTTGCAATAACTGTATACAGTTTTGCATCTCGGTGCCACCGAGTCGTTCCACTCGGTCACACCGACAGGGTCGGGCTATATATAGTCACGGGCAAAAATTTTGAAATTTCTCCGAACCCCTTCGCCCGCGCGATAGCCTGCTCTGCCAACATGGTCTCCGGATCGTCTCCTCGCCGCCAGCCGCCTCCAGTCGCTGGTCTCCATCGCCGTCAACGGAATTCAACCCCGCCGTTGCCGCCGTAGCGAGTCTCCGCCGAACTAGCGTATTGTCAGGACCCCGACTCGATGTCACATCGATCTAGCCGGTAACACCTCATATCACTTTGCGGCCTCACGCACGGTATCCCCACGGGTGTCGCCTTACCTTTGCCCGGGACCGTTTGCGCCTTTTGGCTCACATATATGATAGTGTCGCTAGCATCCATGTGATAAGGAGCCCGGGCTGACATGACTAGTCGTAAACCCAAAGTGGCACAGACTTACAGGGACAGGCATCCATGACCCAGCTTCGAACGTGTCGGTCATCAGCAAGTGGGTCCGGGCTTTAGCACTGGGCTAGCAGGACTCCGGTACTCAAAGCGTGACATTTCCCCGAAGGGACAGACACAGGAACGAAGAAGGACACATGCCGGCCAGCCTAAGTGTTCCGGAGCAGTAGCAAGCTACCATGGCTCAGTGGAAACACTAGGAGACATTTCCCGGTAAGAGAGGCTACTAAAGATAAACAACTAGATGGTCAGATCCCACACATACCAAGCATTTCAATAACATACACACAATATGCTCGATATGTGCAATACAACATGGCATCACAAAATGACTCTACGACTCAAGTAATTTAATCAATAGGCTCCGAGGAGCGAGATATTACAAACATGGGGCTCATGACCCAACAATCAGAGCATACAAGTCAAAGCACAAGCGGAAGCTATCATGTCTGAGTACAGACATCTATAAATGAAAAAGGCTGAGAAGCCTGACTATCTACCAGATCCTGCCGAGGGCACAAGATCGTAGCTGAGGTAACAAGCTAAACGTCGAAGTCCACGCGGAACTACTAGCGAGACCGAAGTCTCTCTGCAAAAGCATAAATAGGCAAACGTGAGTACAAATGTACCCAGCAAGACTTACATCAGAACTAACTACATATGCTTCATTATCAACAAAGGGATGGTGGGGTTTAACTGCAGCAAGCCAGCTTTGACTCGGTGGCTATCCTAAACTACGACTGCAATGTAACTCTTTTGAGGTGGCGCACACGAGTCCACATATTCACCATATCAATACACCACTATGGAATCGCTCCCGTCTCCCTACGAGAACGCCATCCATAGCACTCACGCTTATCTTGCGTATTTTAGAGTATCCACTTTCACTTGTCTATGAACTGATATAAGCAACCCAGAAGTCCTTTTCCGCGGACACGGCTATTCGAATAGATCATATTAACCCTGCAGGGGTGTACTTCTTCACACACGCTCTCACCACTTACCGCCGTTTACACGACATGTACTCGGCAACCTTCAAGCGGAAGCCCAACGTGGGTGTCGGCCACGGCCTACCTAAACACTCAAGTCTCTAGTCCAGGTTTATCGCCTATTCGGGTTCCATCCATGAGGAGATCCGGCCGGAGTTTCGCTCACAGCCCCAAACGATGTGTACAGGGTTCCATGACACCAAACGGGTGCCCGGTTTACCCGGCCACGTGCCTACCGCATCACAGCCCACCCCTACGGTCAGCGCTGCGCACGGCCTCCAGCATACTACAAACACCAGAAACTACTTGCAACTCCTGGACAGAGGACAAGGGTGATTAAGAAGCCGAGAGGGTCCATTGGTTTCGGGCCCAATGCGTGGTAGTAGCTGAATCATGGATCACAAACACAGAACTCAATTCCTGAGGACGGCTGCAATGAGACAACCCACCATGTACTCCTACATGGCCTCTCACCGCTACCTTTACCAAATCGTGTTCACACGCTTAGCTCACACACCGTAGGACATGTTCACACACCTCTGATTCATCCCCGATGAATCAGACCTGACTCAACTCTAAGCAGTAGCAGGCATGACAAACAGGCATGAATGAGTAGGCACATCAGGGCTCAAACAACTCCTACTCATGCTAGTGGGTTTCATCTAATTACTGTGGAATGACAGGTCATGCAGAGGATAAAGGGGTTCAACTACCGCAGCAAGTAACAGATGAATCGATGTTGTCCTAATGCAGTAAAAGAGAGCAGGAGCGAGAGAGTAGGATTGTATCGGAATGAACAAGGGGGTTTTGCTTGCCTGGCACTTCTGAAGATAACATTGAGTCTTCATCAGTGTCAACGATCACATCATCGGTACACGTCTATCGAGAGGGGACAAATACCGGCAAATACAGAAAAGACACGATCAATGCAATGCACAATATGATGCATGCTATGACATGGCAATATGAATGTGTTTTGGGCTAATGCACCTAAAACCAGTTTAAATGAAGTTGGTTTGAATACAAGATTCAAATTTAAACTCCATATGTGATTATTCAAATGCCATTTACTTCATTTGCCCTAAACAGTAGTGATAAGTTGTTCTAACATGCATGAAAATGGTACAGATGGATTCCTTGAATTTTTCTGATAATTTTTCATATATAATTTATTTAATTTGGAGTTACGGTTAATTTTCTATGATTTTTAGAAGTTTATATAATTTTCTGGAATTTATAAATCATTTAATAATTATCTAAATTCCAGAAAGGAATTATTGCGTCAGCACTAGGTCATGCTGACCTCAGCATAGTCAACAGGGGCTGGTCCGGGTCAAACCTGACCAGTGGGGCCCACTGGTCAGTGACAGGGGGTTAACAGGGGTTTATTTAGTTTAATTAAAAGGTTAGGGGGGGGGGGGTCGGGCCCACTGTCAGTGTCCGCAGGGGGGGTTGTTTAATTAAATTAAACTAACTAATTAACAGGGGGCTGGCCCCACCTGTCATCGACCCAGGGGGGTCAAACCTCGGTCAAATGACCCAAACAGGCCGGCGGCTCAACGCCGGCGGCAACAGGCACGGCGGAGGGCTTCGGGATCGCTCCTCCGGCGTCCAAATGGACGGAGGAGAGCGGCTACGGGGAGCTGGAGCTCACCCGCACCCGTTTCAGCAAGCAGCAGCAGCTAGGGCGGCCGGGGACGATGGCCCCGAGCTCGGCAGCGGCGGCCGGAGCTCGGGCGTGCTCGGGTTCGGCGTTACACGGCACGGCGAGGTCAGCTGATGGGCTCTATGGGATGCTGGGGTCACCAGGAACACCCGGAGACAACGAGCGCAGGCGGAGGAGCTCGGGAGCACGGAGCTCACCGGCCATGGCGGACGGCAGCTTCGGGTGCTCGTGGGGCGGCGGCTACAGGGTGCACGCGAGGGAGAGAGATGAGGGGAAACGAAGGCAAGCTCACAGGGGTTGCAACGGTGGCCTCGGGGAGCTCGGGGAGGCACCGGAGCCGACGAATTTGACGAAGATGGCCGGCGGGTCCGAGGTAGAAGACGACGGTGATGGCGGTGATGCAAGGGCTCCCGCGGTGTGCTTCTCGGCGAGGAGGAAGAGGGGGTCGGGGCGGATCTCCTGGGTACTTCGGGTGGCAGTGAGGAGCACGGTGGCTACGGCGAACGGCGTCGGCGACGACGAGCTCCGCTCGGGCGCGTGCAGGGAGAGAGCAGAGGAGGGAACGGGGTCCAGGGGAAGAGAGGGGAGGTGCAGGGGGCGAGGGGGAGTGCGTGGCGCCCTCGGGTGCCTCCAGCGGCGAGCGGGTAAGCAGGAGGTGGCCGGAGCGTGCACGCGCGCGTCGGGCACACGCCCTCCTGCCTACTGGCAGGAGGTTGAAGACGGTGGCGACCGCGGTGGGCTGGGCCGGCCAGGGGGGGGGGAGCTGGGCCGGCTGGTGGGCTGCACGGGTAAGCTTTGCTCCTTTTATTTTTTTCTGTTCTGTTTCCCTTTTTATTTTATTTTGCCACTGTTTTCAAATTCAAAATAATTTCATACAGTGCCAAAACATTCTGAAATATTTTATGTTACCTCTCTGGACTATTCCAAAAGTACATAAAATATTTCAAAGCATTTGAAAATATATTCATTATATATTATGAATATATCCTCAAATTCAAATAGACCAAATATTCTGAATTTTGGTTTGATGTATAACCCTTGCCAAAATTCACAAAACTATTTTTAGGGCATTTTGGATTCACAGAATGCAATTTAAGGGTTGCTTGCCCTTCTTTTAATTAGGGTTTTGAGGCTTCTGAATTCCTCAGTTCAAATTTCATTTGAATTTAAACATGATGCAGCAACCAAGCTAGTACAAGGCCAAGGTAGAGCTAGGGATGTGACACGTATGGACTCGATCACAATGCTATTCCCCGTCCGATTCCTAGCACATTGTGTTCTTAATGATTCTTGCCATGATTGAAACACTCCTATCCAGTCAATGCGTTCGTAGATTAGTTTTGATTCGAAAATTTTAGGGTTAGGTTTCCGCCGAAACCATCTCGGACCCACCGAGTTGAAAAACTCGGTCCCACCGATTTGGCTTATGCCATTGCACAAGTGAGACTTGGTCTGACCGAGAATTACTTATCGGTGTGACCGATTTTGGAACTCTGTGAAACCCTAGCAGTCTCGGTGCCACCGAACTGTGACTCGGTCTGACCGAGTTCACTAGTTTAGGTTCCAAAACTGCTTCGGTATCACCGAGTTTAAAAATTGGTAGATCCGAGATGATTTCAGTGGGAAACTAAAACTAAGTTTTTGGATCATTCTTTTGCAAAAATCTCTGCATTTTGTGATGCTCATCTATTCTATCTCATCTATAAACTATTCACAAGGTCAGTAGTCAGAGTTTGCATCATGTCAGACCAAAGTGATAGCCAGAACATGTCAAAACAGCAAGTGCAGATGAGTGACGGCACTAGTCCCTCAAGTTCTTCAGATGATGGCAGCAGAAGTACTCCTAGCAATTTGCCAAAAGCTGCCACCAGACAGAGGAAGAAGAGAACTTCAGATTCTGAGGATGAAGATTATGTGGCAGAGGAAGAGGAAGCCGCATCAAAGAGAGTTGAGCTAGCATAGGGCACAAAGCCAGGCCTAAAGATCAAAAGGCCAGCAGGCAGGCAGCCTATGCCAAAGGCCAGAGCTTCAACCAAGATTTCTGAGAAGCCCACTACCATAGAGCCAGTTGCTGCTGAAGGCAAGAAGAGGAAGGAAAGGGTCAAGAAGACCGTAGCCAGAGTGCTTGGAAAGGCTTCCATCATGGAAGAGGAAGAGGAAGAAGAGGTTGCTGCACCAGCACCTAAGGCACCTAAGCTTATGGGTGATGCTATCAGGACAGGGGCTGCCACATCTAAGCCCAAAGAAGCACCCAAAGCTGCCTCCAAGCCCAAGTCTACCCCAAAGAGAAATACGAGGAGCATACCTGCAACTGAGAAGAACAAGGCCCCAGTGCTTGAAGCTGCTGAAGAAGATGATGAAGAGCATGTTCTGAGAAAGCTCAAGCCCAAGATCCCAGACCACAATGATGCTCATCCTGTGGCTGAGGATATGAAACTCAGGAGAGATTCAGGGCTCCGGAAGTGGAGAGAAGCAGACCCGTATGCTTCGAGGAGAAGGACTGCAGTTGACTACAGGTTTCACACCAAGGAGCAGCAAGACTTTTATGAGACAGTGCTGCTTGATAAGAAGCCCATAGTTTGTGATATGAGATGGGTCGATTGGCAATACATCAAGGACAATGAAGAGCACTATCCTGGAGTGCAAGAAAGCTTCAATGCTTGTGGAGTAGCAGACTTTGTTGGGCAGAAGCTCACAAAGTGGAACGAGGAACTCATTATGCAATTCTACTCCACAGCACATTTCTACCCAGATGGAAAGATCACATGGATGTCTGAAGGTACGAGGTACCAATCTACAGTTGCTGAGTGGGCACAGCTCATTAATGCCCAAGAGGAGCATGAGGATGACTTAGATATCTATGCCAAGAAGAAGATGGACCATAACTCAATGTCAAACATGTACAAGGAGATCCCAAATGAAGCACTTGATACTTTCAAGTTTGGCTCAATGCATTATCTTCTGTCAGGTCTGCCTACAATCAATTGGATTTTGAGGCACACCTTGTTGCCCAAGTCAGGTGATCACAAGATGATCAGAGGCCATGCAATCAATTTGCTTCATGTATTTGATGTGCCTCAGAAATTCAAAGTCATGAGCCTCATAGTAGAGACTATCAAGAGGACTGCAGCTGATCAGAAGAGGAGCTGTGGATATGCCCCTCAAATTCAGGAGCTCATTAACTCAAAGATGGGCACGGGCATATACTTATTGGACAAGGAACACCTTCCCATCCGTCCAGATTTTGAGGACAATCAAGTTGTGATGACTGAAATTGAACCATCATCTGCACAAGCACAAGCAAAGAAGGAGAAGGCGAGGAAGGAGAAGGCTGCCAAGATGCCAACTCAAGAGGAGGCATCTGAGTATTTCTTGAAAACCAAACAAGAGCAGCTTGGTTACTTGATTGCATCCACACTGAGGATTGAGCAAGGACTGGCCACCCTCACTCAGAATCAGCAGAGCTTAGAGAGAATCATGGAACGAAAGTTCTATGACTTGGATGTCAAAGTAACAGAGATTCAGACTGCAGTGGAACAACTTCAGGATGACATGCAGGAGAGGAGAGGCAAGACTACAACTGATGCATTTGCCAGAGTGCCAAGAGCTCAGAGATCACATGCAGTGAGGCCGTCTAGTGTGCGGCTGCCAAGCAGCCGCACGGTCTTCCGCGCACAAGGAGCGCTCAATATTTCCGTTTACTGTGATGATGCCACGTGGATCGGGCATCTTAAGCATGAGAGAAGCGTAATGTAGTATTGCGTTAAAGCGAGCGAAAGCTTGGCGTCCGTGTAGTGCTTGATAGCCACTTTGGAACGGAGCGATGTGGAAGGTTAACTTTTCGCTGCGGAAGTTATCGGGAAAGCCGAATATAACCTCTAGTAGTAGGGAGCCCGTACAATGGGCTTCTGGGCCTGGCGTTACTCCTTTAAAGGTAGTATTGCTATGGCTGATTTTCGGTGGGTCTATCCCCATTTTGCGGACTGTGTCCTGATATATCAGGTTGAAACTACTGCCGCCGTCCATCAGGACTCGTGTGAAGTGGTATCCGTCAATTATCGGGTTTAACACCAAGGCAGCCCATCCTGCATGCCGGATACTTGCCGAGTAATCCCGATGGTCAAAGGTGATCGGTTTGGACGACTAGTGGCAGAACTCCGCGGTGATAGGCCCTGGGGCATGTGTCTCTAGGAGTGCCTCTTTGTTTCTCCCCTTCAGCACATGTAACACGTTTACTGTTTTGACTTCTTGTGGGAATTTCTTCTGTTCCCTAGTGCTTTGCTTGTGAGGCTCGTCCTCGTCTTCGCTTGGTGTATCCCGCCCCTTGTGTTCGGCGTTGAGTTTGCCGGACTGCTTGAAGACCCAACATTCTCTATGGATATGATTTGCAGGTTTATTGGGGGTGCTATGGATCTGACATAGTTTGTCCAGAATTTTGTTCAGGATGGATAGTTCGTCTCTATTGCCTTTGGAGAGCAGCTTTTGCTGACCTGGCCGAGAGCTTCTGAATCCGGCGTTTACCTCGTGCTCTTTGGGCTGTCTTCTTTATTCTGGCGCTTGTTTTTGCTGCGTCATGGCTTCCCGTTTCTGTCCCTGACTTCGGATGTACTTGGGTCACTGGTGCTGCATCGGGTTAACCAGCTGTCCTCGCCCGCGCAAAAGCGGGTCATGAGGCTTGTTAATGCTGCCATTGTTCTCGGCTTTTCTTGGCCGAGGTGTCTGGCAAGCCATTCGTCTCGAATGCTGTGCTTGAAAGCTGCTAAGGCTTCGGCGTCCGGACATTTGACTATTTGGTTCTTTTTAGTGAGAAAGTTGTTCCAAAGCTTTCAGGCTGACTCTCGGAGCTGTTGAGATATATGACTTAAATCGTGTGCATCTGATGGTCGTACATAGGTCCCTTGAAAATTTGCCCGAAAAGCGTCTTCGAGCTCTTCCCAGGTTCCAATGGAGTTTTCGGGGAGGCTTTTAAGCCAGTGCCGAGCTGGCCCTTTGAGCTTGAGGGGTAAATACTTGATGGCATGGAGATCGTCTCCTCGAGCCATGTGGATATGGAGGATGTAGTCCTCAATCCAGACCCCAGGGTCTGTCATTCCGTCGTACGCCTCTATGTTTACGGGTTTGAATCCCTATGGAAATTCATGGTCCAGCACCTCATCGGTGAAACATAGGGGGTGTGCGGCACCCCTGTATTTGGGTGTATCATGGTGTTCGGATTTTTTTGTGTTGCATTGCATGCTGGAGCGCGCTTGCTTGGCCCATAGATGGATCTGGTTGCGCCATCCTTTTGATGCGAGCCCTCACGTGGATCGTGTACTGGCTTGTGTGCGCCGTCGTTTGCCGCTCTATGTTGGCCACGAGGTCGTCTATCCGACCAGATGGCTGTTTTGTTTTTTGATTGCGGGGGATCTAAGGCCTCCTCATCGAATTCAGGTAGCAGCTTTCGCTTTGGGTAGCTCTTTGTGTGGCGACTACCGCCGTACTTTGCTGCAGTGCTGAGTACTTCACTCCATCTAATTCTAAGTGTGTCTTATGCAGCCCTGAGCCTTTGCTTCTGCTTTTTCAGACTCCTCGCAGTGGCAACAAGCCTTTGATGGGTATTCTATTGCTCCGGGTGCCTGTCCAGTGTGATGTCATCCGGACTGTTATCTTCGCCGGAGTCAGGTTGTTCGGTTTGATTCTCCGTGTTGCCATGGTCGGACGGTGGTTCAATGCCGTGTTTGTCGTCCGCTGGCTCACCCTGCTCTATTGTTGGGTCTATATGATCGTTGTTTCTGCCGAGGCGGGATTTGGAGAGGCGCTTACGTCGCTGCTTTGACTGCTTCTCGAGGGAATGATCCTTCGTTGTGTCCTTCAGTTCCTCATCGTCGTTTTCTTTGGGTGTGTCCACCATCTATACATCATATGATGAAGTGGGTGTCTAGTGCCCTGTGGGCAGTGGCTCCTGTTCGTCTCCTGCATCGTCGTCCATACTGTCGATGTCTTTGGAGTCTAAGGCGAGCATGTCGGTCAAATCATCGACGGTGGCTACTAAGCGGGTGGTGGGTGGGCGGCGAATTTCTTCGTCGTCCGCATCCCGATCTGGCCGGCCATAGTTCAGCCAGGACTCTCCTGACAAGGAGAGAGACCTTAATGAGTTTAGTATGTCGCCAAAGGGCGAGTGCTGAAGGATATCCGCGGAGGTGAACTCCATGATCGGCGCCCAGTTGGATTCGATAGTCATGGGCGCAGGCGGTTCGGAGTCAGTGGCCGGGGAAGAATCCGACAGTTCGGCGTCACGGCTCCCGTGAAGGGCAAGGTCGATACTCGGCTCGATCGCCGCTGAGAATGCGGCCTCCGTAGCGGGGTCTATCCACCCGTCCATGGATTGTGCAATTGGCTCCGAATTGAGGGTCGGAGCGGTTGCTAGTGCGGTCTCCTGAACACTGCCAGATGGTAGAGCTAAATCATGCTCATCGTGACCATGCGGCGCACTCGGCAGGGGCTCGAATCCGTCGAAGATCAAGTCTCCGCGAATGTCGGCCGTGTAGTTTAAGCTTCCAAACCAGACCTGGTGGCCAGGGGCGTAACTCTCGATCTGCTCCAAATGGCCAAGCGAGTTGGCCCGCAGTGCGGAGCCGCCGGATACAAAGATCTGTCCGAGGAGAAAAGTTTCACCCCGGACTGCATCGCTATCAACGATTGAAGGAGCCATCCAGCCTAACGATGACGACACAGAGGAACTCTCAATGAAAGCACCAATGTCGGTGTCAAAACCGGCGGATCTCGGGTAGGGGGTCCCGAATTGTGTGTCTAGGTGGATGGTAACAGGAGGCGGGGGACACGATGTTTACCCAGGTTTGGGCCCTCTTGATGGAGGTAATACCCTACGTCCTGCTTGATTGTTCTTGATAATATGAGTATTACAAGAGTTGATCTACCACGAGATCAAACAAGCTAAACCCTAGAAGCTAGCCTATGGTATGATTGTTGTTGTTGGTCCTACAGACTAAACCCTCCAGATTATATAGACACCGGAGGGGGCTAGGGTTACACAGAGTCGGTTACAAGGAAGGAGATCTACATATCCATATTGCCAAGCTTGCCTGCCATGCCAAGGAGAGTCCCATCCGGACACGGGACGAAGTCTTCAATCTTGTATCTTCATAGTCCAACAGTCCGGCCAAAGGATATAGTCCAGCCGTCCGGATACCCCCTAATCCAGGACTCCCTCAGTCGTGCTGAGGTTTCACAAATTTCGGACTTAGCTTATCCCAAGGCGGGTCTTTTTCGTCAACCTCTTAACATTTTCGATTTAACTACCATGGAACATCTCATTCCTCCTCAGGCGACTCAACAGGAACTCAAATCCCAGACTTCAAGACCGTGCCTAGGTAAGAATGTTAAAACTACCCATTTTGAATCATGCATTTACTTGTCATATTAACTCTGTCTTGTACTTTCTTTTTAGCGACATGGCAAAGCCCAGCAAGAAGCATTAGATTGACAAACCGGCTGAAGAGCCCAAGACTGTTGAACTGGAACAACATGCCACAACTGAGAATTTGCATCAAGTACCAGAAGTTGTTATGGATGACCCCCCTCCAGAGGAACACCCAGTTATCCAAGATGCCCTGGACATTGATCCAAAAAATGATAAACCACCCCAAGTTCCAAGGAAAATACTTTTATTATGCTTGGGACTTCGAA
This sequence comes from Triticum aestivum, assembly GCF_018294505.1. Classification (NCBI taxonomy): domain Eukaryota; kingdom Viridiplantae; phylum Streptophyta; class Magnoliopsida; order Poales; family Poaceae; genus Triticum; species Triticum aestivum. Next base: position 389,989,399 of record NC_057809.1, on the reverse strand, counting down.
AATAATCATGATCATAATACCTTCCATGTTGTTCATGTCGCAGGCTGAACTAAGTGAGAAGGAAAACCAAGTCAAAGATTTGAATGCCAATATTCAAACTCAACAATCCGAGACGTCAAAAGCCAAATCAGAGCTGAAGACTGCATTGGAGAACATTGAGCAGTTGAAACAGAGCTTCAGTACTAATAGAACCGGCTGGGAGAACGAGAAGGCAGCTTTACTAAAAAGAGAGGAGGATGCCGAAGTAGCCCTTAAACCGGTAACTGACGAGTTGTCCGGTTTAAAGCGTCAAATCAACAGCATGACATCGGCCATCTTCGGTAAGTAACAAAAATATTCTCCCTTGCACCATCAGTATGTCATAATCATCTATCAGTTTACTAATAATTTTACTGATGCAGGCTCCCAAAGCACCAAACTGGGTTCAGACATGCGCATCAAGCTTAAGGCTGTCTATACTCTGGTAGAGCAGCTGTACACTGGCGCTCAACGGGCAATCGCTGCTGCTATTCATAAGAAACATCTGTCCATCCTCATCAAGGAAACACTGGAGAAGCTATTGGTGCTGCTCCAAAGGTTTTAAGAGTTAAAGCGATCAGCCGCCAGAGCCGGCACCATGACTGCCCTAAGCCGGGAAAAGGCATGGCAAGCAGATCTTAATCCAGAGGATTTAGCCAATGGCTGCCCAAGTGTGAAAGAAGACGGGTCTCCCTTCAGCACTGATGATTTTGCACAAATAGCAAGGGAAATGCGTCTATTAGCAAGCAAGCTGGCCGAAGAAATAGATCTATCCCAATATCAGGCGGCTTATGATGCTGAGAACAAGAAGGTGAAAGCATTGGTTCATCAAGAAGTGAATCTCATCCTGCCGACTCATAAGCATACTGTCAGGACCCCGATTCTAAGTCACACCGATCTAGCCTGTAACACCTCATATCACTTTGTGGCCTCACGCATGGTATTCCCACGGGTGTCGCCTTACCATGGCCCGGGACCGTTTGCGCCTTTTGGCTCACGTATATGATAGTGTCGCTAGCATCCATATGACAGAGAACCCGGGCCGACATGACTAGTCGTGAACCCAAAGTGGCACTAACTTACGGGGACTGGCATACATAAATCAACATCGAGCATGTCGGTCAACAGCGTATGAATCCGGGTTGTAGCAACTGGGCTAATAGGACTCCGGATGTCGCCGCATGACATTTCCCCGAAGGGACAGACACAGGAACAAAGTGAATCACATGCCGGCCAGTCTAAGTGTTCCGGAGTAGTAGTGCTGGGCTAGCAGGACTCCGGTAAACCAGGCTATAGCGGACTACCAAGGCTCAGTGGAAGCACCAGACTACATTTCTCCATAAGAGGGGCTACCAAGGATAAACAACTAGATTGTCGGAACCCACACATACCAAGCATTTCAATAAAATACACACAATATGCTCGATATGTGCAAATACAACATGGCATCACAACAAAACTCTACGACTCAAAGTGTTTATTCATTAGGCTCCGAAGAGTGAGATATTACAAACATGGGTCTCATGGCCCAAAATTCAGAGCATACAAGTCAAAGCACATGCAGAAGCTTAACTTGTCTGAGTACAGACAACTACAAATGAAAAAGGGTTGAGAAACCTGACTATATACAAGACCCTGCTGAGGGCACAAGATCATAGCTGGGGTAAAAAGCTAAACGTCGAAGTCCACACGGAACTACTAGCGAGACTGAAGTCTCTCTGCAAAACATTAAATAAGCAAACATGAGTACAAATGTACCCAGCAAGACTTACATCAGCACTAACTACATATGCATCATTATCAACAAAGGGATGGTGGGGTTTAACTGCAGCAAGCCAGCTTTGACTCAGTGGCTATCCTAAACTACGACTGCAAGTAACTCTTTTGAGGTGGCGCACACGAGTCCACATATTCACCATATCAATACACCACTATGGATCTGCTCCTGTCTCCCTACGAGAACGCCATCCATAGCACTCACGCTTATCTTGCGCATTTTAGAGTATCCACTTTCACTTGTCTATGAACTGTATAGGCAACCAAGTAGTCCTTTACCGCGGACGCAGCTATTCGAATAGATGATGTTAACCCTGCAGGGGTGTACTTATTCATACATGCTCTCACCACTTACCTTCGTTTACACGACATGTACTCGGCAACCTTCAAGCGGAAGCCCAACGAGGGTGTCGGCCACGACCTACCTAAACACTCAAGTCTCTAGTCCAGGTTTATCGCCTATCCAGGTTCCATCCGCAGGGAGTCTGGCCGAGGTTTCCACATACGGCCCTGAATGATGTGTACAGGGTTCCGAGACACCAAACGGGCGCCCGGCATACCCGACCATGGTGTATCTACCGCATCATAGCCCACCCCTAGGGTCAGTGCTACACACGGCCGCCAACACATATCCTATAAACACCAGAAACTAGTTGCAACTCCTGCATAGAGGATTAGGGTGGTTAAGAAGCTGAGAGGGTCCATTGGTTTTGGGCCCAATGCATGGTAGTAGCTGGTTCTTAAATCACACATATAGATCCTGGAGCTTAAGGATGGTTCCAATGAAACAACCCACCATGTACTGCTACATGGCCTCTCATCGATACCTTTACCAAATCGTGTTCACACACTTAGCTCACACATAGTAGGACATGTTCATCGCCATTCCAATTCATCCCCGATGAATCAGACCTGACTCAACTCTAAGCCGTACCAGGCATGACAAACAAGCATGAATGAGTAGGCACATGAGGGCTCAAACAACTCCTACTCATGCTAGTGGGTTTCATCTCTTTACTGTGGCAATGACAGGTCATGCAGAGGAAAGGGGTTCAACTACCGCAGCATGTAACAGTTGAATCGTTGTTGTCCTAATGCGGTAAAAGAGAGCAGGAGCGAGAGAGTGGGATTGTATCAGAATGAACAAGGGGGTTTTGCTTGCCTTGCACTTCTAAAGATAGTATAGCTCTTCATCGGTGTCATCAAACTCATCGTCGGAACATACGTCTACGAGGGGGAACAACCACCGGCAAAGAGAGAAAGGACACAATCAATGCAATGCACAATATGATGCATGATCATCATATGGTAATATGCTGTGATTTGAGCTAATGCAACAGAAAGTCATTTTAATTGAAGTGGAATTCAAAACTATATCAAATTCCAACTCCAAACCTATTATGAAATTTGCTCTAATCATGTTTCATCCTAAACAGTGAGGTTAACTTGCTCAAACATGAATGAAAATGGTATAGATGGATAGATTGGATTTTTCTGATAATTTTTCATATATAAATTATTTCATTTGGAGTTATGGTTTATTTTCTATGATTTTTAGAAGTTTAAACAATTTTCTGGATTTTATAATTCATTTGTAAAATATAAAATCGCCAGAAAATGATTATGAGGTCAGCATGACATAAGCCTGGCGCCAGCAGGTCAACTGGGCTGCCCCTGGTCAAACCTGACCAGTGGGACCCGCACATCAGTGTAAAAACGCCAACAGCAGAGGCTGACCAGTGGGCCAAGGTCAACGCTGAGGTGGCATGGTCAAACTAACCGGTGGGCCACGGGCATTAGCATAATTTAAACAGGGAATAACCCTGTGGTTAATTAAGGGGTGGGGCCCGTGTGTCAATGACCCGTGGGGTTTAACTAATCAGTGGTTAGCGCTAATTAAGCCTGCGCCACGTCAGCTAATCGGCGACTAACCGCTGGCGGTAAGCAAGCGTGGCGGCGCTCCTCATCCGGCCATCTCCGGCATCGCCTGGACGCGCGGATAGGTGCGCTAAAAAGCCCGCGATGCGGCGAATCTAGTGGTGGCCGTGGTGTGTGCTGGGGCAGCATGTAGCGGCAATGGCGACGAGCCGGGCGGCGGCCGGAGTACGGGCGCGCTCGAGAGTGGGGCTGCGGTGCCCGTGGGGTGGCGTGTTTGGCTCCTACGGCACCTACGCGGTGTGATGAGCATGTGGGTGTGCTCGCTTGGGGGTTGCGGCGGCTGTGGCCACGGCGGTGAGAAGCTCGGCGGCGGCACGATTCGGTCTCCGGCGGAACGACATCTACGACGCACGAGGGGAAAACGGAGAGGGGGAGCAGGAGTAGGAGCTCACGGCGGGCGCAACGAGATGCTCAGCGGGCTCGGGGATGCGCTGAGGTCAACGGGGCAACAAAGGCGATCTCCGACGGCCGGAGGTGAAGACGACGGTGATGGCGGCTCTCCAGGGCTTCCCGCGTCACGTGGCTCGACAGAGAGGTGTAGGCGACGGTGGCGGGGCTCGTGGACTGGTTAGTGAGGTGAGGGGGAGGCGGTGGACGCAGTGGCAGCGAACGGCGGCGACGAGCTTCGCTCGGGCACGTGCGGGAAGAGAGAAGAGGAGGGGGAGGAGCGCGGGGAGAGCGAGGGAGTGAGCCAGGGTGCTGCGTGGCGATGCCCCGAGCCTCCAGGGCGTTGAGGGGGCAGCTAGGCAAGCAGGAGGTGGCCGGGCGCGTGGCTGTGCGCGCCGGGCATGCGCCTCTCGTCCTCCTGGCGAGAGGAGGGAGATGACTGGCAGTTGGGCTCGGGTGGGCTGCACAGGAGCTGGGCCGACTATAGTAGCAGGCCACCAGGTACGTTTCGGTTCTTTACTTTTCTTTCTGTTTCACTTCTGTTTTCTGTTTTTATTTAATATTTGCCACTGTTTGCAAATTCACATGAACTAAAACAGTGCCAAACTACTCTGAATGTTTTTATGCAGATACTTTGGACTAGGCGAGATGCACATAAAATAACTCAGGGTTATTTGAAAATATATTCCATATCTTTTGAATATAATTCCAAATTCAAATACAATATGATTTAAATTCAATGCCCAAAATTATTCTTTAAAAATGTTCATTATTTTTGGTTTGGGTCTAAGCCCTTGCCAAAAATACCAGACATCAATGAAGAGCATTTTTGGTTCATTGAATGAAATTTTTAGGGTTCTTGCCCTTTATTTCATTTTGAGACTTTGAGAATTCCCTCAATTACAAATTAAGAAATTTAAACAACATGCATGAATGCACACTGATGCAAAAAATTACAAGCAAAATTTGTGGATGTGACACATACCTTCGCTGATATTGATCCACCAAGTCTTATAGACGATGATGATGTGTTTAGAGCTTTGACTGGTATCAACTGGGCTACGCCATACTGTAAGACCCATGATGCCGCTATATCTCCTACGTGTCGAGGCACGACTTAGAGGCATAACCGCATAGTGGTTTTGTCTCTAAGTCGTGCCTCGACACGTGGGAGATATAGCCGCATCGTGGGCGTTACAAGTTGGTAATCAGAGCCATCCCTGACTTAGGAGCCCCCTGCTTAATCGAATCGCTGACGTTGTTGAGTCTAGAACAAAATGTTTTGAGTCTTAGGATTATATATATAGAAGTGTAGGATTCTTTTTACTCCTGAGTCCCTTCGTCGCTCTGGTGAGGCCTCCTGACGTAGATGTTTTGACTTTCCTCTCCTCAAATTTCACGCAAAAAAATTAGGATCACGCGGGTATCTTGGGATCATTTCGATATTCTTGTGACGATAAAATTGTTCTTGGTGCCTCCTGACATTTAGGGGTTGTGGCGGTGTCCTGGGGAGTTGAGCTTCGAGACATTGTTGTCACAATTTTATCATTGCAGTTCTGGAATACTTGAGTTCGCCAATATCAAAAATCTCTTTTATGCAGTTGTTGGTGAGATAACCTCGACGCCACCCAATACCGGGGCGGGAGTTTGGGAGTATTGCCATAACTCATATAACGAATGCTTTTCGAAGGTTGAGGTACATGATTTCCGAAGGTTTCTTGGTTATGTGTTGACGGATGGATACAGTTGGAGTGTAGGGCTTGTTAGTTGTGTGATATATATTGTGCCTCCCTGTATCCCCAACACCAGATTGCATAACCAGAAAGTTTCGGGAGTTTATAGGTGGGATTTCAAGTAGCTCTAGTTATTCTTCCCGTAGATATTTGGTTTGTGATTGGGTAATCCTTACCACTTATTTGTTCCAGCCGTACCTTGTTTCATCCATCTACCTTATCTAAGTGGCTTCTCACCTTAATGGACGTGTGATGTTAACTTTGGAATTCATTCGTTCAATCCTTGTTCGAATGTTTATTGTGAATACTATATGTTGCAATTTATATCCGTTGATTCAGCTTGAATATCTCTCTATCAAGATTCTAAGGGATGTCACCCTCTTCAGGATGGCTCCTCCAACACGTATGAATCCAGAACACAATGATGGGAGTCAGGCGAACCCTCCACCTCCGCCTCCGGAGGCATGGCAAGATGTCATGGCAGCCACCAACGCCAATGCCCAAATGCTTTTGCAACTCTTGCAAGAGCACAACCAAGCCCAAGGCAACCAAGGAAATCAAGGTCAAGGGCAATTCAATAATCAGCCTCAGTTTGCCACCCTCAACCAGTTCCTTGCAAATCAGCCAAAGTCTTTCAGCAACTGTGTCGAGGCCACAGACGCCGATGATTGGCTCATGGACATCTGCAAACATTTTAAATGTAGCAATGTCAAGCCTAAGGACTTTGTCAAGTTCACTCTGTTTCAACTCAAGGACCAAGCTGCTGATTGGTATCAACAATACAAAGATTCCACAGGAGGTCGTGCAATTACCTGGGATGATTTCTGCCAAGACTTCAAAGCTCATCATATTCCAACAAGTGTTGTTGAGAGAAAGTGTGAGGAGTTCCGCAATCTCAAGCAAGGAAGCATGTCCGTGTACCAATACAACATCCAGTTTCAGAAACTTGCTCGCTTCGCAAGGTAGGATGTTCCTGATGAAAAGAGTGTGATCTATCACTTCAGAGGTGGCCTTAAAGAATATCTACAGTTAGCTCTCATTCTTGTTGAGCCAACTAAGTTTCATCAATTCTATAACATGGCCCTCAAGCAATAAGGTGCTTAGCTCAAGTGCGAGGCCTCAAAGAAGAGAATCAGGGACGCAGTTCGGTCTTATTCTTCCTCACAAGTGGCAGCTAATAAATAGAAGTTATGGCTTCCTCCTCCTCTGTTTCGTCAGCCCTACCAGCAGAAGAACAAAGGTGGCCATGGATCTTCGCACCCACCCAACCCAGGCTGTCAGAAGAAGTCTCAGACTCAAGCTCCAAGGTCAAGTGCTCCTTATCATCGTCCGCTATCAGAGGCGACTTGCAACAATTGTTAGGAGAAATGTCACTATGCAAACAAGTGCTTCAACCAAACGCGCCTTCCGCCTCATCCTCCTGTGAGGTCTGCAAGGAATGCACTGGTTAAGCATAATCCCAAGTCTGCAAGAGTGAACTTGATGAATTCAGTTCAAGCAGAGGATTCTTCAGAAGTGATCATGGGTATTCTCCAACTTAATGATATTCCTGCAAAAGTTTTATTTGATATTGGTGCATCGCATAGTTTCATCTCAAGACCATTTGCATCTAAGCATGAGTTGGTTTTTCAAGATTTTCCTAGACCGTTATCAGTTGTCTCTCCGGGTAAATTCATGAATGCAAGCTCCATGGTTTGGGATGTTTCTATCAAGATGGGCAACTATAAATTTCTATCTTCTCCAATTGTTCTTGGCGACTCTGATATTGATCTAATTCTCGGCATGGACTCGCTTTCTAAGCACAAGGCTCAACTTGATTGTGCTGCCAGGGATATTCAATTAACACACTCTTCTAATGATGTGATCATCTATGCCGCTCGAGATGAAACCATTCGATTGTTTTATCTCAATGAGAAGGGCGAGTTGGATGCAATTTCTCAGATTCCAGTCGTTTGTGAATACCAAGATGTCTTTCCAGAAGAGCTTCCGGGAATGCCTCCTCACTGGCCAGTTGAATTTGTTATTGATCTTGAGCCTGGTACGGAACCCGTTTGCAAGCGTCCATACAAGCTTGGACCAGAGGAGTTGAAGGAATTGAAGAAACAGCTTGATGAACAAGAGCGTTTGGGTTTGATCAGACCGAGTTCATCTCCATGGGGTTGTGGTGTTCTTTTTGTCCAGAAGAAGGATGGCACGAACTGACTTTGTGTCGACTACCATCCATTGAACAAGAAGACAATTAAGAACAAGTATCCACTTCCCAACATCAATGAGCTATTCGAGCAACTTAAAGGTGCAAAAGTATTCTCCAAGCTGGACCTCCGTATGGGTTATCATGAGATTCGCATTCGTGAACAAGATATCCCCAAGACAGCATTCAGAACAAGCTTTGGTTCTTATGAATATACTGTCATGTCTTTTGGCCTTGTCAATGCTCCTCCAACGTTCTCTCGCATGATGAACTTCATCTTCAACCCCTACACAAATGAATTCGTCCTGGTGTATCTCGATGATATCTTGGTCTTCTCCAAGAATAAGAAGGATCATGCCAAGCATTTGAGATTGGTGCTCGACAAGCTTAGAGAGTATCAATTCTATGCGAATTTTTCCAAATGTGAGTTTTGCCCTGATGAAGTTCTTTACCTTGGTCATATCATCTCCGCCAAAGGCATTATCGTTAATCCGGGAGAAGGTTTCTGCAATTGTGAACTGGGAACCTCCTCAGAATGTCAAGCAGCTCCGCAGTTTTCTTGGACTTGCAAGCTATTGCCGAAGATTCGTTGAGAATTTCTCTAAGATTGCAAAGCCTCTCTCCAACCTCCTCCAGAAGCATGTCAAGTATGTCTGGACTCCTGAGTGTGACGTTGCCTTCAACACTCTAAAAGAGAAGCTTGTCTCAGCTCCTGTCTTGACTCCTCCTGACGAATCCAAGCCATTCGAAGTTTTTTGTGATGCCTCATTGCAAGGTCTCGGCACTATGTTAATGCAAGAGAAGAAGGTTGTGGCTTATACCTCTTGTCAGTTGAAGCCCAACAAAAGGAACTACCACACTCACGATCTTGAGTTGACAGCAATTGTCCACGCATTAATAACATGGAGACATCTCTTATTGGGAAGGAAAGTGGACATTTTCACAGATCACAAGAGCCTCAAATATATCTTCACTCAACCCAACCTCAACCTCCGCCAAACTCGTTGGGTCGAAATGATTCAAGAGTACAATCCAAGTATTGAATATACTCCAGGCAAGGCCAATGTCGTTGCAGATGCTTTGAGCAGGAAGGCTTATTGCAACAGCTTAATTCTCAAGCCATTCCAACCGGATCTTTGTGAAGCTTTCTGCAAACTCAACCTCCAAGTTGTTTCTCAAGGTTTTCTTGCCAACCTTCAAGTCACTCCTACTTTGGAAGACCAAATTCGTGAGGCACAACTCCTCGCTACCATGGTGAAGAAGGTGAAATGTGGTATTGCCAAGGGCTTATCCAAATACAAGTGCTATTGCATTGATGACAAAGACACTTTATTCTTCGAGGACTGGATTGTGGTTCCGAGAGGTGATCTAAGGAAGGTCATAATGAACGAGGCGCACAATTCTCTTCTATCCATTCATCCAGGCAGTTCGAAGATGTACCATGACCTCAAGCAGTTGTATTGGTGGACTCGAATGAAGCGAGAGATTGCTCAATTTGTGAAAGAATGTGATGTCTGCCGAAGGGTGAAAGCAGAACACCAACGACCAGCTGGTCTCTTCCAATCTCTTGCTATTCCGGAATGGAAGTTTGATCATATTGAAATGGACTTCATTACTGTATTTCCCAAGTCCAAGCGTGGGAATGACACTATCTTCATTGTCATTGACAAGCTTACAAAAGTGGCTCATTTCCTTCCAATCAAAGAATCTATCACAACAGCTCAGTTGGCAGAGCTACACACCTCCAGAATTGTCTCCTTTCACAGTATCCTGCAATTGATCTCTTCAGACCGTGGAAGAATTTTCACTTCTAAGTCCTGGGACTCCTTCCAGAAGGCCATGGCACCAACATTCGCTTCAGCACAGCTTTCCCATCCTCAAACAAGTGGCCAAGTCAAGGGAGTCAATCAAATCCTCGAAGACATGCTCAGGGCTTGTGTCATCTCTTTCAGTATGAAGTGGGAAGATTGTCTTCCATATGTCGAGTTCTCCTACAACAACAGCTTCCAAGCGAGTTCGGGCAAGGCCCCATTTCAAATTCTATATGGCAGAAAGTGTCGTACTCCTCTCAATTGGTCAGAGACTGGTGAACGCCAACTCCTTGGCAACGACTTGATCACAGAAGCTGAAGAAATGTGTAAAGTCATCCATGAAAATCTCAAAGCCATGCAATCGCGCCAGAAGAGTTACTATGATAGCAAGCACCGTGACTTGGCTTTCGAAATTGGAGACCATGTCTACCTCCGTGTCTCTCCAATGAAAGGCACTCGACGCTTTGGTATCAAAGGGAATCTTTCCCCGAGATACGTGGTTCCTTTCAAGATCATTGGCAAAAGAGGCGACCTCGCCTATCAACTTGAGCTTTCGTCCAACTTCACAAACATGCATGATGTGTTTCATGTGTCACAACTTTGCAAGTGCTTCAAGACCCCCGAGCGCACTATCAACTTCAAAGAGATTGATCTCCAAAAAGATTTGTCTTATCATCAGCATCCCATTGCTATTCTTGAAGAAACTGAGCGCAAGACTCGGAACAAGTCAATCAAATTCCTGAAAGTGAAGTGGTCACACCATTCCGACTGAGAAGCCACCCGGGAGTGCGGGGATCACCTCTGTTCCGAATATCCGGAGTTCTTTCAGTCCTAGATCTCAGGATGAGATCCTCTTGTAGTGGTGGAGTGTTGTAACACCCCAGATGTAACTTTCCATATTTGTAACTCCAACTCTAGCCATTTCCGGTTATGTGATATGTTATTCCCTTCGTGGTTGGGTTTTTGTCTTCATTTTGCATTTTGTTCATGTCATACATTTCATATCATGTCATCATGTGCATATCATTTGCATTCGTGTTTGTCTCATGCATCTGGTCATTTTCCCCATTGTCTGTTACGCAATCTGACACTCCCGCATGCACCCGTTGCACCCCTCTAATCTCGTTTCATGAGCGGGAGAAAAATGTTCTCAGAATTAGTCGAGATTTGTCGAGTGGCCTTGGAACATCATCGGTAGGCCGCCTGTCAAATTTCGCTCCATTTGAAGGTCGTTTGATGCCCCAACGGTTAACCGGGTAACCGTAAAAGCCTCTCTTTCATTGCATCCCAACACCCCTCCAAAACAGCCCACTAGCCCAGCTAAACCCCCTCCATGCTCTCCTTGTTGGATCACGATCGTGTGGGCGAAAACCACACCTCATTTGGACTCTCCTAGCTCCCCCTACCTATAAATATGTGTCTCCCCCGAAATTCCTGCAGTCCAAACCCTAGCAAACTCCTCCTCCACGCCGCCGGACGTGTCCGCCCGGTGACCGGACGCGTCCACCACCGCCCAGCCACGTCGCCCGGTCTATCACCGCGCGCCACGTCACCCCAGTGGGCGCTCCTGGCCAACCGGAGCGCGCCATGTCACCCGCACCCCACCTCTCTCTCGCACCCACCGCCGCCGGCCCTCCCGGCCCGCGCGCGCGTGCCGCCGCCCGGTGCCGTCCACCGCCGCTTGCTTCGCCACTCGCTGCCCACAGCGCCTCTGCTCCTCCCACGACGCCGCCTCACCGGTCAATGCTACCTCTTGAGCACTGTGTTGGTTTTCCCCGAAGAGGAAGGGATGATGAAGCAAAGTAGCGTAAGTATTTCCCTCAGTTTTTGAGAACCAAGGTATCAATCCAGTAGGAGGCTACGCGCGAGTCCCTCATACCTGCACAAAACAAATAAATCCTCGCAACCAACGCGAATACGGGTTGTCAATCCCTACACAGCCACTTACGAGAGTGAGATCTGATAGATGTGATAAGATAATATTTTTGGCATTTTTGTGATAAAGATGCAAAGTAAAATAAAGGAAAAGTAAAAAATCAAAGGAAATAACTAAGTAGTAGGAGATTAATATGATAAAGACAGACCCGGGGGCCATAGGTTTCACTAATGGCTTCTCTCGTGAGCATAAGTATTCTACGGTGGGTGAACAAATTACTGTTGAGCAATTGATAGAATTGAGCATAATTATGAGAATATCTAGGTATGATCATGTATATAGGCATCACGTCCGAGACAAGTAGACCGACTCCTGCCTGTATCTACTACTATTACTCCACTCATCGACCGCTATCCAGCATGCATCTAGAGTATTAAGTTAAAACAGAGTAACGCCTTAAGCAAGAAGACATGATGTAGAGGGATAAACTCATGCAATATGATGAAAACCCCATCTTGTTATCCTTGATGGCAACAATACAATACGTGCCTTGCTGCCCCTACTGTCACTTGGAAAGGACACCGCAAGATTGAACCCAAAGCTAAGCACTTCTCCCATTGCAAGAAAGATCAATCTAGTAGGCCAAACCAAACTGATAATTCGAAGAGACTTGCAAAGATAACCAATCACACATAAAAGAATTCAGAGAAGATTCAAATATTGTTCATAGATAGACTTGACCATAAACCCACACGGTCTCAACAAACACACCGCAAAAGGAAGATTACTTCGAATAGTTCTCCACAAGAGAGGGCGAGAACATTGTATTGAGATCCAAAAAGAGAGAAGAAGCCATCTAGCAAATAACTATGGACCTGTAGGTCTGAGGTAAACTACTCACACTTCATCGGAGGGGCTATGGTGTTGATGTAGAAGCCCTCCATGATCGATGCCCCCTCTGGCGGAGCTCCGGAACAGGCCGCAAGATGGGATCTCGTGGATACAGAAAGTTGCGGCAGTGGAAATAGGTTTTGGCTCCGTATCTGATCGTTTGGGGGTACGTAGGTATATATAGGAGGAAGGAGTACGTCGGTGGAGCAATAGGGGGTCCACGAGGGTGGAGGGCGCACCTGGGGGTGGGTGGGTGGGTGGGTGGGTGTGCCCCCTACCCCGTGGCCTCCTCTTTTGTATCTTGACGTAGGGTCCAAGTCTCCTAGGTCTTGTTCATTGAGAAAATCACGTTCTAGAAGGTTTCATTCCGTTTGGACTCCGTTTGTTATTCCTTTTCTTCGAAACCCTAAAACAGGCAAAAAACAACAATTCTGGGCTGGGCCTCCGGTTAATAGGTTAGTCCCAAAAATAATATAAAAGTGGATAATAAAGCCCAATAATGTCCAAAACAGTAGATAATATAGCATGGAGCAACCAAAAATTATAGATACGTTGGAGACGTATCAAGCACCCCCAACCTTAATTCATGCTCGTCCTTGAGTAGGTAAATGATAAAAACAGAATTTTTGACGTGGAGTGCTACTTGGCATAATTTTAATGTAATTCTTCTTAATTGTGGTATGAATATTCAGATCCGAAAGATTCAAGACAAAAGTTCATATTGACATAAAAATAATAATACTTCAAGCATACTAACTAAGCAATTATGTCTTCTCAAAATAACATGGCCAAAGAAAGTTCATCCCTACAAAATCATATAGTTTAGTCATGCTCCATTTTCTTCACACAAGAATGCTCTCATCATGCACAACCCCGATGACAAGCCAAGCAATTGTTTCATACTTTAGTAATCTCAAACCTATAAACTTTCACGCAATATATGAGCGCGGGCCATGGACATAGCACTATGGGTGGAATATAATATAATGAGGGGGATTATGTGGAGAAGACAAAAAAGGAGAAAGTCTCACATCAACAAGGCTAATCAATGGGCTATGGATATGCCCACCGATTGATGTTAATGCAAGGAGTAGGGATTGCCATGCAACAGATGCACTAGAGCTATAAATGTATGAAAGCTCAACAAAAGAAACTAAGTGGGTGTGCATCCAACTTGCTTGCTCACGAAGACCTAGGGCACTTGAGGAGGCCCATTGTTGGAATATACAAGCCAAGTCCTATAATGAAAATTTCCCACTAGTATATGAAAGTGACAAAACAAGAGACTCTCTATCATGAGGATTATGGTGCTACTTTGAAGCACAAGTGTGGGAAAGGATAGTAACATTGTCCCTTCCCTTTTTTTCTCTCATTTTTTGGGGCCTTCTCTTTTTTATGGCCTTTCTCTTTTTTTTTGTTATAATTACTCACTTGGGACAATGCTCTAGAAAATGATGATCATCACACTTCTATTTATTTACAACTCAACAATTACGACTTGATACTAGAACAAAAGATGACTCTATATGAATGCCTTCGGCGGTGTACAGGGATATGCAATGGACCAAGAGTGACATGTATGAGAGAATTATGAACGGTGGCTTTGCCACAAATACTATGTCAACTACATGATCATGCTAAGCAATATGATAATAATGAATGTGTCATGATAAACCGAATGGTGGAATGTTGCATGGCAATATATCTCGGAATGGCTATGGAAATGCCATAATAGGTAGGTATGGTGGCTGTTTTGAGGAAGATATAAGGAGGTTTATGTGTGAAAGAGCGTATCATATCACGGGGTTTGGATGCACCGGCGAAGTTTGCGCCACCTCTCAATGTGAGAAAGGGCAATGCACGGTACCGAAGAGGCTAGCAAGGATGGAAGGGTGACAGTGTGTATAATCCATGGACTCAACATTAGTCATAAAGAACTCACATACTTATTGCAAAAATTTACAAGTCATCAAAAACCTCGGCACTACGCGCATGCTCCTAGGGGGATAGATTGGTAGGAAAAGACCATCGCTCGTCCCCGACCGCCACTCATAAGGAGGACAATCAAATAACACCTCATGTTTCAAATTTGTTACATAACGTTTACCATACGTGCATGCTACGGGACTTGCAAACTTCAACACAAGCATTTCTCAATTTCACAACTACTCAACTAGCACGACTTTGATATTATTACTTCCATATCTCTAAACAATCATCAAGCATCAAACTTCTCTTAGTATTCAAAACACTCATAAGAAAATTTTACTAATCTTGAATACCTAGCATATTAGGATTTTAAGCAAATTACCATGCTATTTAAGACTCTCAAAATAATCTAAGTGAAGCATGAGAGATCAATCGTTTCTATAAAACAAATCCACCACCGTGCTCTAAAACATATAAGTGAAGTACTAGAGCAAAACTATATAACTCAAAAGATATAAGCGAAGCACATAGAGTATTCTAACAAATTCCAAATCATGTATGGCTCTCTCAAAAGGTGTGTACAGCAAGGATGATTGTGTTAAACTAAAAATTAAAGACTCAAATCATACAAGACGCTCCAAGCAAAACACATATCATGTGGCGAATAAAAATATAGCTCCAAGTAAAGTTACCGATAGAAGTAGACGAAAGAGGGGATGCCTTCCGGGGCATCCCCAAGCTTTGGCTTTTATGTGTCCTTAGATTATCTTGGGGGTGCCATGGGCATCCCCAAGCTTAGGCTCTTGCCACTCCTTGTTCCATAATCCATCAAATCTTTACCCAAAACTTGAAAACTTCACAACACAAA
The DNA here is from genome assembly GCF_018294505.1 of Triticum aestivum. Classification (NCBI taxonomy): domain Eukaryota; kingdom Viridiplantae; phylum Streptophyta; class Magnoliopsida; order Poales; family Poaceae; genus Triticum; species Triticum aestivum. The sequence continues at coordinate 389,973,981 of NC_057809.1, read as the reverse complement.
ACTCAAAGTAGAAAATCTCGTGAGCTCCGTTAGCGAAAGAAAACAAAAGACCACTTCAAGGTACTTAATGAACTAATTCTTTATTTATATTGGTGTTATAACTACTGTATTCCAACTTCTCTATGGTTTATAAACTATTTTACTAGCCATAGATTCGTCAAAATAAGCAAACAACACACGAAAAACGGAATCTGTCAAAACAGAACAGTCTGTAGTAATCTGTTTCTAGTGCAAGATCTGGAACTCCAGAAATTCTAAAATGAATTTCTGGACGTGAGGAATTTATCTATTAATCATCTGCAAAAAGAATTAACTAAATAGCACTTTCCAAATAAAAATGGCAGTAGTTCTCGTGAGTGCTAAAGTTTCTGTTTTTTACAGCAAGTGTAACAAGACTTTTCCCAAGTCTTCCCAATGGTTCTACTTGGCACAAACATTAATTAAACACAAAAAACACAACCAAAACAGAGGCTAGATAAATTATTTATTACTAAACAGGAGCAAAAATCAAGTAATAAAAATAAAATTGGGTTGCCTCCCAACGAGCGCTATCGTTTAACGCCCTTAGCTAGGCATAATATTTCAATGATGCTCACATGAAAGACAAGAATTGAAGCACAAAGAGGGCATCATAAAACACGTGACAAACACATCTAAGTCTGACATACTTCCTATGCATAGGCATCTTATAGGCAAACAAATTATCAAGGCAAGCAAAAACTAGCATATGCAAGGAAGCGGAAAGAAACAATAGCAATCTCAACATAACTAGAGATAATTCATTAACATGAAAATTTGTACCACCATATTTTCCTCTCTCATAATAATTACATGTAGGATCATAAGAAAATTCAACAAAATAGCTATCACATAAAATATTTTCAACATGATCTACATGCATGCAAAGTTGACACTCTTCCAAAATAGTGGGATTAACATTAACTAAAGTCATGACCTCTCCAAACCCACTTTCAATAATATTGCAAACACTATTATCAATCTCATATTCATCATGGGCTTAAATAAATTTTCAGGATCAAAAGAAGAATCACCCCAATCATGATCATTGCAACAAATAGTAGTCCTAGCAAAACTAGCATCCCCAAGCTTAGGGTTTTGCATATCATTAACACAATTGACATTAAATGAATTTATAATAACATCATTGCAATCATGCTTTTCATTGAAGGAACTATTAAGTATGGGTGCAATAGCAACGATCTCATGTTTAACATAAAGAACTATAGCAAATTCATCTTCATAAATATTGGCATCGTGGCCACAAGAATAGCAAGCATCATGTGTAACGCCCCGAGACCGATGTGCTAGGTGTCTTCTAGTTATTCTCTGTTGTTAACTTCTCATTTGCTTGCGTGTCATGCATTTCATATCATGTCATCATGTGCATCGCATTTGCATACATGTTCGTCTCATGCATCCGAGCATTTTCCCCGTGGTCCGTTTTGCGATCTGGCGCTCCTATGTCATCCGGCGTCCCCTTTTGCCTTTTTTTGTGTGCGGGTATTAAACATTCTCGGATTGGAACGAGACTTGCCAAGCGGCCTTGGTTTACTACCGGTAGAACACATGTCAAGTTTCGTGCCATTTGGACTTTGTTTGATACTCCAACGGTTAACCGAGGAACCGAAAAGGCCTCGTGTGTGTTGCAGCCCAACACCTCTCCAAAGTGGCCCAAAACCCACCTAAACCCCCTCCATCCTCTCGGCCGTTCGATCACGATCGCGTGGCCGAAAACGGCACCTCATTTGGACTCTCCTAGCTCCCTCTACTTATAAATATGTGGCTCCCCCCGAAAATTCACGGACGAAACCCTAGCCTCCCTCTTCCTCGCGCCGACGGACATGTCCGTCCTGGACCGGATGCGTCCGCCGCCTCTCTCGGCCAATCACAGCGCGACACCTCACCCTTTCTCTCTCCTCCCGCCCCGCCGGGCCCGCCCGAGGCCCATCACCGGCCCACCTCTGGGCCGAACCGGGCAGCGTCCCCGCCGTCTTCGCTGGAGCTTCACCGGCTGTCGTACCTCACCGGAATCTGCGCGCCACCGCCACCCCTTTTGCCGGACTTCGCCGAAGCACCCCGCCGCCTCGACACCATCGGAGCATGCCGTCCTGCGTCATTGTCCCCGCCACCGTGCTCGCGCCGCAGCGCAGAGCCGCCGCCGCCACCCGCATCGTCCTCCTCGCGAGCTCACCGCCCCGCCACGGGAGCTCGTCGCCGGCCAGCTCCAGCCGCGGATCCCTTCGCCACCGGACCTCCGCGGCCTCGCCCTGGCCGGATCCGGCACCGGCCTCCCCGGATCCGCCGCGCGCGCCCGTCCCCGGCCCCTTCTCTGGCCATCCTCGTCTCCCGCGTCGCCGTTGACTTTTGTTTCGAGGTGGTGATATTGCTGCTAAGTCCATAAAAATCAGTCTCATGTGTGCACATTCATCATTCCATAACTTCTCGTGTGTTGCTCCGATTCGTGCATGTGGCATATCAAATTGTTCGTCTCGACGAGTACTTCATTTCATCTCATTGCACCATGTTCATTTGAGCTCATCTTGATGCCATAAATGCTGTTGCAAGAGTGCTAGTTTCTGTTAGTTTCAGATTCATATCAGTAATTGGACATTTGTCATTTTTGCCATGATTGATGTGTACCTCCTATGAACTTGAGCCCTACACGAGTTTTGAAGTATGCCATGCCATCTTTACAGGGGTGTATGCCATGTATTTTTTTGATATTTGTGGTGACTAGCACAAGCATGCAAAGTAGCTCTCGTAATGTTGCTGATTTCAGGGACTTAGAAATCTTCTAAGTCTTTGTCCTGTCAATATTTTTATGCCATGTATCCTTGCTGCTACAGAGTGATCCATGCCTCTTTTGAGCATGATCGGTAAGGATGTCTTGTAGATAATGTTATGCTCTATCCATCCATGTCTTTTTTTTGCAATTATGGAGCACCCTAGCTTGACTCAATCGAGCTTTACTTTTGCTATAAAATGTTCCTGGCAGAATGTTTACGTGTTAAGCATTTTTGCCGAGCTTGTTGTAGTTGATCCATGCATGCGATGTTGTTGTTCTTGCCATGTTTAGCTTCTATGCCATGTCTACTTTCTGGGTATATGCTTAGTTTATCATGCAATGCCTTGTGGTAAGTGCATCGTGCTCATAAACATGCCTACTTGATATTTGTTTTGCCATGTTCCAGTTTTCTACTAAGTCTGAATCTGTTAACGATAATTGCTATGTTCACATGGTTGCCATTGTATTTTCTGATCCCTTTTGGCTTATGGTCAGTAAGGGACTTTTGTTGTATGCTTTGAGTAGCTTCATGCCATGCCTTGCTTTGCCACGTTATGTTCCTGTTGCATGTTGTTACCCTGCTCTAAACATTGCTTCCTGATGTTAAATTCCTGACTTGATGTTATTTTCACTAAGTCTGTAACCTAATATCTTTTGCACTTTTGACATGCTTGTTTGAACCTTCTATTGAGTGAATTAGCCGTAGCTCAGTGTTCATCTTTTGTCAAGCATCTTGAGTGGATCCCTGCCATGTATGTTGTTGTTATGTTAGAGTGCAGTAGCTTGTTGTTCTTGATGCATTTAGATGGCCTCATGCTGTTAATCGCAGATCAGTGCCATATTTGTTTTGCTTGTCATTTGCAAACCGTGCATCCGATTCCGGTGATCTTTATATCGATTTCGACCGAAATCAACTCGTCTTTCCAGTGGAACTCTTGGTTTTCTAAGTTGAGGCCTGGTTCAATCTTTCCTTTCCAAGACATGCATATGCATTGCATATCGCATCCCGCTTGTCATGCCATGTCTTGCATCATGTTGCTTGTGCATTGCACGTGGTTGATTGTGCCTCCCTTGGCTTGTGTTCTTGATTTTAGTAGAGCCGGGAGACGAGTTTGTGATCGAGGATCCCGTTGAGTATGTTTACGAGGATCAAGCTTTCGTCTACTCGGAGAACTTTGCAGGCAAGATGACCATACCCTCGAAATCACTTCTATCTTTGCTTGCTAGTTGCTCGCTCTTTTGCTATGCCTATGCTATGATACCTACGACATGCTTTATCATGCCTCCCATATTGTTAAGCGAAGCCTCTAACCCACCTTGTCCTAGCAAACCGTTGTTTTGCTATGTTACCGCTTTGCTCAGCCCTCTTATAGCGTTGTTAGTTCCAGGTGAAGATTGGAGTTTGTTCCTTTTTGGAACATGGATATTTGTTGGGATATCACAATATCTCTTATTTAATTATTGCATCTATATACTTGGTAAAGGGTGGAAGGCTCGGCCTTATGTCTGGTGTTTTGTTCCACTCTTGCCGCCCTAGTTTCCGTCATACCGGTGTTAAGTTCCTTGATATTGCGTTCCTTACATGGTTGGGTGTTATGGGGACCCCTTGATAGTTCGCTTTGAATAAAACTCCTCCAGCAAGGTCCAACCTTGGTTTTAACATTTGCCACCAAGCCTTTTCCCTTGGGAGTCATGCATCCCGAGGGTCATCTTTATTTTAACCCCCTCGGGCCAGTGCTTGTCTAAGTGTTGGTCTGAAACAGAGCCACTTGCGGCGCCACCTCGGGGAAACTTGAGGGCTGGTTTTAGCTGTACGTAGTGTTCATCCGGTGTTGCCCTGAGAACGAGATATGTGCAGCTCCTATCAGGATGTCGGCGCATCGGGCGGTCTTGCTGGACTTGTTTTACCATTATCGAAATGTCTTGTAACCGGGATTCCGAGACTGATTGGGTCTTCCTGGGAGAAGGAATATCCTTCGTTGACCGTGAGAGCTTGTGATGGGCTAAGTTGGGACACCCCAACAGGCTTTTGAACTTTCGAAAGCCGTTCCCGCGGTTATGGGCAGATGGGAATTTGTTAATGTCCGGTTGTAGAAAACCTGAAACTTATCTTAATTTAAAATGCATCAACCGTGTGTGTAGCTGTGATGGTCTCTTTCCGGCGGAGTCTGGGAAGTGAACACGGTGTTGGAGTTATGTTTGACGTAAGTAGTTTCAGGATCACTTCTTGATCATAGATTTCTCGAACGTGCTTTGCCTTCTCTTCTCGCTCTCATTTGCATATATTAGCCACCATATATGCTAGTGCTTGCTGCAGCTGCACCTCATACATTTTCCCTACCCTTAAGCTTAAATAGTCTTGATCGCGAGGGTGTGAGATTGCTGAGTCCCCATGACTCACAGATACTTCCAAAACCAGTTTGCAGGTGTTGATGTTATCATGCAGGTGACGCAACCAAGCTCAAGGAGGAGCTCGTTGAAGTTCGCGTTCGTTGTGTTGTTCTGTTTCCAGTCGATCAGAAGTGGAGCCCAGTTGGGACGATCGGGGATCTTTTGCTTTAGGGGTAGTCCTCTTTTATTTTGCTTCTGTAGTTACACCTTGATTGTATCTGGATGATGTAATGCTATATTCATGTATTGTGTGAAGTGGCGATTGTAAGCCAACTCTTTATCCCTTTCATTTCAGTATATGGGATGTGTAAAGATTACCCCTCTTACAACATGCCTACAATGCGGTTATGCCTCTAAGTCGTGCTCTGACACGTGGGAGATATAGCCGCATCGTGGGTGTTACAAGTTGGTAATCAGAGCCTTCCCCGACTTAGGAGCCCCCTGCTTGATCGAATCGCTGGCGTTGTTGAGTCTAGAAAAATGATTTGAGTCTTCTAGGATATATATATATATATATATATATATATATATCAGAGAGTAGGATTCTTTTTACTCCTCAGTCCCTTCGTCGCTCTGGTGAGGCATCCTGACGTAGAGTTTTGACTCTTCTCTTCTCAAATTTCACTAAAAAAATTAGGATCACGCGGGTATCTTGGAATTGTTCCGATGGTTTCGTGACGAGAACATTGTTCTTGGTGCCTCCTGACATTTAGGGGTTGTGGCAGTGTCCCGTGGAGTTGAGCTCCGAGGTGTTGTCATCACAATTTTATCGTTGCAGTTCTGGAATACCTAAGTTTCGCCGACATCGAAAATCTCTTTTATGCAGTTGTTGGTGAGATATCCTTGACGCCACCTAGTACTGGGTGGGAGTTCGGGAGTATTGCGATAACTCATATAACGGATGCTTTTCGAAGGTTGAGGTAAACGATTTTCGAAGGTTTCTTGGTTATGTGTTGAAGGATGGATACAGCCGGATGTAGGATTTTTTAGTTTTGGGTGAGATATTATGCTTCCCCTGTATCCCCAACACCTGATTGCATAACCAGAAAGTTTCGGGAGTTTATAAATGGGAATTCCAGTAGCTCATAGGATATCTTTCCGACTGATGTATTATATGAAATTGGGGTTCGACGTCTAGTGGTCCGCCTATCCACGGTTGGTTTTACAGTGGTCTCGTTGTATCTTAAAGAGTCCTTGGCTATGCTGACTCGGGGACGCTTCGTATGTCATGTGCACTGCCTTGTACATGATGGTGATGTACGATCGAGCCCGTGTGGGCCCCACCATGAAAACTTCGGACGAAATCTCTATCATATGTTTGTTACGGCTTATTTTGCAAGCCAATCTTTGTTTTGTTTTGAGTTGTGGTATTCGAGTTGCTTCAATGTCAAGTGTTGATTCCATACCTTCCCCAAATGGTGTTCTCATACTCCTATGTGAATACCAATCCTTCATGATAATTGAGATTGTCATGTCGATCCTTTTCAACCGGCGTGTTTTTCTCTTCAAGTGGATCCGATCATTTCAACATCCGTAAGATCAACTCAAAGTCTTCTCAATGTTATTTGTTTCATACGTCCCAAGTTTCCTTTATTTTCCCACCCTCCCACCCTTTTTCTTGAAGGATTTAGATTTCTTGATCAAGTATCCATCTTATTCATGTGAAGTCTCTTCTTTATTTTCTTTCAATGTTCTTATCCGATGGTTCTTATGAAGATGCTCTACTATTTCAACATTCTTCGTTCTATTTCTTCTCCGGTGGATGCAATTCAAGCTTTTGGGTTTGATCATATCCCTTTTCCTCGTTTCAAATACATTCTCATGCCGGTGCACCTCATATTCATTCATTTCTCGCTATTCGATTGTTCCAGAGTGCTCAAGATATCTCGAAGATTCGTGTTTCCGTTCTGCTTTCGTTCAAGCTCTTTTCGAGGTTGTTATCTCATTAAAGCCATTTAATTCTTACCGGTGGAATCTCTCTTTTCAAGCAATCGTTCAACGGTGTATCTTTTGAGTGGGCCCTAACCCACAGGTTTTTTCCCAGGATCTTACCTGACTCCTCTATTTTCCCGGAGTCTTCTACATGACATAAGAATGAATCATCATCAGTCAAATGCCTTTCTCCAAGATCTTTCAAATTCTTGCCATCGTTGGCTCAACCTTTCTAAATTCTCATTCTGGAGTATCTCAACAATTCTTGGTGGTGTTGCCCATCGCCATTCTCAGATTTTGAAGACCGAAGAAGATTTTTTCCTCCAAAAATTTTCCATTCTCTCGAAGATTCATTGGTTCTAGATTAATTCCTTCCTCTCATAATTGTTTTCGATTGTGAGAATTCTTTTCACCTATCCGGAGCATTTCAAGAGTATTTCAGTTTGTTTCTCCGGAACCCATCTTTTCAGGTTTATTCTTTCATAGCTTTCAACTATTGTTCTCCAAATCTTATCGGTGCATCGTTCAAGTATTCTGTAATTAGTTCGTGATCTCTTCATTCTCATGTATCTAATTTTTCACTCAAGTATCTTCAGTCGTTCTCTAATTCTTACCGGTGATTCATCCCTTTACTTCATTTGGTTTTTTTTCAATTCTTACCGGTGGTTCATTCAAGATTTCTCTTCCTTTGTTAATGTATCAATTCATTCATTGTTTCAATCCTACCGGTGGTTCGTTGAAGACCTTCCCAAGTTTGCGCTATATCTCGCTTAATCCTTTCTACGAGAATAAGTAGTGTGCCAAATCCATTGTTTGTCATCAATTTAATTGGTGAAGGATAAGCATAATGTAATCCTTATTCTTGTTTCATCGAGTAAATTAAATCCCTTATTCCGGAGGTTCATCATATGACATTCTCGGTTCGAGAGGCTTATCTTTTCTTTTCCAAGAGTTCCAAACTCTCGCAATTATATCACCACGGAGATCCATCTAAATAATTGCAAGGTTTTCACCTTGTGTTTTCAACTTCTCTTTCCTTTCGTGTGATCATCCTTTTGTTACCGGAGTTCTTCATGAAGGTTCTACATGATGGTTCATAAAGGATTTAATTCCTTCTCGAAGTGTTCATCAAGTTTCTTTTCAGAGGAGCTCAAGCATTCTTCATCTTGCAATCCAGAGTGCAATTCTTTCTTCCGTATCATTGGAGGTGGTATTATGTCATTCTTGATAATTTGAGTTCATGTTTCATGATTCACATGTTGTTAAGAACGAGGTATTTTAAATCCATCAATCTCTTCATTGGAGTTATCTTTGGTTATATTTCACCTAAAGCCTTCCCTAAGGAATGTTGCTATTTATGGTGCTTATAAACGACCCAAGCTCTTCATTTATCCTCCCGGCGAAATAGCTTCTCGTCTCCTTGTTCATATCAATCCAATCTATTGTTTCCGTTAGTGGCGGAATTTCACCTCATAGTTTTGGGATGTCTTCCATAAGTCCACATCAAGCTTATCCTTTCATTGTTGGTTTTCCAACAACTCCGTTCGACCCTTCCCCTAAAGATGCTTTTAAAGCTCATTTGAGGTAGAAGATATTGTTTTCTCCTCAATTCATTCCATTCCTTTCTCTCATTTCTTCCGGAGGCATTGTGATGCTGCTCTCTTCGACCCATCATCTTGTTTTGTCAATATCATGTTCTTTCCTTTGCTTATCCATTTAACTGGAGTGTTGTGCCCTTTGTTTAAGTTCTTTTCGCCTTAACAAGTCTTGCATCTCTTTTCAACCGGAGTGCTGCCGAATTTGTTCTCCCTTGTTCCTTTTTCCTAACGGAGAGTTATCAACTTTGTTCATCTCTGTTGCATTCCTTCTTTCAATTTGTTTAACCTTCCAAGGTTCTTTGGTTTCACTCGTTTGACAAAGAAGCAATTAGTTTTACCTCTCGTCTTTCTCTTCCATTTTCCCTCCGGTGCCATTCTAGATCTCGGGACGAGATCCTCTTGTAGTGGTGGAGTGTTGTAACGCCCCGAGACCGATGTGCCAGGTGTCTTCCAGTTATTCGCTGTTGTTGCCTTGTCATTTGCTTGCGTGTCATGCATTTCATATCATGTCATCATGTGCATCGCATTTGCATACATGTTCGTCTCATGCATCCGAGCATTTTCCCCGTGGTCCGTTTTGCGATCCGGCGCTCCTATGTCATCCGGTGTACCCTTTTGCCTTTTTTCATGTGCGGGTATTAAACGTTCTCGGATTGGAACGATACTTGCCAAGCGGCCTTGGTTTACTATCGGTAGACTGCCTGTCAAGTTTCGTGCCATTTGGACTTCGTTTGATACTCCAACGGTTAACCGAGGAACCGAAAAGGCCTCGTGTGTGTTGCAGCCCAACACCTCTCCAAAGTGGCCCAAAACCCACCTAAACCCCCTCATCCTCTCGGTCGTTCGATCACCATCGCGTGGCCGAAAACCGCACCTCATTTGGACTCTCTATCTCCCTCTACCTATAAATATGTGGCTCCCCACGAAAATTCACGGACGAAACCCTAGCCTCCCTCTTCCTCGCGCCGACGGACATGTCCATCCCGGAACGGACGCGTCCGCCGCCTCTCTCGGCCAATCACAGCGCGACACCTCACCCTCTCTCCCCTCCCACCCTGCCGGGCCCGCCCGAGGCCCATCGCCGGCCCGCCTCTGGGCCGAACCGGGCCGCGTCCCCGCCATCTTCGCCGGAGCTTTGCCGGCCCCGCGTCTTCCGCCGGCTGTCGTACCTCGCCGGAATCTGTGCGCCGCCGCCACGCCTTTTGCCGGACTTCGTTGGAGCACCCCGCCGCCTCGACCCAACCGGAGCGCACCGTCCTGCATCATCGTCCCTGCCGCCTCGCTTGCGCCGCAGCTCAGAGCCACCACCGCCACCCGCATCGTCCTCCTCGCTGCCCCGCCACGGGAGCTCATCGCCGACCAGCTCCAGTCGCGGTTCCCTTCGCCGCCGGACCTCCACGGCCTCGCCCTTGCCGGATCCGGCACTGGCCTCCCTGGATACACCGCGTGCGCCCGTCCCCAGCCCCTTCTCCGGCCATCCTCGTCTCCCGCGCCGCCGTTGACTTTTGCTTCGAGGTGGTGATATTTCTGCTAAGTCCATAAAAATCAGTCTCATGTGTGCACATTCATCATTCAATAACTTCTTGTGTGTTGCTCCGATTCGTGCGTGTGGCATATCAAATTGTTCGTCTCGACGAGTACTTCATTTCATCTCATTGCACCATGTTCATTTGAGCTCATCTTGATGTCCTAAATGCTGTTACAAGAGTGCTAGTTTCTGTTAGTTTCAGATTCATATTAGTAATTAGACATTTGTCATTTTTGCCATGATTGATGTGTGCCTCCTATGAACTTGAGCCCTACATGAGTTTTGAAGTATGCCATGCCATCTTTACAGGGGTGTATGCCATGTATTTTTGTGATCTTTGTGGTGACTAGCACAAGCATGCAAAGTAGCTCTCGTAATGTTGCTGATTTCAGGGACATAGAAATCTTCTAAATCTTTGTCCTGTCAATATTTTTATGCCATGTATCCTTGCTGCTACAGAGTGATCCATGCCTCTTTTGAGCATGATCAGTAAGGACGTTTTGTAGATAATGTTATTCTCTATCCATCCATGTCTTTTTTTTTGCAATTATGGAGCACCCTAGCTTGACTCAATTGAGCTCTACTTTTGCTATAAAATGTTCCTGGCAGAATGCTTACGTGTTAAGCATTTTTGCTGAGCTTGTTGTAGTTGATCCATGCATGCTATGTTGTTGTTCTTGCCATGTTTAGCTTCTATGCCATGTCTACTTTCTGGGTATATGCTTAGTTTATCATGCAATGCCTTGTGGTGAGTGCATCGAGCTCGTAAACATGCCTACTCAATATCTATTTTGCCATGTTCCAGTTTTCTACTAAGTCTGAATCTGTTAACGATAATTGCTATGTTCACATGGTTGCCATTGTATTTTCTGATCCCTTTTGGCTTATGGTCAGTAAGGGACTTTTGTTGTATGGTTTGAGTAGCTTCATGCCATGCCTTGCTTTGCCACATTATTTTCCTGTAGCATGTTGTTACCCTGCTCTAAACATTGCTTCCTGATGTTAAATTCCTGACTTGATGTTATTTTCACCAAGTCTGTAACCTGATATCTTTTGCACTTTTGACATGCTGATTTGGACCTGCTATTGAGTGAATTAGCCGTAGCTCAATGTTCATCTTTTGTCAAGCATCTTGAGTGGATCCCTGCCATGTATGTTGTTGTTATGTTAGAGTGCAGTAGCTTGTTGTTCTTGATGCATTTAGATGGCCTTGTGCTGTTAATCGCAGATCGGTGCCATATTTGTTTTGCTTGTCATTTGCAAACCGTGCATCCAATTCCGGTGATCCTTATATCGATTTCAAATGAAATCAACTCATCTTTCCAGTGGCACTCTTGGTTTTCCATGTTGAGGCATGGTTCAATCTTTCCTTTCCAAGACATGCATATGCATTGCATATTGCATCCCGCATGTCATGCCATGTCTTGCATCATGTTGCTTGTGCATTGCACGTGGTTGATTGTGTCTGCCTTTGTTTGTGTTCTTGCTTTCGGTAGAGCCGGGAGACGAGTTCGTGATCGAGGATCCTGTTGAGTACGTTTACGAGGATCAAGCTTTCGTCTACTCGGAGAACTTTACAGGCAAGATGACCATACCCTCGAAATCACTTCTATCTTTGCTTGCTAGTTGCTCGCCCTATTGCTATGCCTATGCTACGATACCTATCACATGCTTTATCATGCCTCCCATATTGTTAAGCCAACCCTCTAACCCACCTTGTCCTAGCAAACCGTTGTTTGGATATGTTACCACTTTGCTCAGCTCCTCTTATAGCATTGTTAGTTGCAGGTGAAGATTGGAGTTTGTTCCTTTTTGGAACATGGATATTTGTTGGGATATCACAATATATCTTATTTAATTAATGCATCTATATACTTGGTAAAGGGTGGAAGGCTTGGCCTTATGCCTGGTGTTTTGTTCCACTCTTGCCGCCCTAGTTTCCGTCATACCGGTGTTATGTTCCTTGATTTTGCGTTCCTTACACGGTTGGGTGTTATGGGGACCCCTTGACAGTTCGCTTTGAATAAAACACCTCCAGCAAGGCCCAACCTTGGTTTTACCATTTGCCACCTAGCCTTTTCCCTTGGGACTCGCGCATCCCGAAGGTCATCTTTATTTTAACCCCCCCCGGGCCAGTGCTTGTCTAAGTGTTGGTCCGAAACAGAGCCACTTGCGGCGCCACCTCGGGGAAACTTGAGGGCTGGTTTTAGCTGTACGTAGTGTTCATCCGGTGTTGCCCTGAGAACGAGATATGTGCAACTCCTATCAGGATGTCGGCGCATCGGGCAGTCTTGCTGGACTTGTTTTACCATTGTCGAAATGTCTTGTAACCGGGATTCCGAGACTGATCGGGTCTTCCTGGGAGAAGGAATATCCTTCGTTGACCGTGAGAGCTTGTGATGGGCTAAGTTGGGAAACCCCTGCAGGCTTTTGAGCTTTCAAAAGCCGTGCCCACGGTTATGGGCAGATGGGAATTTGTTAATGTCCGGTTGTAGAAAACCTAAAACTTATCTTAATTTAAAATGCATCAACTGCGTGTGTAGCTGTGATGGTCTCTTTCCGGCGGAGTCCGGGAAGTGATCACGGTGTTGGAGTTATGCTTGACGTAAGTAGTTTCAGGATCACTTCTTGATCACAGATTTCTCGAATGTGCTTTGCCTTCTCTTCTCGCTCTCATTTGCGTATGTTAGCCACCATATATGCTAGTGCTTGCTGCAGCTCCACCTCATACCTTTTCCTTACCCTTAAGCTTAAATAGTCTTGATCGCGAGGGTGTGAGATTGCTGAGTCTCCGTGACTCACAGATACTTCCAAAACCAGTTTGCAGGTGTCGATGTTATCATGCAGGTGACGCAACCAAGCTCAAGGAGGAGCTCGTTGAAGTTCGCATTTGTTGTGTTGTTCCGTTTCCAGTCGATCAGTAGTGGAGCCCAGTTGGGACGATCGGGGATCTTTTGCTTTAGGGGTAGTCCTCTTTTATTTTGGTTCCGTAGTCAGACCATGATTGTATCTGGATGATGTAATGCTATATTCATGTATTGTGTGAAGTGGCGATTGTAAGCCAACTCTGTATCCCTTTCATTTCAGTATATGGGATGTGTAAAGATTACCCCTCTTGCGACATGCCTACAATGCGGTTATGCCTCTAAGTCGTGCTCCGACACATGGGAGATATAGCCGCATCGTGGGTGTTACATCATGTTGATCAAGGAATATTTCAATCAAATCATCGGAATCATAATTATCTATAGATTCATGCATATCATTATTTTCTTCCGAAGAAACGGTCATTCTTTCAATAAATTCTTTGACATAGACATTCTGAGCGTAGTTTTCATAGCAATATTTAAGTATGTCAAAATTTTCAGATTCGTAGAGAGTAATATCATATTTTTCAATCAAAGAAGCAACTTCATAAGCACCCTTAAAAGCAACAAATTCTTCAATTCGTTCGATATCATAGTAACTATAAACACCTTTTGCATAAGAAGATAAGCTTTCAATATCATTAAACTCACATAGGTAGGGGAGGTGTTTTTTAGGGTTCTTAGAGCAACAAGTAAAATCACAAATTTCACAAATATTCGAAGCATAACACAGCAATCTGTTTATTTGATTCCATGAGAGTCTCCCTTTTTCAGACAAACGGTGACGCACAAAATGAGCATGCTCATCTAAAGATTTCCCATCAACTAGGCTAGTTGGGGCTTCAGCACGTGCGCATAAGGATCGAAGATGATCTAAGTAGAACACTTTAAGTGGATCCATATCAATAGATTTTTAGCAAGCAAAGATGCAAGCAAATAGAAGGCACATGGAAACACAAACAAGGATACATACGGGAAGAAGGCAAATAGAGAAAGAGAGGGAGGATAGAGAGAGGGCGAATAAAATGGCAAGAGTGAAGTGGGGGAGAGGAAAACGAGAGGCAAATGGAAAATAATGTAATGAGGGAGATAAGGGTATGTGATGGGTACTTGGTATGCTGACTTTTGCGTAGACCTCCCTGGCAACGGCGCTAGAAATCCTTCTTACTACCTTTTGAGCACTGCCTTGGTTTTCCCCGAAGAGGAAGGGATAATGTAGCAAAGTAGCATAACTATTTCCCTTAGTTTTTGAGATCCAAGGTATCAATCCAGTAGGAGGCTACGCGCGAGTCCCTCGTACCTGCACAAAAAAAATAAATCCTCGCAGCGAACGCGCATAGGGGTTGTCAATCCCTACACGGCCGCTTACGAGAGTGAGATCTGATAGATATGATAAGATAATATTTTTGGTATTTTTGTGATAAAGATGCAAAGTAAAATAAAGGCAAAGTAAAAAGCAAAGGAAATAACTAAGTAGTAGGAGATTAATATGATAAAGATAGACCCGGGGGCCATAGGTTTCACTAGTGGCTTCTCTCGAGAGCATAACTATTCTACGGTGGGTGAACAAATTACTGTTGAGCAATTGACAGAATTGAGCATAATTATGAGAATATCTAGGTATGATCATGTATATAGGCATCATGTCCGAGACAAGTAGACCGACTCCTGCCTGCATCTACTACTATTACTCCACTCATCGACCGCTATCCAGCATGCATCTAGAGTATTAAGTTAAAAATAGATTAACGCCTTAAGCAAGATGACATGATGTAGAGGGATAAACTCATGCAATATGATGAAAACCCCATCTTGTTATCCTCGATGGCAACAATACAATACGTGCCGTGCTGCCCCTACTATCACTGGGAAAGGACACCACAAGATTGAACCCAAAGCTAAGCACTTCTCCCATTACAAGAAAGATCAATCTAGTAGGCCAAACCAAACTGATAATTCAAAGAGACTTGCAAAGATAAGCAATCATACATAAAAGAATTCGGAGAAGATTCAAATATGTTCATAGATAGACTTGATCATAAACCCACAATTCATCGGTCCCAACAAACACACCGCAAAAGGAAGATTACATCGAATAGTTCTCCACAAGAGAGGGGGAGAACATTGTATTGAGATCCAAAAAGAGAGAATAAGCCATCTAGCTAAAAACTATGGACCCGTAGGTCTAAGGTAAACTACTCACACTTCATCGGAGGGGCTATGGTGTTGATGTAGAAGCCCTCCGTGATCGATGCCCCCTCCGGCGGAGCTCCGGAACAGGCCCCAAGATGGGATCTCGTGGATACAGAAAGTTGCGGCGGTGGAATTAGGTTTTTGGCTCCGTATCTGATCGTTTGGGGGTACGTAGGTATATATAGGAGGAAGGAGTATGTCGGTGGAGCAACAGGGGGCCCACGAGGGTGGAGGGCGCGCCTGGGGAGGGGGGTAGGCGCGCCCCCTAACTCGTGGCCTCCTCTTTTGTGTCTTGACGTAGGGTCCAAGTCTCCTAGGTCTTGTTCGTTGAGAAAATCACGTTCCCGAAGGTTTCATTCCGTTTGGACTCTGTTTGATATTCCTTTTCTTCGAAACCCTAAAACAGAAAAAACAACAATTCTGGGCTGGGCCTCCGGTTAATAGGTTAGTCTCAAAAATAATATAAAAGTGGATAATAAAGCCCAATAATGTCCAAAACAGTAGATAATATAGCATGGAGCAATCAAAAATTATAGATACATTGGAGACGTATCAGTCAACGCTTGCCGCGCTGCGGCTTTGCTTACCCGCCGGTGCCCTTCTTCGCCCGCCGCCCAAGGTCGCCCACGCTTGCGCGCCCGATGCCGCTGGCGCTGCGCCGCCTCCTTCGCCACACGTCAACTCCGGTGACCACCGCAACTCCAATCTCTTCCCCGACCCTCGTCGGCCTCTCCTCAAGCTCCGGCCGATGCCTCCATCAACTCCGGCGCAAGCTCCGGCGACCTCCGACCCTACCTCAAGATCCATGCCACGGGAACCCTAGATCCGCGTGGTATTTTTTTCACCAAGTCCCTAAATCCCAACATTTTGGGCACCTCTTTGGCATGCCATAACTCATTGCATATAGCTCTGAATCATGCATATGATACATCAAAAATGTCCGTCTCATGTTTCTCTTCATGCTAGTGTCATTTTCATACATGTTACTGTCCATATTGATGCCATAATCATCGTTGCTAAAGTGCTATATGATGTTGTCTGCTGGAATTTAACAGAACTTGATGATTTGTCATTTTCATTGCATTTTGTGTGTGGATCCTATGAGCATGATGTCTACATGTTTTATGAGCTCCATCATGCCATATTTACAGGGGTGCAAGTCTTGTATTTTTGTGATATATGTGGTGACTAGAACAAGGATGCAAAGTAGGCTTCATAATGTTGTTGTTTCCAGACACTTTATTATTTTGCCAAGTACGTTTCCTGTTACATTTTTATGCCATGTAAACTTGTTGCTACCATGAGATCCATGCACATTTTGAGATAGTTCAGTAAGAGTGTTTTGAATATGTGATATTGTTTTATCCATTCATGCCTATGGTTGAAATTATGGAGCAGTCTAGCATGCCATTTCCTTGCTCTACTTTTGCTAAATATTGTTTCTGGCAGATTGTTAACATGATATTCAATATTGCCATGTGTTTTGCTAGTGAGACATGTACCCTATGAACTTGCTCTTGCAATTCTTAGCTTCTTGCGTATGTCTATTTCATGTTGGTTACCTTGTGATGCCATGAAATGCTTTCTAGTGAGTGGCATGAGCTTGCAAACTGGCTATCATGAATCTGTTTCTGCCATGCTCTATTTTTCTTCCGTTTGAAACTGTTCATATAACTTGCCATGTTTGCATGGGTGCCACATCATTTTTCATGCATCTTTGGTTGAAGTTCATTAAGGGAGTTTTGTTCTATGTGTTTAGTACTAGCATGTCATGCCTTTGTTTTCCATGATGTGTTACTGTAGCAAGTTGTTTGCTAGCTCTAAACATTGCTATATGATGTTGTTTTGACATGTTTAGTATTTTCACCAAGTCTGTGAAGCTGATATATTTTGCATTTTTGCCATGCTGTTTGAGCTTGTTCTAGTGAGAACTAGCAGGAGCTCAGTGTTCATGATTTGTAGAGCTTCATATGTACTTTATGGCCATATGCTTTGTTGCTATGTTGTAGTGTTGCAGCATAGTTTCTTGTTGCATTCTAAGTGCTATGATGCTGTTAATCGCAGATTTGCATCATTCTTGTTTTGCTTGCCATTTGCAAACCGTGCCTCCTTTTCTGGTGATCCTTATATCGATTTCGACCGAAATCACCTCATCTTTCCAGCGGCATACTTGGTTTGCCAAGTCGATGCCTTGATCATCTTTTCCCTTCCAATGTACCCATATGCATTGCATATCTTGCATTCCATGCCATGTATTGCATCATGTTGCTTGTGCATTGCACTGTGATTGATTGTTGTTCCGTTGCTTGTGTTATTGCTTTGGGTAGAGCCAAGAGACGAGTACATGAACGATGAACCTATTGAGTATGCTAACGAGGAGCAAGCTTTCCACAACTCTGAGAACATTGCATGCAAGATGACCATTACCCTCGATATCACTTCTGTCTTTGCTTGCTAGTTGTTCATTTTATCGCTATGTTGCGCTACCTACCACTTGCTTACCATGCCTCCCATATTGCCATGTCAAGCCTCTGACACACCTTCCTAGCAAACTGTTGTTTGGCTAAGTTACCACTTTTGCTCAGCCCCTCTTATAGCGTTGTTAGTTGCAGGTGAAGTTGAAGTTTGTTCCATGTTGGAACATGGACATGTTGGGATATCATATTATCTCCTATTTAATTAATGCAACTATATACTTGGTAAAGGGTGGAAGGCTCGGCCGTATGCCTGGTGTTTTGTTCCACTCTTGCCGCCTTAGTTTCCATCATACCGGTGTTATGTTCCTTGATTTTATGTTACTTACGCGGTTGGGGTTATGGGACCCCCTTGACAGTTCGCCTTTTCCCTTGGGTTCTGCAGACCCGAGGGTCATCTTTATTTTACCCCCCCCCCCGGGCCAGTGCTGCTTTGAGTGTTGGTACAACCTGGGCGATGTCTGATGACCCACAAGTATTGGGGATCTATCATAGTCCTTTCGATAAGTAAGAGTGTCGAACCCAACGAGGAGCAGAAGGAAATGATAAGCGGTTTCCAGCAAGGTATTCTTTGCAAGTACTGAAATAAGTGGTAACAGATAGTTTTGTGATAGGATAATTTGTAACGAGCAACAAGTAACAAAAGTAAATAAAGTGCAGCAAGGTGGCCAAATCCTTTTTGTAGCAAAGGACAAGCCTGGAAAAACTCTTATATAGAGAAAAGCACTCCCGAGGACACATGGGAATATCATCAAGCTAGTTTTCATCACGCTAATATGATTTGCGTTCGGTACTTTGATAATTTGGTATGTGGGTGGACCGGTGCTTGGATACTGCCCTTACTTGGACAAGCATCCCACTTATGATTAACCTCTATTGCAAGCATCCGCAACTACAGCAGAAGTATTAAGGTAAACCTAACCATAGCATGAAACATATGGATCCAAATCAGCCCCTTACGAAGCAACGCATAAACTAGGGTTTAGGCTTATGTCACTCTAGCAACCCATCATCTACTTATTACTTCCCAATGCCTTCCTCTAGGCCCAAATAATGGTGAAGTGTCATGTAGTCGACGTTCACATAACACCACTAGAGGAGAGACAACATACATCTCATCAAAATATCGAACGAATACCAAATTCACATGACTACTAATAGCAAGACTTCTCCCATGTCCTCAAGAACAAACGTAACTACTCACAAAGCATAAACATGTTCATAATCAGAGGGGTATTAATATGCATATAGGATCTGAACATATGATCTTCCACCAAATAAACCAACTAGTATCAACTACAATGAGTAATTAACACTACTAGCAACCCACTAGCACCAATCCCGGACTTGGAGACAAGAATTAGATACAAGAGATGAACTAGGGTTTTGAGAGGAGATGGTGCTGATGAAGATGTTGATGGAGATTGCCCTCTCCCGATGAGAGGAGTGTTGGTGATGACGATGGCGATGATTTCCCCCTCCGGGAGGGAAGTTTCCCCGGCAGAACAGCTCTGCCGGAGCCCTAGATTGGTTCCGCCTCGTGGCGGTGGAGTTTCGTCCAAGAAGATGGCTTCTTATTTTTTTTCCAATCGAAAGACATCATATAGCAGAAGATGGCCACTGGAGGGCCACCAGGGGGCCCACGAGGTAGGGGGCGCCCAGGGGGGTAGGGCGCGCCCCCACCCTCGTGGGCAGGGTGTGGCCCCCCTGGTGAATCTCTTCGACTAAGTATTTTTTTATATATTCTGAAAACGTCTTCCGTGAAGTTTCAGGACTTCTGGAGCTGTGCAAAATAGGTCTCTAATATTTGCTCGTTTTCCAGCCTAGAATCCCAGCTACCGGCATTCTCCCTCTTCATGTAAACCTTGTAAAATAAGAGAGAATAGGCATAAGTATTGTGACATAATGTGTAATAACAACCCATAATGCAATACATATCGATATAAAAGCATGATGCAAAATGGACGTATCAACTCCCCCAAGCTTAGACCTCGCTTGTTCTCAAGCGAAAAGCCGAAATCGAAAAATATGTCCACATGTTTAGAGATAGAGGTGTCAATAAAAAATAAAATATGGACATGAGGGCATCATGATCATTCTTAGAACAGCAACTTACATAATTCTTGTCATATGATTTCTTATGCTAGAGTAATAATTCAATCACAATTTCAAGTATGAATCGTAAACTTTATTGAAAACTAACAAACTATAATCTTAGTCATTGGAGCAATTGCAATTTATCATAACATAGGAAAGAGTCAATGTATAAGAGCTTTTTAGCAAGTCCACATACTCAACTATCATATAGTCTTTCACAATTGCTGACACTCACGCAATACTTATGGGTATGGAATTTTAATCGGACACAGAGAAAGATAGGGGCTTATAGTTTTGCCTC
Source organism: Triticum aestivum (assembly GCF_018294505.1). Classification (NCBI taxonomy): domain Eukaryota; kingdom Viridiplantae; phylum Streptophyta; class Magnoliopsida; order Poales; family Poaceae; genus Triticum; species Triticum aestivum. Next base: position 389,953,794 of record NC_057809.1, on the reverse strand, counting down.
CCAACGTTTTACCTCAAGGGTAATGTCAACAATGATAGTTCATGAAAACTCACATCCAATTAGCCATATATAACAGGATCTTTCCAACATACTGTGCTTGCCAAAGGATATAATGTAAAAAGGAAGGGTGAAGATCACCATGACTCTTATGTAATGTAGGGGATAAAAGTAAAAGACAAGCCCTTTGTAGTGACCAGACCTCAAACGGTCCAATCTCTGTGCTCAGGTGTCATCCCTGGATCAGTAATGCTGACACCACACAGTACTTGAAGGATTTATAATAGAGTAGCAATCACACACTTATTACATCGAGTGTCTCAAAAGAGAACTTATTACAATAAATATGGCTTAAGGCCATCTAATAACAGTAACAGCGGAAGACTTGGAAGATAAGTGAGTCCATCAACTCCAACGGCATCACTGAGTATAAAACCACGACCTAAAGGCACCTTAATCGTCGTCTGAAAAGTCTGCAACATTAACGTTGCAGCCCGAAACGGGTCAGCACATGGAATATGCTGGCAATGTACCACATAGAGAGTAATTGAAGAATAAGGCTATACTAAATGCATATTTGGCTAGTGGAAAGCTCTATGGTTACAGTTTTGTGAAAAGCCAATTTTTCCCTACTGCAAAGGAATAAATTTTATTTAACTATCATGGTAGTTGTTAAACATTGAGAATGGTTGACAGCATTCTCAATCCCAATTAAGCATCATCATTAAACAAAACCCAACAAAATTAATTTAGAGTAACATGATGAGATTCACATGATAATCCAGGTACTAGATACTCAAGATGTCCATAACCGGGGACACGGCTAACCATGATTAGTTTATACACTCTGCAGAGGTTTGCGCACTTTTCCCCACAAGACTCGATCTCCTCCGTTGGATTCTCGCACTACATGGTGTTTGAGAAACGGATGACCGAGACATAGTCTTTCAGAAGCGCTAGCACCTTACGATCGGGTAGACCGTTACACCTACTTTCCCCTACATCTGCTAGTCTACCACTGTAAGAGTTCGCACGACTTAATCAACTATGCTAGAGCCCATAATATCTTGTGGCTGCACACGGAAGTTTCTAGTATGAATAATCTCATGATCCCTTTGAGCCTGGGTGGCGGTCCAAAAAAATAGGCAATCGCTGGAATACCCAGGTGCCTCAATCCACCCAGATGTGTATTTAAGTTGCCACCTTAGATAAACCATTAATTTAACAATCTCACATCTGTCATGGATTCACTCACCCAATCCACGTCTACTAGCATAGCATGGCATAATAAGCAAACGTAGAAGTAACTCCCAAAGGTTTGATAATAAACAGGTAATAGGTACTACCTCAACTACTTCCCAAACCCACAATTTAATTAGATCCTAATCATGCAATGTGTGAGGATTGATCTAATGCAATAAAACATGGGTAGTAGGAGGTATGATCGAAGTGTTACTTGCCTTGCTGATGATCCGCGAAACCTAGCGATTCGAAGTAGCAAGCGGCGCACTCCGGGTACTCTATCGCAAACAAACAAGCATACAATAAGTACTCGACTAATGCACAGGTAAAACTCAAATAAGAGATCTAACCAGAAAGTTCAACTTAAGAACTCCGGTTGACAAAAAGAATCAAATTGAACGAAGCAACGAAAGACAAACGGTAAAAGAAACAAGCTTCATTTACTATTCTGGATCTAGGGCAATTTTTACAGTGGCAAAAACTTGTTTGAGTTGGTTAAAAGGAAAGAGAGTTTCGAGACGAAACTCCAGGCGCTTGAATCACCTGATTCTGATAAACGAGCGAAAAGTTATACTAGAACAAAAAACGGATCAGGAATCGCGATCAGAAAAATCGCGCATTTAATCCGAGAAAAAGAAAATGACGAATAGATTAACGAGCGGACATTCGTTAACTGGATCTAGACGATGAACGCGTTCGTTAAAACGAACGAACGAGCGAACGCTCGCTAATTAAATAAACCTGAAAACCGATCTATTAAAAAAATGAGCTAAAAAAACCGAATGAAACCGACGGAAAACCGATCGGTTTTTCGAAAAAAAACCGGTGGCGGTGAAGTCAACCTCCGGCGGCGGCGGATCCGACGGGCGGCGGCTCCGGCGTCAGCGGCGGCGGCGGGACGCGGGTTGCGGCGGCGGCGGGCTAGGGCGGCGGGGCTGGCGGCTAGGGTTAGGGTTGGGGTCCGGTTGGGCCTTCCCCGGCTATTTAAAGCCGGCCGGGCCAAGTGTCCAGGTCAGACACGGCCCGGTAAGTCGGTTGCGTTTTTTTAAATAGTTACGCTCAGAAAAAACAAAAGGAATACTAAACGGACTCCAAAAATCCCGAAATAAATTTTCCCCGGCTTCTAAAATCAAGCCGCACAGGATGAACATTTATTTGGGGCCTAAATGCAATTTTGAAAAACGCGCATTTTTCCTAAATTCAAATAAAATAGCAAATAAAACCAAAATAAAATCTTATTTGATTTTTTATTAAATCCTCAATATTTCTTTATTTTGGGAAAGTCATTTTATTCCCTCTCTCATATTTTGATAATAGAAATAATTGAAGATAAAATAAATAAAATCAAATGATCCTATTTTCAAAATTTGAGAAAACTCAAATATGAAAATAACGAAATCCCCAACTCTCTCCGAGGGTCCTTGAGTTGCGTAGAATTTCTAGGATCAACCAAAATGCAATAAAATATGATATGCAATGATGATCTAGTGTATAACATTCCAAATTGAAAATTTGGGATGTTACAAACCTACCCCCCTTAAGATGAATCTCGCCCTCGAGATTCGGGTTGGCTAGAAAATAGGTGAGGGTGGTCCTTCAGCAATTCTTCCTCTCGCTCCCAGGTGGCTTCATCCTCCGTGTGGTGGCTCCACTGAACTTTGCAAAACTTTATAACCTTGCTGCGGGTGACTCGACTGGCATACTCTAAGAATCTTGACTGGTTTCTCCTCATAGGTCAAATCACTGTCCAACTGAATTGCTTCCAGCGGCACTGTATCTCTCAGCGGTATATCAGCCATCTCTGCGTGGCACTTCTTCAACTGGGAAACGTGGAACACGTCGTGAACTCCTGACAATCCTTCGGGAAATTCCAACTTATAGGCTACTTCTCCCATACGCTCCAAAACTTTGTATGGGCCTACAAAACATGGCGCTAACTTTCCCTTAACTCCAAAGCGCTTAACTCCTCGAAGTGGAGATACTCGAAGATAAACTTAGTCTCCGACTTCGTAAACTGTCTCCTTGCATTTAGAATCTGCATAGCTCTTCTGCCTGGATTGAGCTACCTTGAGCCTATCGCAAATCAATTTCACTTTCTGTTCAGACTCCTTAATCAGATCCGGTCCAAACAACTGGCGGTCTCCAACTTGATCCCATGGCGATGGGGTCCTGCACCTCCTTCCGTACAAGGCTTAGAAAGGGGCCATCTTCAAACTTGATTGATAGCTATTGTTGTAAGAGAACTATGCATATGGAAAATTCTCGTCCCAACTAGATCCGTAATCTAGCGCACAAGCTCTCAGCATATCCTCCAAAATCTGATTGACTCTCTTGGTCTGTCCATCTGTCTGCGGATGGAAAGTTGTACTGAATTCTAGCCTAGTACCCAAAGTTTCATGCAAATGATTCTAGAACTTTGAGGTAAACTGGGTTCCTCTATCTGATACAATGCTCCTTGGAACTCCATGCAGACATACGATTCTGGTCATGTATATCTTTGCCAACTTTGCACTGGTATAGGTAGTCTTCACTTGAATGAAATGAGCTACCTTTGTCAAACGATGGACTACAACCCATATTGAGTCATAGCCTGAACGAGTCCTGGGTAAACCTGTAATAAAATCCATGCCTAACTTATTCCACTTCCATTCGGGTATCAGCAATGGCTGTAGCAATCCTGCTGGCTTCTGATGCTCAGCCTTTACTCTCTGACATACATCACAAACTTCTACATACTCCGCAATATCCTTCTTCATTCCGGTCCACCAGAAAGTATCCTTCAAATCCAAATACATCTTGGTATTTCCTGGGTGAATCGAATATGGTGAATCATGGGCCTCTTGCAGAATTAACTTCTTGATCTCTGAATCATTAGGCACATAAACACGGTCTTCAAACCATAAGGTATCGTGCTCATCTTCACGAAATCCCTTAGCTTTTCCTTTGCTCATTTTCTCCTTTATAGAAGCAATCTCCTTGTCAGTCTTCTGGGCTTCTCTGATCTTATCCATCAAAGTAGACTGAATCTCCAATGCTGCTACATAGCCTCTTGGTACTATTTCCAAATATAGCTCTCGGAGATTTTCGGCTAACTCCCTTGGTAAATCTCCCGTCATTAGTGTGTTGACATGGCTTTTACGACTCAATGCGTCAGCTACTACGTTAGCCTTTCCGGGGTGATAATGCAATCTCATATCATAATCCTTGATGAGCTCCAACCATCTCCTTTGCCTGAGATTCAACTCTTTCTGTGTGAAAATATACTTCAAACTCTTGTGATCCGTGTACACCTCACAATGGTTTCCAATGAGAAAATGTCTCCAGGTCTTCAATGCATGCACTATGGCTGCTAACTCCAAATCATGTGTAGCATAATTCAACTCATGAGGCTTAAGCTGTCGTGAGGCATATGAAACAACTCTTCCTTCCTGCATAAGCACGGCTCCAAGTCCTCGACGTGAAGCGTCGCAATACACCTCATAATCCTTGGTATGATCTAGCAAAATCAACACAGCTGATGTAACCAAACGTTTCTTCAACTCCTGGAAACTAGCCTCACATTCCTCAGTCCATATGAACTTGGTATCCTTCTTCAACAACTCCGTCATAGGCTTTGCAATCTTCGAGAAATTTTCAATGAATCTTCGGTAGTATCCTGCGAGTCCAAGAAAACTCCGAATCTCTCCAACTGTTGTTGGGGCTTCCCAATTTGTCACGGTATCAACCTTAGTGGGATCTACTGCTATACCTTCTCCAGATATAACGTGTCCGAGAAATCCAACTTCCTACAACCAAAACTAACAGTTGCTAAACTTGGCATATAACTAATGTTCTCTGAGCTTACCAAGTACCAAACGCAAATGCTCCTTATGCTCCTCTTCATTCTTCGAGTATACCAGGATATCATCGATGAACACTATGATAAACTTATCCAGAAACTCCATAAACACTTTGTTCATCATGTTCATAAAATATGCAGGTGCGTTAGTCAGACCAAATGACATAATGGTATGCTCGTGCAGTCCATACCTGGTGGTAAAAGCCGTCTTAGGTATATCCTGTTCTCGAATCTTCAACTGATGGTATCCTGATCACAGATCGATCTTGGAAAATACCTTATCTCCTTGCAATCGATCAAACAGATCATTGATCATTGGTAGTGGGTACTTGTTCTTGATGGTTACTTCATTCAATCCTCGATAATCAACAACCATCCTTAACGATCCATCCTTCTTCTCCACTAGAAGTACTGGCGATCCCCAAGGCGAAGAACTTGGGCGAATATATCCTTTATCCAGTAACTCCTTGATCTGCTTCTTAATCTCCACCAAATCCTTTGCGGGCATCCTATATGGTCTCTTAGATATTGGCCCTCTTCCTGGCAAAAGCTCAATCAAAAACTCAATATCTCTATCCGGTGGCATGCCTGGCAACTCTTCTGGAAATACATCAGGGAAATCCTTCACTACTGGTACTTCCTCCTGCACAACTCCTGTTAAACAATTTACTTGAGTCCTCTTCGGCACATGCCGGGATACATACTTGATCCTTCTCCCTTCTGGGTGGTAAGCAAAATCGACTTACTGGCGCAATCGATGTTTCCTCCATATATCGACAACCAATCCATACACAGAATTACGTCCAATCCTTGTGATTCCAAAATGATCAAATCCGAGGGAAACACATGCCTACCTATACTCAATGGCACTTGAAAACATCCCTTGCTAGCCATATACTCCGCTCCTGGTGAGCTTACTAACATAGGTGTTCTAAGAACTTTGGTAGGCAGGTTATACTTATCCACAAATCCCCTTGATATGTATGAATGCGATGCACCAGTATCAAAAAGAACGAGTGCAGTAAATGACTTAACCAAACACTTACCGATTACTGCATCCGGCTGCTCTTCAACCTCCTCCACGTTAACGTGGTTCACCTGTCCCCTGTTGAAAGGTTTCGGCTTCTTCCCAGAACTTCCATTGCCATTTCCATTCTGGGATTCAGGACATTCATTGGCATAATGTCCGGTCTTCTGGCACTTGAAACAAGTGACTTGGCTCAGGTCTCTCTTGGCTGGGGTTGATGGGTTGGTACGGTTCTGTCCGCTGCTTCCTCCATTCCCATTACCATTCTTGGGGGCCATTATGATTGTGCGAGCTACCTCCTCCATGGGTATGCTGAAAATGTCCTCCCGATCTAGGGGTAAAACATGGCTTCTGCTGAGCTCCTAAATTGTTCTTCCCTTGCCCATACTTCCTCTTGTGGTTCTCAATTTGCTGTTGCTTCCCTTCAATCATGAGAGCACGATCTACCAACTCATGGTAGTTGTTGAAGGTTGCTACCATCAACTGCATGCTCAGCTCATCATTCAGCCCTTCCAGAAACTTCTCCTACTTAGCTGCATCCGTAGCTACGTCATCTGGGGCATAACGTGCTAACTTACTAAAGTCCTCCACATACTGACCAACTGTCCTTCCTCCTTGGCGCAAGTTGCGAAACTCTCGCTTCTTCATGGCCATAGCTCCTGCTGAAACATGGGCAGTACGAAAAGCCTGCTGAAACCGGTCCCATGTGACAGTGTCGATAGGGAAAGTGGTTGTGAAATTCTCCCACCATGATGTTGCGGGTCCTTCAAGCTGATGTGCGGCAAACTTCACCTTTTCCGTATCTGTGCATCCTGCGTGGTCAACTCCCTTGCTGTCTTGCGGAGCCAATCATCTGCTACTATCGGCTCGGTGCTACTGGAAAACACCGGCGAATTCAGCCTAAGAAAACGGGCTAAGTGATCAACAGGTGGTGGTGGTGGTGGGTTGTTGTTGTTGTTCCCCTGATTCTGATTCTGGACTAGCAACTGCATCAATGTGTTCTGCTGCTGGATCAACTGGGTGAGCTCCGGTGGGAAGGTAAATCCGGGGTCACGTCTCGGAGGCATCTGAGGGTTTAGAAAAGATGAGATTTAAGAATAGAGAGGGGTCTAGAGAGAAAACACTACCCATATGCACATGAGGCAAAAGCAAACAATTCACTTCATTCAATCAACAAGGGCATACAATCGATCTAACTATCGCAAAAGTGCTCAGACTACTATATTTACATGGTGGAATACTACTACAGTTGGGGTGGTCTACTAGAAATATTCATTGGTTGCAGACTCCATTATATCTGCTCCAGCTTCATCAACATAGTCATCATCGCTATCATCTGGATCTGAGTCGGTGTCGTCGATGATGATGTAGTCTTCCGGGCGAATCTCCTTGGGTTCTTCGTCTTCTTCTACTGGTGTAGGGCCTCCCATAAATATTCCGATCTTCATTGTTAAGTCGGCATTCTTATCCACGAGTACTTCAATTTCCTCTTCATAATCTTCACGTGTAGCCTTGAGTTCTTCCTCCAGTTCCTTGATTCTTGTCCTTGCCTTCTTCAGATCTATCATGTTGGCGCACATCTGGTTCTCCTGACGTCGAATGTGCTGGTTTAACTCCTGGATAAAAGCTGCAATTGATCTATCCTTCCTGGTGCTGATCATCTCCTAGTGCTCATCTCGGCGCCCACAAATCTGGTAGATAGTATCCTTGAGATCATTGCGGTAAACTTCTCCAATGCGTCCCATGGCGATGTGAGCTGCCATGCTCTTTCCTAGACTCCAAGTTGGTGCATCAAAAGAAAACTCTATGGGCTCAGTGACTGGCATGAACGTCCTTCCTGGAACTTGAACTTGAATCATCCAGCGCTCCTCTTCAGGTAAAGTGGCGTTGTAGGTCCCGGTGAAGCTTGGTACTCCTATGTTCAGGTATCTAGTGACTTCCTTCAAGTGACGTCCAAAGGGTGTATCTTCATCCGGTTGCGTGAACTTGTTCCTTGCATCCGCCATCGTAAAAGAGTAGGAAAAGATGAGAAGTCAGAATGAGAAGAGAGTGAGTAGTGATCTAGGTCTTTTAGCTTAGTGGTCGTGTCCTACAGTCAGCGTGTGCTCTGATACCATCTTCTAGCAACCAGACCTCAAACGGTCCAATCTCTGTGCTCAGGTGTCATCCCTGGATCAGTAATGCTGGCACCACACAATACTTGAAGGATTTATAACAGAGTAGCAATCACACACTTATTACATCGAGTGTCTCAAAAGAGAACCTATTACAATAAATATGGCTTAAGGCCATCTAATAACGATAACAGCGGAAGGCTTGGAAGATAAGTGAGTCCATCAACTCCAACGGCATCACTGAGTATAGAACCACGACCTAAAGGCACCTTAATCATCGTCTGAAAAGTCTGCATCATTAACATTGCAGCCCGAAACGGGTCAGCACATGGAATATGCTGGCAATGTAACACATAGAGAGTAATGGAAGAATAAGGCTATACTACATGCATATTTGGCTGGTGGAAAGCTCTATGGTTACAGTTTTGCGAAAAGCCAACTTTTCCCTACTGCAAAGGAATAAATTTTATTTAACTATCATGGTAGTTGTTAAACATTGAGAATGGTTGACAGCATTCTCAATCCCAATTAAACATCATCATTAAACAAAACCCAACAAAATTAATTTTAGAGTAACATGATGAGATTCACATGATAATCCAGATACTAGATACTCAAGATGTCCATAACCGGGGACACGGCTAACCATGATTAGTTTATACACTCTGCAGAGGTTTGCGCACTTTTCCCCACAAGACTCGATCTCCTCCGTTGGGATTCTCGCACTACATGGTGTTTGAGAAACGGATGACCGAGACATAGTCTTTCAGAAGCGCTAGCACCTTACGATCGGGTAGACCGTTACACCTACTTTCCCCTACATCTGCTAGTCTACCACTGTAAGAGTTCGCACGACTTAATCAACTATGCTAGAGCCCATAGTAGCTTGTGGCTGCACACGGAAGTTTCTAGCATGAATAATCTCATGAACCCTTTGAGCCTGGGTGGCGGTCCAAAAGAAAACAGGCAATCACTGGAATACCCAGGTGCCTCAGTCCACCCAGATGTGAATTTAAGTTGCCACCTTAGATAAACCTTTAATTTAACAATCTCACATCTGTCATGGATTTCACTCACCCAATCCATGTCTACTAGCATAGCATGGCATAATAAGCAAACGTAGAAGTAACTCCCAAAGGTTTGATAATAACAGGTAATAGGTACTACCTCAACTACTTCCCAAACCCACAATTTAATTAGATCCTAATCATGCAATGTGTGAGGATTGATCTAATGCAATAAAAACTGGGTAGTAGGAGGTATGATCAAAGTGTTACTTGCCTTGCTGATGATCCGCGAAACCTAGCGATTCGAAGTAGCAAGCGGCGCACTCCGGGTACTCTATCGCAAACAAACAAGCATACAATAAGTACTCGACTAATGCACAGGTAAAACTCAAATAAGAGATCTAACCAGAAAGTTCAACTTAAGAACTCCGGTTGACAAAAAGAATCAAATCGAACGAAGCAACGAAAGACAAACGGCAAAAGAAACAAGTTTCCTTTACTATTATGGGTCTAGGCAATTTTTATAGTGGCAAAAACTTGTTTGAGTTGGTTAAACAGAAAGAGAGTTTCGAGACGAAACTCCAGGCGCTTGAATCGCCTGATTCCGATAAACGAGCGAAAAGTTATACTAGAACGAAAAACGGATCAGGAATCGCGATCAGAAACATCACGGATTTAATCCGAGAAAAAGAAAATGACGAACAGATTAACGAATGGATGTTTGTTAACTGGATCTAGACAATGAACGCGTTCGTTAAAATGAACGAACGAGCGAACGCTCGCTAATTAAATAAACCAGAAAACCCGATCTATTAAAAAAATGAACTAAAAAACCGAACGAAACCGACGGAAAACTGATCTGTTTTTCGAAAAAAAACCAGTGGCGGCGAGGTCAACCTCCGGCGGTGGCGGATCCGGCGGGCGGCGGCTCCGGCGTCAGCGGCGACGGGCGGCGTGGGGCGGCGGCGGGCTAGGGCGGCGGGGCTGGCGGCTAGGGTTAGGGTTGGGGTCCGGCTGGGCCTTCCCCAGCTATTTAAAGCTGGCTGGGCCAAGTGTCCAGGTCGGACACGCCAGGTAAATCGGTTGCGTTTTTTAAATAGTTACGCTCAGAAAAAAAACAAAAGGAATACTAAACGGACTCCAAAAATCCCGAAATAAATTTTCCCTGGCTTCTAAAATCAAGCCGCACAGGATGCACATTTATTTGGGGCCTAAATGCAATTTTGAAAAACACGCATTTTTCCTAAATTCATATAAAATAACAAATAAACCAAAATAAAATCTTATTTGATTTTATTATTAAATCCTCAATATTTCTTTATTTTGGGAAAGTCATTTTATTCCCTCTCTCATATTTTGATAATAGAAATGATTGAATATAAAATAAATAAAACCAAATGATCCTACTTTCAAAATTTGAGAAACTCAAATATGAAAATAACGAGATCCCCCCAACTCTCTCCGAGGGTCCTTGAGTTGCGTGAAATTTCTAGGATCAACCAAAATGCAATAAAATATGATATGCAATGATGATCTGATGTATAACATTCCAAATTGAAAATTTGGGATGTTACACCCTTCGCAGAGGGAAGCAGAGGTTGTCATGCGCTTTTATGGTTTGATGCACAAAATCTTAGTGCGAAAGAATGTCACTTTATATTGCCACTTGTGATATGGACCTTTATTATGCAGTCTGTCGCTTTTATTTCTTTCCATATCACACGATTGTATAAAGTTTATTTTCTCCCACACTAATAAGTCATACATATTTAGAGAGCAATTTTTATTGCTTTGCACCGATGACAACTTACTTGGAGGATCTTACTCAATCCATAGGTAGGTATGGTGGACTCTCATGGCAAAACTGGTTTAAGGGTATTTGGAAGCACAAGTAGTATCTCTACTTGGTGCGATGAATTTGGCTAGCATGAGTGGGAAAGGCAAGCTCAACCATGTTGGATGATCCATGACAATATAATTTATCTCAGATGTAAGAAAACATAACCCATTATGTTGTCTTCCTTGTCCAACATCAACTCTTTAGCATGTCATATTTTAATGAGTGCTCACAATCATAAGAGATGTCCAAGATAGTATATCTATATGTGAATACCTCTCTTTCTTTATTACTTCCTATTAATTGCAATGATGACCAAAACTATGTTTGTCAACCTTCAACAACTTTTATTCATCATACTCTTTTCTATGTGAGCTCATTACTCTCCATAAGACTCAGATGATCTCTTTGTTTCTTTTTATTTCTTCCTCTTTTCTTTTGTTCCCTTAGGATCATGGCAAAATAATTAAGCCCTTGACTCAAGACTAATCTTTATTATATAGCTCACGGACTCGATTACATAGAGGAATCATAAAGCAAAACTCACAACTATATCATACTAAGAACTTTTATTCTACTAGATCAAGATATTACCAAAAGGATTGAACTAAGAAAAACGGTAAAGGTAAAAGTGATGGTGATACGGCACCGGGGCACTCCCCCAAGCTTGGCAGTTGCCAAGGGAAGTGCCCATACCAGATACTCAATTCTTCTTTATTGGTGGAGACAGTGGTGATTTTGTTGATGGCCTAGGCTTGTCGTCCTTCTTCCGAGGCATAGGCTCACCATCATAGAAGGATGACCGAGTCTCCTGAAACCTCAAATCTGCAGCCAAACTCATCCTCATGAATCTATATTCATACTCACAATTTTGATTTTGCAGGTCATAGATCTGGGCTTGGAGGTGCTCGTTTTTCTCATGAAGCTTGAAGATGGCCCCAACGTCCTTGACGTCCACCTTGTGGTTGTTGGTGAACTCCGTGATCATAATGTGATTGGAATCGAGTCCATGCTCCACCATCTCCTGACACTTGAAAACTTCTTGCTCCAATGCCTCGAGCCTTTCCTCCATGCTTCCGGTTTTCCTTGGTCCCTCAGCATCGCGGATGTGCAACAACCCCTCCCGCATCTCAATGGTTTGAGGGTGTTGTAGCACTTCTGCAAGGTAGGGGTTGGTGACCTTCTCGAAGAACTAGTCCTTGGGGGGCTTGAAGATGACATGACGACCTGGATCTATCAGAAAAACAGCTCGAAACAAAAATAGGGGATTTTTGCGTGATACGGGAGTCAAAACCTCTAGGAGATTATATAATGAATTTTTACCGACAAAAATATGTGTCGTGTAAGAAAACAGAGTCCGGAGAGCACACGAGGTGCCCACGAAGTAGGGGGGCGTGCCCTCCACCCTCGTGGAGCCCTCGTGTCCTTCCCAGACTACTTCTTATTTTTATATTTTTCTAAATATTCCAAAATGGAGAAATATTGCCTTAAAAACTGTTTTGGAGTCGGTTTACTTACCGTACCACATACCTATTCCTTTTTGGAGTCTGAAACGTGCCGGAAAGTGTCCCTTATGTATTCCTCCGGGGTTACGGTTTCAATAACATTGGTTTCAACATTTATGGGATTACCTAAGATATAATGTTTGATTCTTTGACCGTTCACCACCTTCGGATTTGTGCCTTCGAAGTTGTTGATTTTTATGGCACCGGAACGATAGACCTCCTCGATAACGTAAGGACCTTCCCATTTAGAGAGAAGCTTTCCTGCAAAAAATCTTAAACAAGAGTTGTATAGCAATACATAATCACCTACATTAAACTCACGCTTTTGTATTCTTTTGTCATGCCATCTTTTAACCTTTATTTTAAACAACTTGGCGTTTTCATAGGCTTGGGTTCTCCATTCATCAAGTGAGCTAATATCAAATAACCTCTTCTCACTGGCAAGTTTAAAATCATAATTGAGCTCTTTAATAGCCCAATATGCCTTGTGTTCTAGTTCGAGAGGTAAGTGACATGCAGTTCTATAGGCCCATAATGCATCATCAAGTTTCTTGGAACATTTTTTTCTAGATCTACTAACAGTCTTTTGCAAAATTAATTTGAGCTCTCTATTACTCAATTCTACTTGACCACTAGACTGTGGGTGATAAGGAGATGCAATTCTATGATTAACATCATATTTAGCAAGCATTTTACGGAAAGCACCATGAATAAAATGTGAACCACCATCAGTCATTAAATATCTAGGGACTCCAAATCTTGGAAAAATAACTTCTTGAAGCATTTTAATAGAGGTGTTATGATCAGCACTACTAGTTGGAATAGGTTCTACCCACTTAGTAACGTAATCAACAACAACTAAAATATGTGTATATCCATTAGAGGAAGGAAAGGGTCCCATATATTCAAAGCCCCAAACATCAAATGGTTCAACAACGAGTGAATAGTTCATAGGCATTTCTTGATGTCTACTAATATTACCAATTCTTTGACATTCATTACAAGATAAGACAAACTTACGGGCATCCTTGAAGAGAGTAGGCCAATAAAAACCAGATTGCAATACCTTATGTGCAGTTCTATCTCCAGCATGGTGTCCTCCATAAGCTTCGGAGTGACACTTGCGTAGGATCTGTTCCTGTTCATGCTCAGGTACACAATGTCTAATAACACCATCTACTCCTTCTTTATAAAGATGTGGGTCATCCCAAAAGTAATGCCTCAAATCATAGAAGAACTTTTTCTTTTGCTGGTATGTGAAACTAGGTGGTATAAACTTAGCAACAATGTAATTAGCATAATCAGCATACCATGGAGCAGTATTAGAAGCATTTATGACATTTAATTGCTCATCAGGAAAGTATCATCAATAGGAAGTGGGTCATCAAGCACATTTTCTAACCTAGACAAGTTGTCTGCAACGGGGTTCTCAGCTCCCTTTCTATCAACAATATGTAAGTCAAATTCTTGTAGCAAGAGAACCCATCTAATAAGTCTAGGTTTAGCATCTTTCTTTTCCATAAGATATTTAATAGCAGCATGATCAGTGTGAATAGTTACTTTAGAATCAACAATATAAGGTCTGAACTTCTCACAAGCAAATACAACTGCTAAAAATTCTTTTTCAGTGGTAGCGTAATTTATTTGAGCATTGTCTAGGGTTTTACTAGCATAGTGAATAACATTTAATTTTTTATCAACTCTTTGCCCAAGAACAGCACCTACAGCATAATCACTAGCATCACACATAATTTAAAAGGGTAAATTCCAATCAGGTGGCTGAACAATAGGTGCAGAGATTAATGCTTTCTTAAGTATTTCGAACGCTTCTACAAAATCATCATCAAAGACAAATGGTATATCATTTTGTAATAAATTAGTCAGAGGCTGAGAAATTTTTAAGAAGTCCTTAATGAACCTCCTATAAAATCCGGCATGACCAAGGAAACTTCTTATACCTTTGATGTCCTTGGGACATGGCATCTTCTCAATAGCATCAACCTTGGCTTTATCAACCTCAATACCTCTTTCAGAAACTTTGTGCCCCAAGGCAATACCTTCATTAACCATAAAGTGGCACTTTTCCCAATTCAAGACAAGATTAGTTTCTTCACATCTCTGCAAAACTCAATCAAGGTTGCTCAAGCAATCATCAAAAGAAGATCCATAGACAGAGAAATCGTCCATGAAAACCTCACAAATCTTTTCACAAAAGTTGAAGAATATAGCCATCATGCATCTTTGAAAGGTAGAAGGTGCATTACATAGACCAAAAGGCATACGTCTATAAGCAAAAGTACCAAAAGGGCAAGTAAAAGTAGTCTTTGGTTGATCTTTGGCTGACACGGGTATTTGAGAGAAACCAGAATAACCATCTAGAAAGCAAAAATGTGTATGTTTGGATAGTCTTTCTAGCATTTGATCGATAAAAGGTAAGGGGTAATGATCCTTTTTAGTTGCCTTATTTAATTTGCAGAAATCAATTACCATCCTATAACCTGTAATAATTATTTGAGGAATCAGTTCATCTTTATCATTAGGAACGAAGTAATACCTCCCTTCTTAGGGACACAATGAACAGGACTTACCCACTGACTATCAGCAACGGGATAAATTATACCTGCCTCAAGGAGCTTTAGTATTTACTTTCTTACCACTTCTTTCATTTTAGGATTCAGCCGTCGTTGATGATCATGAACTGGTTTAGCATCTTCTTCCAAATTAATTTTATGTTGACATAGAGTGGGACTAATGCCCTTAAGATCATCAAGAGTATACCCAATAGCAGAACGGTGCTTCTTCAGAGTTTTCAATGATCTTTCTTCCTCATGCACTGAAATGTTAGCACTAATAATAACATGATATATCTTTTTCTCATCAAGATAATCATATTTAAGAGTATCAGGCAACGGTTTAAGCTCAAACACGAGATCACCCTTGGGTGGAGGAGGATCCCCTAGGATTTCAACAGGCAAATTGATTTTCAGAATAGGTTCCTGTTTAAAGAATACTTCATCTATCTCCCTTCTTTCATTCATAAACATGTCATTTTCATGGTCTAGCAAATATTGTTCTAAAGGATCACTAGGAGGTACGGCAATAGAAGCAAGACCAATAATTTCATCCTTACTAGGTAATTCTTCTTCACGGTGTCGTCTACTAAATTTGGAGAAATTAAATTCATGAGTCATATCATCTAAACCGATAGTAACAACATCTCTTTTGCAATCTATGGTAGCATTAACAATGTTTAAGAAGGGTCTACCAAATATAATGGGACAAAAGCTATCTTGTGTGGAACCAAGAACAAGAAAATCAGCAGGATATTTAGTTTTCCACACAAGACTTCAACATCTCTAACAATTCCCATTGGTGAAATAGTATATCTATTGGCAAGTTTAATTGTGACATCAATATCTTCTATCTCAGCAGGTGCAATAGCATGCATAATTTCTTTGTATAAGGAATAAGGTATTGCACTAGCACTAGCACCCATATCACATAAGCCATGATAACAATGATCTCCTATTTTAACATAAATAACAGGCATGCCTACCACATGTCTAGGTTTATCTTTAGCACAAGGTTTAGCAATGCTAGCAGTTTCATCATAGAAATAAATAACATGCCCATCAATATTATCAGACAAGAGATCTTTTACAATAGAAATATCAGGTTCAACTTTAATTTGCTCATGAGGTGTATAAGTTTTAATATTGCTTTTACGAACCACAGTTGAAGCTTTAGCATGATCCTTTATCCTAATAGGAAAAGGTGGTTTCTCAACATAAGAAGTAGGAACAATAGGATCATTATAAGTGACAATCTTTTCTTCAACTTTAATAGGTGCAACCACTTTTACTTCTATGGGAGGATGATATTTAAACCACTTCTCCTTGGGGATATCAACATAAGTAGCAAAAGATTCACAGAAAGAAGCTACTATCTCAGAATCAAGTCCATATTTAGTGCTAAATTTACGGAAAACATCAATATCCATAGAACATTTAACACAATCAAACCTATGTGTCATACCTGACTCCTTACCTTTGTCGAGGTCCCAATCTTCAGAGTTGCGTTTAATTCATTCCAATAAATCCCATTTGAATACAATAGTCTTCATCATAAAAGAGCCAACACAAGAAGTATCAAGCATGGTGCGATTTCTATCAGAAAGCCGAGCATAAAAATTTTGAATAATCATTTCTCTTGAGAGGTCATGATTGGGGCATGAATATAACATTGATTTAAGCCTCCCCCAAGCTTGAGCGATGCTTTCTCCTTCGCGAGGCCAAAAATTATATATATAATTGCGATCACGATGAACAAGATGCATAGGATAAAACTTCTGATGAAATTCCAATTTCAATCGTTTGTAGTTCCATGACCCCATATGATCACATAGCCTATACCATGTCGATGCATCTCCCTTCAAAGATAAAGGGAAGACCTTCTTCTTAACAACATCTCCGGGTACACCTGCAAGCTTAAATAATCCACAAACTTCATCCACATATATTAGATGCTCATCAGGATATTTTGTTCCATCTCCTAAAAAGGGATTAGCTAGCAGTTTTTTTATCATACCCGAAGGAATTTCAAAGCAGACATTTTCATTTTCAGTAGGTTCAGTAGGTTGAGGAGCAACTCTTTGTTCTACCGCTCGGGGTGAAGATACCCCGAACAAGCCCCTCAGAGGATTACTTTCCATAGTAACAAGTGACAGTAAATTTCAGCACACTATATAATTTTTTTTCTTACCAAATTCCACCTACCAAAGGCTCTTCACTCCCTGGCAACGGCGCCAGAAATCCTTCTTGCTACATCTTGAGCACTGCGTTGGTTTTCCTCGAAGAGGAAGGGATGATGCAGCAAAGTAGCGTAAGTATTTCCCTCAGTTTTTGAGAACCAAGGTATCAATCCAGTAGGAGGCTACACGCCAGTCCCTCCTACCTGCACAAAACAAATAAATCCTTGCAACCAACGCGATAAGGGGTTGTCAATCCCTACATGGACACTTACGAGAGTGAGATATGATAGATATGATAAGATAATATTTTTGGTATTTTTGTGATAAAGATGCAAAGAAAAATAAAAGCAAAGTAAAAGGAAAGGAAATAACTAAGTATTGGGAGATTAATATGATGACGATAGACCCGGGAGCCATATGTTTCACTAGTGGCTTCTCTCGAGAGCATAAGTATTCTATGGTGGGTGAACAAATTACTGCTGAGTAATTGACAGAATTGAGCATAGTTATGAGAATATCTAGGTATGATCATGTATATAGGCATCACGTCCGAGACAAGTAGACCGACTCCTGTCTGCATCTAGTACTATTACTCCACTCATCGATCGCTATCCAGCATGCATCTAGAGTATTAAGTTAATGAAAACAGAGTAACGCCTGAAGCAAGATGACATGATGTAGAGGGATAAACTCATGCAATATGACGAAAACCCCATCTTGTTACTCTCGATGGCAACAATACAATACATGCCTTGCTGCCCCTACTGTCACTGGGAAAGGACACCGCAAGATTGAACCCAAAGCTAAGCACTTCTCCCATTGCAAGAAAGATCAATCTAGTAGGCCAAACCAAACTGATAATTCGAAGAGACTTGCAAAGATAACCAATCATACATAAAAGAATTCAGAGAAGATTCAAATATTGTTCATAGATAAACTTGATCATAAACCCACAATTCATCGGTCTCAACAAACACACCGCAAAAAGAAGATTGCATCGAATAGTTATCCACAAGAGAAGGGGGAGAACATTGTATTGAGATCCAAAAAGAGAGAAGAACCCATCTAGCTACTAACTATGGACCCGTAGGTCTGAGGTGAACTACTCACACTTCATCGGAGGGGCTATGGTGGTTATGTAGAAGCCCTTCGTGATCGATGCCCCCTCCGGCAGAGCTCCGGAATAGGCCCCAAGATGGGATCTCGTGGATACAAAAAGTTACGGCGGTGGAATTAGGGTTTTGGCTCTGTATCTGATCGTTAGAGGGTACGTAGGTATATATAGGAGGAAGGAGTACGTCGGTGGAGAAATAAGGGGCCCACGAGGGTGGAGGGCGCGCCTGGGGGGGTAGGCGCGCCCCCTACCTCGTGGCCTCCTCTTTTGTGTCTTGATATAGGGTCCAAGTCTCCTGGGTCTTGTTCGTTGAGAAAATCACGTTCCCGAAGGTTTCATTCCGTTTGGACTCCGTTTGATATTCCTTTTCTTCGAAACCCTAAAACAGGCAAAAAACAACAATTCTGGGCTGGGCCTCCGGTTAATAGGTTAGTCCCAAAAATAATATAAAAGTGGATAATAATTCCCAATAATGTCCAAAACAGTAGATAATATAGCATGGAGCAATAAAAAATTATAGATACGTTGGAGACGTATCAATGTCCGGTGCTCCCTGGGCAACTAGGGTCTATGCCAACCCGATGTCTGGCCCATCCAGTGTGCCCTGAGAACGAGATATGTGTATCTCCTATCGGGATTTATCGGCACATCGGGCAGTCTTGCTGGTCTTGTTTAACCATTGTCGAAATGTCTTGTAACCGGGATTTCGAGACTGATCGGGTCTTTCCGGGAGAAGGAATATCCTTCGTTGATCGTGAGAGCTTATAATGGGCTAAGTTGGGACACCCCTGCAGGGTATAAACTTTCGAGAGCCATGCCCGCGGTTATGTGGCAGATGGGAATTTGTTAATATCCGATTGTAGAGAACTTGACACTTGACTTAATTAAAATGAATCAACCACGTGTGTAGCCGTAATGGTCTCTTTTCGGCGGAGTCCGGGAAGTGAACACGATTTTGTGTTATGTTTGAACGTAAGTAGTTTCAGGATCACTTCTTGATCACTTGTAGCTTCACGACTGTTGCGTAGCTTCTCATCTTACTCTTATTTGCGTATGTTAGCCACTATATTTTCTTAGTGCTTGCTGCAACTCCACCTCATTATCCTATCCTACCCATAAGCTTAAATAGTCTTGATCTCGTGGGTGTGAGATTGCCGAGTCCTCGTGACTCACGGATACTTCCAAAACAATTGCAGGTGCCGATGATACCAGTGCAGGTGATGCTACCGAACTCAAGTGGGAGTTCAATGAGGACCTTGGTCGTTACTATGTGTTGTTTCCCGATGATTAGTAGTGGAGCCCAGTTGGGACGATCAGGGATCTAGCATTTGGGGTTTATCTTCCTTTTCATTTGGATTTGACCGTAGTCAGTCTATGTGTGTATTTTGGATGATGTATGAATTATTTATGTATTGTGTGACATGGCGAGTGTAAGCCAACTCTATTTATCCCTATCTTGTTCATTACATGGGATGTTTGTGAAGATGACCCTTCTTGCGACAAAACCACTATGCGGTTATGCCTCTAAGTCGTGCCTCGACACGTGGGAGATATAGCCACATCGTGGGCGTTACACTGACTTCCAGCCAATGGATAATCAAGGAGATGAAGACAAAGACGCGTGGGATGACCTGGAGGCTTCGACCTGCCAAGACTAGAAGTCTTAATTCATGAGCCGGTTTCTGTGTATCTCAAAAACACCTTATTGTTTTGCGGCCGTATGATGCCTTGTAATAGGCTATTTTGAACAATCCTGGTTTGTCACGCCATCGTGCGTGTTTATTTGCATAACATTGCCGATCCATTATTCGAAAACCCGCCACTTATGCTTATAATATCATTGATTATGCATACCATGCTTATCATTTCTCATTGGGCATAAGTAGATAACAGGGGTCGGTTTACACCAGGGCGGGTCACAATATCCCATATAAAAACCACTGATGACTAAATAGTCCATAACCAGGATCGGTTTATAAAAACCTCATATAATCACAACAAAATAAATATCATACCTGTGATATTTGTTCACACTGTCGGCTTATCATGCGTCGTGTAGTAAGGGTCATAGCTCAAAGATTGAGAGCACAACGCCCTGTTCAATTTATTCATACTGCCGGCTTACAACGCCATATGCAGCAAGGGGTAACATCCCAAAGCTTATTAGAGCCAGTACTCCAGGCACATAATCATCACACACTAGCGACTTAAAGTCCAAAACCGGGCCGGGTTAATAAAACACCGAATAGATTCATATATGAACCATAAGGCAACCTGGCCCTAACCAGTTTTTCAACCATGTATCAACATGGCACAAAAGATGAACCTCAAAAAATGTTCAAACCAAACATAAACCAGAAAAAACAAGGCATTCATAGGTTGCCAAGCCTCAATGTCAAGTGCTTTTCAAGGGCCACACAACCGTTGAGTTAAACCTTAATTCAAACCCGTAAGCCGGACCTCACATGACCAATCGTTGTTTTAACTTTGACAAATTCAGGGTTTTTATAAGATTGATTGTCAAGAGTACGGCGAGTCATTCCAGGATTACCTGGTCGGAGTGGCAGGCAAACAAAGGCAGGATAACCCGGATTTTTTTGGTGAATACACCTGGAGTCCAAGCCTATTACAAGGGACAACAAAGCTATGTTCATGAACAAGGAGCCCCCAAGTAATATTTCATTCAAGACGTATAAGACAGATTAATAGGGTAGTCATACCTATGCTCAATTAGCAGGAAGCCCCCAGGTGATCGTATGAAGGGACAATAAAGACTCATATTCTCAGAAATGAAATGATAGAGGTCCTGAATTATCAGGGATGTCGGCTTTATTATATTTGATATAATATATACATGGACAAAGTATGTACATCACAAGAGCCGGTGGCTCAGGTGTAATAAGGCCGAAGATGAGCAATATTCCACGACCGGTGGGTCTCCTCCTCCGACGTGCGTGAGTCCTTGTGGTCTCGAACATTGATAAGGTAGTATGACCCGTTGTTTAGATTTTTGCTGACCACAAAGGGCCCTTCCCAAGGTGGGGATAGCTTGTGCATGTCAGTTTGATCCTGGATGAGCCGGAGCACCAAATCTCCTCCTTGAAAGGTCCTGGTTTCAACCCGACGGCTATGATAATGATGCGGATCTTGCTGGTAAATCACCGAACGAGCTGCCGCATGGTCATGCTCCTCATCCAACAGGTCAAGAGCATCTTGATGTGCTTTTTCATTATCAGCTTCAACATAAGCCGCCACACGGGGCGAGTCGTGACGGATGTCACTAAGGAGAACCGCCTCTACTCCGTAAACCATGAAGAAATGTGTGTAGACCGTAGATCTGTTGGGGGTAGTATTGATACTCCATAAAACTGAGGGTAATTCCTCCACCCAACAACCCGGCGTCCTCTGTAAAGGGACCATAAGTCGGGGCTTGATGCCTCTTGAAATTTCTTGATTGGCTCTTTCAGCTTGGCCATTGGACTGGGGGTGAGCCACTAACGATACATCAAGACGAATATGCTCGTGTTGACAGAATTCTTTCATAGCACCCTTGGGCAGATTGGTGCCATTATCAGTTATAATGCTGTGAGGAAAGCCAAACCAGAAAATCACCTTTTTGATGAAGTGAACCAATGTTGCCGCATCACACTTACTGATCGGCTCTGCTTCAACCCACTTTGTGAATTTGTCAACTGCCACCAAAAGGTGGGTCTTTTTATCTTTGGACCTTTTGAAAGGTCCAACCATATCCAGCCCCCAGACTGCAAACGGCCAAGTAATTGGAATCATCCTCAATTCTTGAGCCGGTACATGAGCTCGTTTTGAAAATTTCTGACACCCACCACATTTACTGACCAAATCCTCTGCATCAGCATGAGCGGTCAGCCAATAAAACCCATGACGGAAAGCCTTGGCTATGAGGGACTTAGAGCTGACATGATGACCACAATCTCCTTCATGAATCTCTCATATAATCTCACAGCCTTCCTCAGGAGAAACACAATGCCGAAACACCCCCGTGGCACTGCAATGATGCAACTCTCCATTGACAATAGTCATTCACTTAGACCGTCGGGTTATCTGCCTGGCCAAAGTTTCATCTTTAGGTAATTCGCCCTGGGTCATATAACCCAAATATGGAACTATCCAATCAGGAATAGCATGAAGAGCTGCCACCAATTGCGCCTCCAGGCAGGAATAGCAAGATCCTCCTCCGTAGGCAATTTGACTGAAGGGTTATGCAGAATATCAAGGAAAACATTAGGTGGTGCTGGCTTACACTGGGACCCTAGCCGGCTCCTCATTTTTCCTGCGATCAACATGTTCCACTTGATAGCCTTTGAAATGACCAGCAATAGCATCAACCCCCCAGCGGTAAGCTGCCATGTGTGGGTCTTTAGAATCCCATCCTGAGACTTGCTGAGCCACCAAATCTGAGTCGCCAAAGCACCTCACCCGCTTAGATTCATCTCCTTAGCCATCCGAAGACCATGGAGAAAGGCTTCTTACTTAGCTACATTGTTAGTACAAGGGAACATCAACCTTAAAACATAACAAAATTTATCACCTCATGGGGAAGTCAAGACAACTTCAGCCCCCGAGCCTTCGAACTGCCTGGATCCATCAAAGTGAATAGTCCAATATGTGCTATCTCGCTTCTCCTCAGGCATCTGCAGCTCTGTCCAATCATTGATGAAATCCACAAGTGCTTGAGACTTGATGGTTGTGCGAGGCATATATATCAAACCATGGGGTCCAAGATCAATGGCCCACTTGGCTACCCGACCTGTGGCCTCTCTGTTCTAAATAATATCCCCTAAAGGAGCAGAACTAACCATAGTGATGGGATGACCAAGGAAATATTGCTTGACCTTTCGACTAGCCATGAACACCCCATATACTAGCTTCTGCCAATGCGGATACCTCTGCTTGGATTCAATAAGCACCTCGCTGATATAATAAACCGGCTGTTGAACCTGATGTGCCTTACCTGCTTCCTTCTGTTCCACCACAATCTCTACACTGACAGCTCGGCCATTGACAGCCACATATAACAACAAGGTCTCCTTATCAATAGGAGCGGCAAGGATCGGCGACTTAGCTAACTGTTTCTTCAGGGCTTCAAACGCCTAATCAGCAGCATCACTCCAGACAAAGTGATCTGTTTTCTTCATCATCTGGTACAGAGGGATAGCTTTTTCTCCCAACTGCCTTATGAACAGGCTTAAGGCCGCAATACGACCCACCACACGCTGAACATCATTAATGCATGCCGATTCAGACAAAGAAGTAATAGCCTTGATTTTCTCCGGGTTAGCTTCAATGCCTCGTTCAGAAACCAAAACACCCAAGAGCTTGCCTGCTCGCACACCAAAAACACACTTGTCCAGGTTAAGCATCATCTTGTAGACCCGAAGATTGTCAAAGATCTCTTTCAAATCATCTATCAAGGTTTTCTTCTTCCTAGATTTCACAACAATATCATCCACATAAGCATGAACATTACATCCAATCTGACCATGAAGGCAATTTTGAACACACCGCTGGTAAGTCGCCTGGGCACTCTTGAGCCCAAAAGGTATAGACACATAGAAGAAGGCTCCAAAGGGAGTGATGAAGGTTGTCTTCTCCTGGTCCTTAACTGCCATCTTGATTTGATGATACCCAGAATAAGCATCCAAAAAACTCAAACACTCACAACCCACTGTAGCATCAATAATCTGATCAATACGAGGGAGAGCCAAAGGATCAGCCAGACAGGCTTTATTAAGGTCTGTGTAATCCACACACATGCGCCAAGTACCATTTTTCTTAAGCAACAACACTGGGTTAGCCAACCATTCAGGATGAAAAAGTTCAATAATGAACCTAGCTGCCAATAGCCGGGCCACTTCTTCATTGATGGCCTTACGTCTCTCCTCATTAAAGCGACAAAAGAATTGCTTGACCGGTTTAAACTTTGGATCAATAATAAGAGTGTGCTCAGCGAGTTCCCTCGGTACACCTGGTATGTCTGAAGGCTTCCATGCAAAGATGTCCCGATTTTCATGGATGAACTCGATGAGCGCGCTTTCTTATTTCAGATCTAGATTAGCATTGATACTGAACTGCTTGGATGAATCGCCAGGGACAAAATCAACAAACTTAGTGTCATCTGCCGATTTAAACTTCAACAGAGGGTCATGCTCCGTGGTTGGTTTCTTAAAAGGTGTCATATCTGTCAGGTCAGCATTATCTTTGTAAAACTTCAATTCTTCCGGTGCACAAATGGACTCAGCATAGGCAGCATCGCCCTCTTCACACTCCAAGGCTATCTTCTAGTTCCCATGCACTGTGATGGTACCCTTATAACATGGCATCTTATGCTCCAGATAAACATAACAAGGCCTCTCCATGAACTTACCATAAGCCGGCCGCCCAAACAAAGTGTGATAAGGGCTCTTAATCTTAACCACCTCAAAGGTCAACGTCTCAACTCTGGAATCACGATCATCACCGAAAGCCACTTCCAAAGCTATCTTGCCCACTGGATATGCCGACTTACCATGCACCACACCATGAAAAACAGTGTTAGACGGCTTAAGATCTTTGCCAGTCAAACTCATACGACGAAAAATTTCATAGTAAAGGATATTGATGCTGCTGCCTCCGTCCATGAGCACCTTAGTCAACTTGTAACGTCCATCCTGAGGTGCAACCACTAAAGCCAAGTGACCCGGATTGTCAACCCGGGGTCGGTGATCCTCACGGCTCCAAAGAATAAGATGTTCAGACCATCGCAAGTAACGGGGAATCGTCGGCTCAACTGCGTTCACCGCCCTTTTATGAATCTTCCGGTATCGTTTACATAAACTCGTGGTGAACACATGATACTATCCACTATTCAACTGCTTTAGCTTACTCTAATAACCAGATTGTTGTTGCTGATTCCCTTGACCAGACTGTTGATTAAAACCACCTTGATTGCATTGGCCCTGGAAACCAGAGTTTGAATCACCACCACCAAAGCGAGGCCTGTGAGAGCCGGATCCTGAGCCGCCATTCAGGCCATGATTGTTCTGGAAAAAATTGGAATTTCCATACTCCCTCATGATGAAGCAATCCTTCCACAGATGATTGGACGACTTCTCTTGCGTACCATGCTTTGGACAAGACTGATTCATCATCGCCTCAATATTAAATTTTGGCCCTCCAAGCCGGGGCGCTTTCCCTTGCGACGCTGATTATTATTCTGCGTATTGGTGTTAGCCACAAAATCTAAATTGCCATCAGCCTTGCGCTTACCGTTGCCACTTTGACCCGCTGTATTATACTCCTGCCCCTTCGTATTGCCGCTCTTCTTCCCCTTACCCACCTTCTCTTCATCAGAGTCGGGGTCTTTGGTACTATCAGAGTCGGCATATTTGACGAGAGCCGCCATGAGCTTCCCCATGTCATTGCAATGGCGTTTAAGCCGCCCCGGTTTCTGCTTAAGGGGAAGGAAACAACAATTCTTCTCCAACATCAGGACTACTAAACCGGCATTGATATTGTCCGATGAGTGTATAACAGTTGAGATCCAGCGCACCCAATAGGTTGTTGACTTGCCCTCACCTTGGACACAAGATGCCAAATCCAGGATCGACATAGGCTACTTGCACATGTATTTAAAATTTTGGATGAAACGAGGTTTCAACTCCGCCCATGATCTAATGGAGTTAGCAGGCAACCCTTTCAACCAAGTACAAGCCGGCCCATCCAACATCATGGTGAAATACTTAGCACATGCAGCATCACTAAAATCCAGCATCTCCATGGCCATCTCATAGCTCTCAATCCAAGCCCCAGGGGGCTGATCTGCCATGTAATTAGGCACCTTACGAGGACCCTTAAAATCCTTAGGCAAATGCTCATTACGCTGAGCCGACACTAAACACGGCACACCCAAGGTTCTAGAGGTCACTCCTGCCTCCACCATTGCTGATGGATAAATCGGAGATTGTTGTTGAGCCGCCAGCTCAGCCTCCCAACGCGCCCTGCCCTGATCCACCAAAGTCTGGGCATCAACACCACCACGCACCGGATCATGCCTACGAGGTTGGTTATGGTGTTGCTCACTACTTGAAACTGTCAGCGAATCAATATGTCTACTATAACTCCGGCTTGGGTGAGGGGTTGAATGAATCCGTTCACGGCTATATGAATAAGCCGCCTGCTGGGCCACTACTATCTGAAGGAGTTCTTTGGCCCTCCTCGTCTCTATCGCAGCTGGAGACACGCCTTCAACTGAGAGAGCCGCCAATTGTGACGCTGCAGCAATCATATTATCCAAAGGGTTAAAATAATGACCCGATGGTGTCAGAACATGCTGAGGCAGAGTCATATCCAAACGAGGCGGATCCATAGTACGCGGCTGAACCGGTGCTCCAGTCACGGGCGCCTGAACTACCCGGTTCACTGCAGGTGGGTCACTGGTCCCTTCCCCCGGCGTGTTGAAAAGGTTTCTTGCATCGTACTCTAGAGGTAAGCGACTCTGGTATCTCCTTCTCATGATGGCATTTGGAGCATTTTGATCCAAGGTAAGCCGAAAAGACTCTGCCTGAATCCGTTGTGCCTGAGCGTCCAAAGTAGCTCGCTCCATTGCCATCCTTGCGTTCTCAGCCGCCAGCTCTTCCTTGGCTTAAGCTATCTCATCTCGTAACTTCGCAACATCCACCTTATGTTGTTCTTGAGTGTCCGGGGTCACCTCCAACCCCATCAAAGTCACCAAAGCCTCCAACAACTTTGTCAGAATCTGAGCTGGCGGGTGCATAGAGCCGCTAGCACCAGCCGACACTGCAGCCATTGAGCTGGAGTTCATGGCCGCGGCGATCGTTGAGCCAAGCGTCGGCTGTGTATTGGCCATGAAAATCACAACCCTGTTTGGCGGCTCATAGGGGTCCGAAATACTGTCGCCATCAGAACAGCCCCCATGCCGGCCGTCCTGCAGTTGGTACATTGAATTGGTCTCACCGCTTGAAGATTCGCCGTCCGAGCGGACGGCCATCTCACCACCAGATACAGATCCTTCCTCAAATTCCACCCCATGGATGAAATCAACAAAGGCATGCTTCACAGCGGCTTGAACCTTGGTGGGTCGTGCATGCTGAGCCGTCTCGATGATGTCAGAGCAGGTGTCTGGATCAGGGCCCGATTTATTGATCTTGCCGATGAAGATCTGGATTCCGCCGAAGGCACTACAAAAGAGACACATCCGTGACATTTTGGGCCCAACGAAATTTTTGCCTGTCATACTTATGACATTTCTATGACGTTAATTGTGACAAAACCCGGTATCATCATAGATGTGGTGGTCTCCTACTTCTATGCCAAAAAATCATATCAGGAAATGGGCTTTTCGTCCTGGGCGGGCCGGACACGCAGCTGCATGACATTCTTTGGGCCGTCCATGACAGAAAAAACCGTGGTAGAAGCGAGGGCGAGGAAAATATCGGGGTGTTCCCGGTTATGATGGGTGGTCGGGGCCGAGCGATGCGTGTTTCTCTCGTACACGCATGTGCGTGGGTGCGAGGCATTGGGCTCTAACTGAACCCGAGCGAGGCGTTGGGTGCTAACTGAACCCGAGCGATTGCACTGTAGGCTACGCGTTACTGAACTCGAGCGATCGATCGATGGCTGTTAACTGAACCTGATCGAGCGATTCCTTCGCTACTGCTGCTAATTGAAGCCGATCGATGCTGCCTCTGGATGAACAGTGAGCGTTGCTGGGGGGGTTGGATGAACAGTTCCCGGTGGGGGTGGATGAACAGGACCCCGTGGTGTTGCCTCTGGACGAACAGGACCCCGATCGATTGAGCCGGTTGGGGCTGGATGAACAGGACCCCATGGAGAGCAGGATGAATAGGACCATCCCGTGGAGGGCAGGATGAACTGTAGATGGTGGAGGGCTCGATGAACAGTAGCCGGTGGAGGGGTGGTTGAACAGGAGCCCGTGGAGAGGGCTGGTTGAACAGTAGCCGGAGGAGTAGCGCGCGGTGGAAGCTGGATGAACAGGAGCCCGTGGATGAACAGTCGCAGGTGGAGGCTGGAGGAGGTCGACGGTGGATGAACAGTAGCCCGTGGAGGCTGGAGGGGGTCGACGGTGGAGATGAAAAGTATCCCGTGGAGTCCCGTTTTGCAGTACGCCACACCCCTCCCAATGAACAGGACCCCCATTTCGACCGTAGCACTCCAACAGAAGTCTGTTTCCTCCATTTTGCGGTACGCCACACCCCTCCCGATCAACAAGACCCCCGTTTCGACCGTAGGAGGTCCGTTTCCTCCGTTTTGCGGTACGCCAGACCCCTCCCGATAAATAGGATCCCGTTTCAAACGTGGCCGGTCGAACACAAGGTTGTTTCCTCTGTCCTGCCGTACGCCAGGCCTCGTTTCCATCGGTTGTTCCGTCCAAGCCCTCCCGATGAACACGATGACGCATTCCGTTTCGACCCAGCCGGTTGGCTCCCCATGAACACGACGACGACGCAGTTTCTCCGTTCCGACCCAGCCATGTACACGAGCCCTGGCCGTACGTTTGCGCGAGTAGGCGCTCGAGACCCTGCCCGTATGTACATACGTGGCCGTATTTTCTTTCTTGCACACTGGCCGCTGTATGTACATGTACATGCTTCGTTTGCGCCTCTACTATGACACGTGCGCGCCTCTACATCGACCAGTATGTACATACACATTCATGACCAGAATGACAGCGCTATGCAGGCACTTCCTTGCGTGCGAAGATGTAGCTAGTGGGTCCTAGCAGTCAGGGGGCGAATCATTTTTTCTTTGCCCAGATGCACTTCCTTGCGTGCGAAGATGTAGTTGGTGGGTCCCAGCAGTCAGGGGGAAATGTTTTTTTCGCGAAATACGATGGCCCGTCCGGTGGGTCCCCGCTATCAGGTGGAGGAATAATTATTTTGCACGTAATAAGGAGGCACTTCCTTGCTGCGGCCGTGGACCCGGCTGTCAGCCTCTCCACGTACAGTCCACGTCCGATGGAAGCCGTACCTTAACCACGTTGACCATGCTGCGCCGAGAGCACCAGGGCGGTGGACGACAGCGAGGCCTAGGAAGGGGACGATGTGGAGCCGGGGAAGACGCGGCAGTGGAAGCCCACGCGGAGAGGCGTACGTGGGTTCACTAGTTCGACTGCAGTGTGAGGCTGCCGTCGCCGCATGGCCTGGCCAGCGGTGGGAATAGTAGGGGCGGTGAGGCCTCCGCGGCAGCACAGCTGACCACAGGAGGCAGGAGCATGCGGCACGACCGGCGCTGCTTTGGGCGGCTGGAGCAACAAGACCAGTGGTTGAAGAAGCACTACGGTCGTTGGATGGACATCGTATGGTCACTAGAGCTAGAATCGTTCATATTGACTAAGTTGACAAAGCACTCCGTCCCCGTCAACTTAGTAGGCCCACAAGTCATCCTCCCACCAAGGTGGGTCCCAACCAGCAGGGGGAGTATTCATTTTTTGTGCGTAATAAGGACGCACTTCCTGTGGGGCCGAGCTGATAGCGGGGGGGGGGAACGTTTTTTCGTGTAATACGGTGGCTCGTCCGGTGGGTCCCAGCAGTTAGGGGCAAATGTTTTTTTCGCGAAATACGGTGGCCCGTCCGGTGGGTCCTTGCTGTCAGGTGGAGGAATCATTATTTTCCGCGTAATAAGGAGGCACTTCCTTGCTGCCTTCATGGACCCAGCTGTCAGCCTTTCCATGTACAGTCCACGTCCGTTGGAAGCCGTTCCTTGACCACATTGAGCACGCCGCGCCGAGAGCACCAGGGCGGTGGACGACGGCGAGGCCTAGGAAGGGGACGACACGGAGCCGGGGAAGGCGCGGAAGTGGAAGCCCACGCGGAGAGGAGTACGAGGGTTCACTGGTTCGGCCGTGGTGTGAGGCTGCCGTCGCCACGGAATAACAGGGGGTGTGGGTGAGTAGAGGGATGGCCTGGCCAGAGGTGGGAGTAGTAGGGGCGGTGAGGCCTCCCTGGCATCATAGCCGGCCACGGGAGGCAGGAGCGTGCGACACAACCGGCGCTGCTTTGGGCGGCTGGAGCAAGAAGACCAGAGGTTGAAGAAGCACTACGGCCGTTGGATGGACATCGTACGGTCACTGCAGCTAGAATCGTTCATATTGACTAAGTTGACGAAGCCCTTCGTACGCGTCAACTTAGTAGGCCCACAGGTCAGCTTCCGAAACGGTGCACCCCAGATGTCAGGGGGAGGAATCATTTTTTGGGCGGGTGAAGCTAGAATATCCGAGATTGACGAAGAAGCACGGCATCCGTTGGATGGACATCCAACAGCCACTGCTGCTAGAACCGTGTGTTGACTATAATAAGTTCACAAAGCCTTGCATACACGTCAACTTCTTTTTTTAGGGGACGCCTCAACTTAGTAGGCCCACAAGTGTGTGGGAGAGAACTTACAGCCCATTTGTGATTTGTAAGAATGTACAACCCTTTTTTGAATTCTAATGGAATTTACTACAACCCATTTACAGTTTGTTAAAAGTACATCCCATTTTCTAGCTAGGACAACGATTAATAATTTCAACTAACCATTCAAGATAGAACTCAATAAAATTTCCCACATTCTGATGGGATCCAAAATATTTTTATCCCGAAATTTCTAGTCAGATTAAATATAAATTTGTATTACATAAAAATCTAACGAAACATTGCATGCGCAATAATTAAAAATTAATATTTTCAAAATCCATAAATAATATTTTATAAACTAATTCCGTGCTTGGTGCATTTTTTATAGTTACTGCCCAATTTTTATAATTACATCCCATTTATTATTTTTTAAAGCCCATTTTCCTGTTAAGCCTAATGCATCCCTCCTAGGAAAGATTTGTAGCCCAGCGGGGCGGAGAATAACAAGTTGACCTTGCGTGGGTATTCCTCAAAAAACGTATAGTTGGGTGATGCGTCTCCAACGTATCTATAATTTTTGATTGTTCCATGCTATATTATCTTCTGTTTTGGACATTATTGGGCTTTATTATTCACTTTTATATTATTTTTGGGACTAACCCATTAACCGGAGGCCCAGCCCAGAATTGTTGTTTTTGCCTATTTCAGAGTTTCGCACAAAAAGAATATCAAACGGAGTCCAAACGGAATGAAACCTTGGGAACATGATTTTCGGAACGAACATGATCCAAGAGACTTGGACCCTATGTCAAGCAACCAACATGGAAGCCACGAGGTAGGGGGCGCGCCTACCCCCAGGCGCGCCCTCCACCCTCATGGGCCCCCTGTTGCTCCATTGACGTACTCCTTCCTCCTATATATACCTACGTATCCCCAAACGATCAGGGAAGGAGCCAAAACCCTAATTCCACCGCCATAACTTTCTGTATCCACGAGATCCCATCTTGGGGCCTGTTCCGGAGCTCCGCCGGAAGGGGCATCGATCACGGAGGGCTTCTACACCAACACCATAGCCTCTTCGATGATGTGTGAGTAGTTTACCTCAGACCTTCGGGTCCATAGTTATTAGCTAGATGGCTTCTTCTCTCTTTTTGGATCTCAATACAATGTTCTCCCCCTCTCTCGTGGAGATCTATTCAATGCAATCTTCTTTTTGCGGTGTGTTTGTTGAGACCGATGAATTGTGGGTTTATGATCAAGTCTATCTCTGAACAATATTTGAATCTTCTCTGAATTATTTTATGTATGATTGGTTATCTTTGCAAGTCTCTTCGAATTATCAGTTTGGTTTGGCCTACTAGATTGATCTTTCTTGCAATGGGAGAAGTGCTTAGCTTTAGGTTCAATCTTGTGGTATCCTTTCCTAGTGACAGCCGGGGCAGCAAGGCACGTATTGTATTGTTACCATCGAGAATAACACGATGGGGTTTTTATCATACTGCATGAATTTATCTTTATACATCATGTCATCTTGCTTAAAGAGTTACTCCGTTCTTATGAACTTAATACTCTAGATGCATGCTGGATAGCGGTCGATGTGTGGAGTAATAGTAGTAGATGCAGGCAGGAGTCGGTCTACTTGTCTCAGACGTGATGCCTACATACATGATCATACCTAGATATTCTCATAACTATGCTCAATTCTGTCAATTGCTCAATAGTAATTTGTTCACCCATCGTAAAATACTTATGCTCTTGAGAGAAGCCACTAGTGAAACCTATGGCCCCCGGGTCTATCTTCCATCATATTAATCTTCCAACACTTAGTTATTTTCATTGCCTTTTATTTTACGTTGCATCTTTATCATGAAAATACCGAAAATCTTATCTTATCATATCTATCAGATCTCACTCTCGTAAGTGATCGTGTAGGGATTGACAACCCCTTATCACGTTGGTTGCGAGGATTTATTTGTTTTGTGTAGGTGCGAGGGACTCGTGCGTTGCCTCCTACTGGATTGATACCTTGGTTCTCAAAAACTGAGGGAAATACTTACGCTACTTTGCTGCATCACCCTTTCCTCTTCAAGGGAAAACCAATGCAGTGCTCAAGAGGTAGCAAGAAGGATTTCTGGCGCCGTTGCCGGGGAGGTCTACGCAAAATTCAACATACCAAGTACCCATAACAAACCCTTATCTCCCGCTTTACATTATTTTCCATTTGCCTCTCGTTTTCCTCTCCCCCACTTCACCCTTGCCATTTTATTTGCCCTCTCTCTTTCTATACCCCCTCTCTTTCTCTATTTGCCTCTTTTTTACCCGTTCCTTGTTTGCTTGTGTGTTAGATTGCTTGCTTGTCATGATGGCTCAAGATAACACTAATTGTGTGACTTTACCAATACCAACAACAATGATTTTATTAGCACTCCGATTGCTCCTCTTACCGATGCTGAATCTTGGGAAATTAATGCTGCCTTGCTGAATCTTGTCATGAAAGATCCATTTTCTGGCCTTCCTAGTGAAGATGCCGCTACCCATCTAAATAGCTTCGTTGATTTGTGTGATATGCAAAAGAAGAAAGATGTGGACAATGATATTGTTAAATTGAAGCTATTTCCTTTTTCGCTTAGAGATCGTGCTAAAGCTTGGTTTTTGTCTTTGCCTAAAAATAGTATTGATTCTTGGAATAAGTGCAAAGATGCTTTTATCTCTAAGTATTTTCCTCCCGCTAAGATCATCTCTCTTAGAAACGATATTATGAATTTTAAGCAACTTAATCATGAATATGTTGCACAAGCTTGGGAGAGGATGAAATTAATGATACGTAATTTCCCAACACATGGTTTGAATTTGTGGATGATTATACAAATTTTTATGCCGGATTGAATTTTGCTTCTAGAAATCATTTAGATTCGGCCGCGGGAGGCACTTTTATGGAAATCACTTTAGGAGAAGCTACTAAACTCCTAGATAATATTATGGTTAATTATTCTCAATGGCACACTGAAAGATCTACTAATAAAAAGTGCATGCGATAGAAGAAATTAATATTTTGAGTGGAAAGTTGGATGAACTTATGAAATTATTTGCTACTAAGAGTGTTTCTTCTGATCCTAATGATATGCCTTTGTCTACTTTGATTGAGAATAATAATGAATCTATGGATGTGAATTTTGTTGGTAGGAATAATTTTGGTAACAACGCGTATAGAGGAAACTTTAATCCTAGGCCTTATCCTAGTAATTCCTCTAATAATTATGGTAATTCCTACAACAATTCTTATGGAAATTTTAATAAGATGCCCTCTAAATTTGAGACTAGTGTTAAGGAATTTATGAATTCACAAAAGAATTTGAATGCTTTGCTTGAAGAGAAATTGCTTAAAGTTGATGATTTGGCTAGGAACGTTGATAGAATTTCTCTTGATGTTGATTCTTTAAAACTTAGATATATTCCTCCTAAGCATGATATCAATGAGTCTCTCAAATCCATGAGAATTTCCATTGATGAGTGCATAGAAAGAACCGCTAGGATGCGTGTTAAGAAAGATTCCTTTATAAGAGCGTGTTCTTCTAGTTTCCATGATAATAAAGATGAAGATCTAAAAGTTATTGATGTGTCCCCGATTAAATCTTTGTTTTGAAATATGAATCTTGATAATGATGGGACTGAATATGATCCACCTTTACCTAGAAGGCATTCAGAAAATACGGAGTTTTTAGATCTTCATGCTAAATTTGATAAAAGTGGGATTGAAGAGATCAAAACTCTAGATGTTAATGAACCTACTATTTTGGATTTCATGGAATTTAATTATGATAGCTTATCTTTGATAGATTGAATTTCTGTGTTGCAATCCATGCTAAATTCTCCCCATGCTTATAGTCAAAATAAAGCTTTAACCAAACATATCGTTGATGCTTTGATGCAATCTTATGAAGAAAAACTTGAGTTGGAAGTTTCTATCCCTAGAAAACTTTATGATGAGTGGGAACCAACTATTAAAATTAAAATTAGCGATCATGAATGCTATGCTTTGTGTGATTTGGGTGCTAGTGTTTCCACGATTCCAAAGACTTTGTGTGATTTGTTAGGTTTCCGTGATTTTGATTATTGCTCTTTAAACTTGCACCTTGCGGATTCCACTATTAAGAAACCTATGGGAAGAATTAATGATGTTCTTATTGTTGAAAATATGAACTATGTGCCCATAGATTTTATTGTTCTTGACATAGATTGCAATCCTTCATGTCCTATTATTCTTGGTAGACCTTTCCTTAGAACGATTGGTGCAATTATTGATATGAAGGAAGGAAATATTAGATTGCAATTTCCGTTAAGTAAAGGGATGGAACACTTTCCTAGAAAGAAAATTAAGTTACCTTATGTATCTATTATGAGAGCCACTTATGGATTGCCTACGACAGATGGCAATACCTAGATCTATCCTTGCTTTTTATGCCTAGCTAGGGGCGTTAAACGATAGCACTTGTTGGGAGGCAACCCAATTTTATTTTTTCCCTTGATTTTTGATCCTTTTTAGTAATAAATAATTTATCTAGACTCTGTTTTTGTTGTGTTTTTTGTGTTTAATTAGTGTTTGTGCCAAGTAGAACCGTTGGGAAGACTTGGGGAAAGTCTTGTTAATCTTGCTGTAAAAAACAGAAACTTTAGTGCTCACGAGAACTGCTACCATTTTTATTTGGAAAGAGATATTTAGTTAATTATTTTTGAAGATGATTAATAGATAAATTACTCACGTCCAGCAATTTATTTTAGAATTGTTGGGGTTCTAGATATTGCGCTACCTACAGATTACTACAGACTGTTTTGTTTTTTGACAGATTCTGTTTTTCGTGTGTTGTTTGCTTATTTTGATGAATCTATGGCTAGTAAAATAGTTTATAAACCATAGAGAAGTTGGAATACAGTAGTTTTAACACCAATATAAATAAATAATGATTTCATTACAGTACCTTGAAGTGGTGTTTTGTTTTCTTTCGCTAACGGAGCTCATGAGATTTTCTACTTTAAGTTTTGTGTTGTGAAGTTTTTAAGTTTTGGCTAAGGATTTGATGGATTATGGAACAAGGAGTGGCAAGAGCCTCAGCTTGGGGATGCCCATGTCACCCCCAAGATAATCTAAGGACACTAAAAAGCCAAAGCTTGGGGATGCCCCGGAAGGCATCCCCTCTTTCGTCTACTTCCATCGGTAACTTTACTTGGAGCTATATTTTTATTCACCACATGATATGTGTTTTGCTTGGAGCGTCTTGTATGATTTGAGTCTTTTCTTTTTTAGTTTACCACAATCATCTTTGCTGTACACACCTTTTGAGAGAGACACACATGATTCGTAAATTATTAGAATACTCTATGTGCTTCACTTATATATTTTGAGTTAAATAGTTTTGCTCTAGTACTTCACTTTTATCTTTTAGAGCACGGTGGTGGATTTGTTTTATAGAAAATATTGATCTCTCATGCTTCACTTAGATTATTTTGAGAGTCTTAAATAGCATGGTAATTTTCTTAAATAAACCTAATATGCTAGGTATTCAAGATTAGTAAAAAAAACTTTCTTATGAGTGTTTTGAATACTAAGAGAAGTTTGATGATTGATGATTGTTTTGAGATATGGAGGTAGTGATCTTAAAGTTGTGCTAGTTTAGTAGTTGTGAATTTGACAAATACTTGTGTTGAAGTTTGCAAGTCCCGTAGCATGCACGTATGGTAAACGTTATGTAACAAATTTGAAACATGATGTGTTCTTTTATTGTCCTCCTTATGAGTGGCGGTCGGGGACGAGCGATGGTCTTTTCCTACCAATCTATCCTCTTAGGAGCATGCGCGTAGTGCTTGGTTTTTGATGACTTGTAGATTTTTGCAATAAGTATGTGAGTTCTTTATGACTAATGTTGAGTCCATGGATTATACGCACTCTCACCTTTCCATCATTGCTTGCCTCTTCGGTATCGTGCATTGCCCTTTCTCACATTGAGAGTTGGTGCAAACTTCGTCGGTGCATCCAAACCCCGTGATATGATACGCTCTTTCAAACATAAACCTCTTTATATCTTCCTCAAAACAGCCACCATACCTACCTATTATGGCATTTCCATAGCCATTCCGAGAGATATTGCCATGCAACTTTCCACCATCCCATTTATCATGACACGTTCATCATTGTCATATTGTTTAGCATGATCATGTAGTTGACATAGTATTTGTGGCAAAACCACCGTTCATAATTCTTTCATACATGTCACTCTTGGTTCATTGCATATCCCGGTACACCGCCGGAGGCATTCATATAGAGTCATACCTTGTTCTAGTATTGAGTTGTAATCATTGAGTTGTAAATAAATAGAAGTGTGATGATCATCATTTAATAGAGCATTACCCCAATTTAAAAAAGAGAAAGGCCAAAAAAGGAAGAAACGAAAAGGGAGAATGCTACTATCCTTTTTTTCCACACTTGTGCTTCAAAGTAGCACCATGACCTTCATGATAGAGAGTCTCTTGTTTTGTCACTTTCATATACTAGTGGGAATTTTTCATTATAGAACTTGGCTTGTATATTCCAACAATGGGCCTCCTCAAGTGCCCTAGGTCTTCGTGAGCAAGCAAGTTGGATGCACACCCACTAGTTTCTTTTGTTGAGCTTTCATACATTTATAGCTATAGTGCATCCGTTGCATGGAAATCCCTACTCCTTGCATTAACATCAATCGATGAGCATCTCCATAGCTCATTGATTAGCCTCGTTGATGTGAGACTTTCTCCTTTTTTCCTTCTACACATAACCCCCATCATTATACTCTATTCCACCCATAGTGCTATATCCATGGCTCACGCTCATGTATTGCGTGAATGTTTATAAAGTTTGAGATTACTAAAGTATGAAACAATTGCTTGGCTTGTCATCGGGGTTGTGCATGATGAGAGCATTCTTGTGTGACGAAAATGGAGCATGACTAAACTATATGATTTTGTAGGGATGAACTTTCTTTGGCCATGTTATTTTGAGAAGACATAATTGCTTAGTTAGTATGCTTGAAGTATAATTATTTCTATGTCAATATTAAAATTTTATCTTCAATCTTTCGGATCTGAATATTCATGCCACAATTAAGAAGAATTACATTGAAATTATGCCTAGTAGCATTCCACATCAAAAATTCTGTTTTTATCATTTACCTACTCGAGGACGAGCAGGAATTAAGCATGGGGATGCTTGATACGTCTCCAACGTATCTACAATTTTTGATTGCTCCATGCTATATTATCTTCTGTTTTGGACATTATTGGGCTTTATTATTCACTTTTATATTATTTTTGGGACTAACCTATTAACCAGAGGCCCAACCCAGAATTGCTTTTTTTTTGCCTATTTCAGAGTTTCACAGAAAAAGAATATCAAACGGAGTCCAAACGGAATGAAACTTTCGGGAACGTGATTTTCGGAACGAACATGATCCAGGAGACTTGGACCCTACGTCAAGCAAACAACAGGGAAGCCACGAGGTAGGGGGGCGCGCCCTCCACCCTTGTGGGCCCCCTGTTGCCCCACCGACGTACTCCTTCCTCCTATATATACCTACGTACCCCCAAACGATCAGGGACGGAGCCAAAACCCTAATTCCACCGCTGTAACTTTTTGTATCCACGAGATCCCATCTTGGGGCCTGTTTCGGAGCTCCGTCGGAGGGGGTATCGATCACGGAGGGCTTCTACATCAACATCATAGCCTCTCCGATGATGTGTGAGTGGTTTACCTCAGACCTTCAGGTCCATAGTTATTAGCTAGATGGCTTCTTCTCTCTTTTTGGATCTCAATACAATGTTCTCCCCCTCTCTCGTGGAGATCTATTCTATGTAATCTTCTTTGCGGTGTGTTTGTTGAGACCGATGAATTGTGGGTTTATGATCAAGTTTATCTATGAACAATATTTGGATCTTCTGAATTCTTTTATGTATGATTGGTTATCTTTGCAAGTCTCTTCGAATTATCAGTTTGGTTTGGCCTACTAGATTGATCTTTCTTGCAATGGGAGAAGTGCTTAGCTTTGGGTTCAATCTTGCGGTGTCCTTTCCCAGTGACAGTAGGGGCAGCAAGACACGTATTGTATTGTTGCCATCGAGGATAACAAGTTGGTTTTTTATCATATTGCATGAATTTGTCCCTCTACATCATGTCATCTTTCTTAAAGCGTTACTCTGTTCTTATGAACTTAATACTCTAGATGCATGTTGGATAGCGGTCGATGTGTGGAGTAATAGTAGTAGGTGCAGGTAGGAGTCGGTCTACTTGTCTCGGACGTGATGCCTATATACATGATCATACGTAGATATTCTCATAACTATGCTCAATTCTGTCAATTGCTCAACAGTAATTTGTTCACCCACCGTAAAATACGTATGCTCTTGAGAGAAAGCCACTAGTGAAACCTATGGCCCCCAGGTCTATCTTCCATCATATTAATCTTCCAACACTTAGTTATTTTCATTGCCTTTTATTTTACTTTGCATCTTTATCATAAAATACCAAAAATATTATCTTATCATATCTATCAGATCTCACTCTTGTAAGTGACCATGTAGGGATTGACAACCCCTTATCACGTTGGTTGCGAGGATTTATTTGTTTTGTGTAGGTGCGAGTGACTCGTGTGTAGCCTCCTACTGGATTGATACCTTGGTTCTCAAAAACCGAGGGAAATACCTACGCTACTTTGATGCATCACCATTTCCTCTTCAAGGGGAAACCAACGCAGTGCTCAAGAGGTAGCACTGGGCTAGCCATTTTTATCTTGAAAAAATTAATATCTGGGCTGGATATCTGTTCTGGGATAGACGGGCCACAGCCTGCCCAGTTAATACCCTGCTCTCCTCTGAACAACAACGAAAACATTGCCAAGAAAAACTCTGCAGTGCTCACACCTCAAAACACAAATACTGCTCGAGCCGCTTGATCCCAGCTGTCGGCCGCACCTTGTGCAATTCTCTCATTTATTGACTACATAGGTTGACAATGGTGTGGGACCGTGATGTACGGAAACCAGGAGGAAGCAAAAAAAATAGTTGTAAATAATAAGGAGGCACTTGCGTACGTACGGTTATGGCCCTAGTGGGTCCCTACTGTCAACCAGTCAAAATAAAGTCATCTCCTGAATCCTCATGTTCATTGACCATGTTAACAATGCTCGGCGCCATGGCGAGCGCAACAACTCTAAGGACGACGGAGAGGGCCTTGCGGGCCCTATGGATGGTCTGATACAGCGCCCGCTGCTCATTCAGGAAGCCAGGATCATCGAACACCTATGAGCACCTTCGAGAGACTGAGACAACACGAAATGGTAAGGCCACGCTTGGGAGCTCTGGTTTATTTCACAACTATATTAATATACAAGTGTAATTTACTCATCATCGGAAACAACACGTAAATATAGGCGTAATGAAACCGAGGGCCCGAGGTCTGTAAGTAAAACCGGCGGGTTATGCGTGTAATTTGAGAGACCGATGTATATTTTACTAGTCGAAATCGACCAACCAAGCGCTGCGCCCGACACCATCTGCTTTTATTTACAAGCGGTTTTGGTTGGAAAACGAATATCCAATCACGGCCTAAGATGATGAGTTGGTCGGAAGATCATATGGTTCCACGTCTAACCTACCCGACTTATCGTATAGGCTATGAATGAAATGTAAGACAATGAACTTCTTAAGCACGGAAACAACAGAAGAGGATGATCTTCCTAACAAGAAAATCACTGGCATTAGATGGACATGCAAAAAAATACAATGCATTATTCTTAGGAGGCACGGTGAACAGCTCATGATGTCGCATGCCACAACATTCCAAGCTCAACTTTGCAATCAAACACAACGCCTGGCATTACATAGACAATATTCACAACAAACTATTAAAATATCTTACATAAGTCAACATTCATGTGACTATGCATCTCAGCAGAGTAAATATTTACTTCTGAACTGAAGACAGGAATAGGAAAAAACGATCGACATTGCTCACACCAAAGGGCATCCCACTCAAAAATATCAAATGCATGTCTTCTGGCCAACATCAATCAGCAAAAATTGACA
Source organism: Triticum aestivum (assembly GCF_018294505.1). NCBI lineage: Eukaryota > Viridiplantae > Streptophyta > Magnoliopsida > Poales > Poaceae > Triticum > Triticum aestivum. The sequence continues at coordinate 389,912,864 of NC_057809.1, read as the reverse complement.
AGGTTTTCCAATTCCAATATATTAAACTAATGTCAACTTTCACAAGCTTTTCCCATTCAAAATATGTAATGCCTATGATTGTGGAACGGGCAGGGTTTGTCATCAGTTTGTCATCTGATAGTCCGGTGGCTCAAGGTGACGACGAATGATTAGAGAACCATTCGATGTATTGTGCATGATGAAGTATTATTATGGAGGACACGAATCATCTGAACATTTTGGGCAGTTCCACTAAAATCAAGCTGAGCATCCCTGTGGATTTCGTATTTATATGCTGCCAGAAAACAAAGACACATCAACACACACATGAATATTGGCCCTAGTGTCAACCCACCAATCGGTGGACTAACAAACTGAAAGTACAGTAAACAGATTACCATACCCAGATGCCCCATCATTGTTGCTTAGAGTGACATTGATAGACTTGGAGTCCTGTCCTGGCTTCTTGGTACTTGTTTGGGCACTTGTTTGCCCAGTGTTCCTCCGAACCACAAGTAAAGCAGCCATCTCTGTAGACTAGTCATGTCACCAGCGTCTACTAATACTCTGTAAAGCTTCTCGATCATTCCTTGTGTAATGTAGCGCAAACAGTGACTGCTTCTTTCTGCAAAGTGGTAAGACCAGCTGGACCCACTAATGGAGAAGCTTTCCTTAGACACATTGGCTCCTTTTGTGCAGTTCAACTAAAACCAAAGTCGGAATATAACCGAGCTTTAATTTTGATATCCCTGTAAGCAACAAAAGGTATAAGGGAAACAATTACTGAGAAATAACGGTTGATGACTTCTACTCCCAGAAGAAAAACATCTGCTGATCTACCTTATCTTAATGGGAAACAAAGCAGGAGAGTAGCAATTCTCAATCAGTGTGATTCATTCATATTAACTGAGACATTATCTTAACAATGCCTTGTTTCAACATGTATAAAGAACGGCAAAGCAGAAAAGTATCATTCCTAAAACAGTGCGACTGATTCATTTTAACAGAGACATTATCTTACAATACCTTGGTTAAACATGTAGAAAGAACTACAAAGCAGGATAGTACCAAAACATTGTAACTGATATATAATAACAGAGACATTATCTGAACAATACATTTCTTAAACATGTACTCCGGCCGATCCCTAATGGAAATGGTACTCCTGCCGATCCCTAACAAGTGTTGCAGTTTTGAACTAAGATTCAGTAGTTAATTCTGAGGAAAGAAGGTACTGACCTTTCAAGACCAAGATTTTAAACAACACCTAAGGTGGATCTAAAAGAGATCTCAATACATATATGGAAATCCGGTCTCATTTTGTGCAGTTCCACCAAAATTAAGCAAAGAAAAATGTCGCAATAGCAACAAGTTGAATATATATCCCTATTTTAACAGAGGCAAAAAAGGAATCAATTATTGGCCAATAAAGGAGGATGAAACATGCGGCCACAAAAATGGTAATCCCGCCAATCCCTAACAAGTGTTGTAGTTTTGAAATAAGATTCAGTAGTTAATTCTGAGACTGGCATTGCTTAATTTTACCAGCGGCATTAGATTAACAAAAAGCATAAACAGTTCCAGGGGAGAGTGGGCGCAACAACAACATGTGCTTCCATCTACTTATAAAGGGGGTGATGCAGAGTTTGTTGTAACAAAGCAACAATCATCATGTCTGGGTTGGTCCCATTTTTGTTCACTACTTAATGGGAAAAGACAGCAATACAATAGCTTCAATTCAACATTTATTTAAAATAGTACCAATACAAGTAGCACATCATCTCAAAACACACTGCACGATCATGTGGATGAAGGCAAGTACCTACCTGTCATGACGCACACAAGATCACATACGAATCTGCCAACACAAATAGGAAATCCAATCTCGTTTTGTGCAGTTACTCTAAAATCAAGTAAAGTCGCCGATGAGACATTTAAGTTTGCTATAGCAACAAGTTGAATAGATATCCCTGATTTAACAGAGGCAAAAAAGGAAACAATTACTGCCAATAAAGGAGGATGAAACATGCGGCCACAAAAAGAAGCATCTACCTTATCTTGATGGAAAACAAAGTATAGGACAGTAGCATTTCTAAAACGGTTACATTGATTCATATTAACAGAGAAATTCTCTTAAAATAGTTCAGTAGTTAATTCTGAGAGTGGCATTGCTTAAAATACAATAGCTTCAATTCAACATTTATTTAAAATAGTACCAATACAAGTAGCACAACATCTCAAAACACACTGCACGATCATGTGGATGGGACATGGGACATGCCAGCACCATGTGCGTCCACACGTATAAATGGGTGATGCAGAGTATGTAGCCAAGTAGCATATCTGCGTTGGTCCCATATTTGTTCTCTTTGAAACTTTTTCCGATGTGAGGGCAACAAATCTAGTCCTGCACAAACTACCTGACCCCCAGTTTCTTTCCCTTTTCAACAAAGAGTTGGGTTCCTTACAGATGTGTGTACTGGGTTACCCCCTTTTTCCCTTTTCGACCAACGAAGCGGCTGAATAGTTAGTCTATACTACTTTCCCTCCCTCCTTTCCTCATTGAACCACGGCCTAGATTCATGCACCACCCCACCGCACCCTTCTTTCCTCTTTGAACCAAGTCCTAGATTTGACTATATAATCGGAAAAGATCAGCATGCAGCCAGACCAATGACGGTTTCAAAGAAACTTATACCTTAGGGTCATCGGGATGTGGCAAGGCGTGCGGCGGGAGGTCCGATCTGCCCACACTACATACGGCTGCGAGGAAGAAGGGGTCGGTGGCCCTCCCGCACAGGCGCTGGGTGAAAGAGAAAATCGCAGCCAGCAGTGGATTGCATCCCTCGCCGAAGGCGATAGAGTGAACGCTGCACCTCCTCCCCTTCCCGGTGCGACGGATCCTGACGCCTCCTTCGCCAGCTGTCTGTGAGGGGGTGAGAGATATAGAGGCCACAATGCAGTCTTGTTTAGATCTGGTGAAGAGGGTGAGAGACAGTGAATATAGCAAACCCTAGCAAAGGAACGCTAAGCCTCCAGCGTGTATATATATATGTAGTGCGGCGACAGTGTGGAGAGTGCAAACCCTAGCGAACAGTGTGTAGTATGGGCTGAGCTCCAGTGCCTTAACAGCACCTGCTTTTGGCTGTATGACAGGAGGGCCAGCCACATTTTGGGCCCACCTGTCATAAACCCAAAGGCAGGTGCACTAAAGTCAATGAAGCTGCGTCCATATAATACTCGTGTATACGACTAACATATAGTGGAGTGGTTTTCTTATTCTCTCCATAACAATCGTTTTAAATTGTGTAAGTACGAAACAAAACTCTTTATTTAACGTACCAGTGAAGAAAACTACTACTCCCTTTGTACCTAAATATTTGTCTTTCTAGAGATTTCAACAAATGACTACATACGGAGCAAAATGAGTGAATCTACACTGTAAAAAATGTCTATATACATCCATATGTGGTAGTCCATTGCAAACCACATGAAAGACAAATATTTAGAAACGGAGGGAGTACTTCCAATGAACTAACGATCCACGCGTCCTGGTCGCACTTCCTGTCCTTCACTAGCGGTACACTACCCTCCCTTAAGTGAACAACCACACATGCGCCAAATTATTGGAAACGTGTGGGAGTGTGTACAAATAAAGAATTTTAATTTCAACTATCGGAAAGGTTTGAGAGTATGTACAGTTTGCCCTCTCTAATAATTATGGTTTGTTGTGTTCGGCCTAAACTTGGTCAAACTTTACAAAGTTTGACTTCAGTCAAATCTAATGTGCGGAGTAAATAAAAATGGAGGGCTACTACGTCCATCTGGGTTTTTAGTCCACACCATTTTTTTAATCAAAGTTAATAGCTGGACAAATAAAATTACAGGGGAGCTGGAGACAAAGTTGTGAGAAGGCTTAGAAATCAATATAAAACTTATGCTCTTAGTACCAACGTCGATCCTTCTTCGAGGAAACATTTGGTTCATAGCCAATTGTGTGATAAAATTGCACCAACGTGAAAGATGACTGCGTCTCCAACGCAACCAAGGTGAAATGATGAAGGATATTATCTTTGTGGGTAACAAGCAAAGAGCACTGATGGAAGACAGCTTGTTTTTCATTGAAAATCGATCAGCTTCATCAGCCGACGCTACCATGAGGCGCAACCATGAGCATCGATAGGTCATCATGGTGATGCATCATCCATTTGGCATCAAGTTTGGGTGAGGCACCTATGAAGTTCGAAAAATCCTCACTGTGGTCTGTTTCTTCTCAGTAGTCAAGCTCGAGGATGGAAGAACCACATGGAAGAGGACAGTGAGGCGGAACAACAATGGCCATCCAATTTTGTGCAGTTCCACTAAAATTGAGGAAGACATGCCCGGGTATGGAGATACGCATCGCTGTTTCCAGAAATATAAAAAAGGGATATAGTCTTGTTACTTTGTTTTACAAGATTAACAACGACATCTCAATTGTCAATAAGAACTATGAAAAGTACACCAAGAAACAGAAGCATCATGATTATCTAGATGGGAACTAAACCAGGATACCCGAGAAAAAAAGCATTTCTTCATTTAACCAGTGATAGTATTAGATTAGCAACATCAATAGGAGCATATGGACAATGACCACACAACCACCATGTACTTTTTGTCGAAACAAAATGTATACCTCCACCGAGGCATAAATCAGGACAACTTTTCGAGTGGCATTTCCTCGATAATAGTAGGTGATGTTGAACCAGCCGACGAACCCTAGCTACTATACATGGGGAGCTGGGGAGTAGTCGCATAGAAGAAAACCCGCATGCAGCGACCTGGGGAGCTGGACCAGTACAAGAAGTTATACCACAGGTGGGCAAGATGTCGCTTAGGCGGGAGGGCGGGATCTGCCCACATGACGGTACCGAACAAGGGCGCGGAGGACCTTCGTCCGCGCCAGCGCCGGCTCCGAGAGGACGGTGCGCATCGGCTTCCTCCATCGCCGACAGCGACAACGTCAACGCTGCATCTCCTCACCTCCCGCAGCGGACGGGATTCGGCCAGATCTGTGACCACTGGTGAGGAGAGAAATAGTGTGGACACTGTCATCTTGTTTTATATGGAGAGGGTGAGAGAGCGAGACGCGAGAAACTCTATCAAACAAGAGGCTATAATGGAGTAAAACAATCTCTCCATAGAAGTGGTTTTAAATATAATACGGGCGTTCCCGGAAAAAAGAAACGAAAACTGGCGGACAATTTTTTAACGTACCAAGAAAGAAAACTCGATCAAAAACACGCCCTGGCTTCCAGGTCGTGAGAGTCGTCGTGCACACACACATAGACATAGACAAGCATATACGGTGTTTACGTAAAATTCCATTTCCATCTCCATCTCCAATCATATTTGTCCAACTGGCACATTATTTACGCTATTAATTATATACGCGACAATATTAACGTGCAACATCTCTTGTTTGCGGGAGTCCGGACCGCTGCCACGACCGCTCCTGACCAACCCGAACCCTCTTCCTCACTTGTGTGTGCTTCCCGCCCGAAACGGTCAGTGCCGCATTCATGCCTGGCCAGAGCGGACGCGACCTCTCACTGGCGCCGGCATTGAAGCGGCGCGCCAGCCGAGAGAGCGTCGCCCGCGCCGCTTCCTGGTGCACGTGACTTCTCCATGTTCAAAGGTCGCAATAGTCGGCCACAACATGCATGTAAAAAGTTCTTGGGAGTCCATGCTACGGCTAGCTATCCTCCCCAACTCGTCAATCTCTTCCAGTAGTACTAGTACTCCATGGCACGATCCATCGACAAGCAGGCGAGAAAGTTATCATATACTCGGTTTGCGGTGGGTGGCATGCCGACCGACCGTGTGGGGTCGAGCCCTGGAGGAGGGTGAGACGAGGACGCGACAGACGTGATTTAAATGTTGGTTTTGCTCGATGGCACGATCCAACGAAACGAAACGTTGGTTTCTCTCCATTTCCATTTTTCTTCGGATAAACGGAAACTTTCTGCTCCATTTTCATTCCTACTCCATGGTTGCCCCGTTACAACATTCCATCAAATATAAAGGAAAACTAACATGCATGATGTTGCATCTCAATGATTCATAGATCATAGCCAATATTTACTTCACAACTAAAGACAAAAGTTGTGAGAGCGTGTACGAAAGAAAAACTACTGATGGGGTCACTACGACTTAAACCCTAAACCGTGAACAGAATTTAATTTCCTGGCCAGGTAGAACCTGTTGAAGGAAAGACGGCTGGCACCCTCGGATCATACGATGCTTTTGTGCAGTTCCACTAAAATCGAGCTGAGCATCCCTGATGGCAAAGATATTGAAGAAGTGTGATTAGAATAATAGTACTGGCACTAGTTCATGAGACATAAACTCATCACAAGTAGAAGCCGGTAGAAGTAGAGAAAGATCGACATGGAGAGGGAGCTACGTGGGGAGCTGCGGCAGTGGAGCAAGCTGGCTCCAAAAGGAAGATGGACTACCTGGGACGTCGGGCTGTAGCTAGAAGGGCGGTTGGGACACGGCATCAGCCCATACCACGGTGACCCCCGATTGGGATGCGCCGACTGTGGATTTTCTCCTTTGCCGATGTCGACCGTGTCTACACAGAACATTGTTCCCTTCCCCCAGCTGCGGGATCAGGCCGGATATGTGACCAGCAGTGTGGCCACCGTCGTTCTATGCTTGTGAAGAGAGCAACCCTAGCAAGCAGGCTTGTAGCTTAGGCTCCTGCTATTGTATATATAGTGGTTTTCTTTCTCTCTCCATATCAACCATTTTATATTCTGTACGTGTCATTGAAGAGTGAAATGATGGTTCCTTCTTCCGACTAACTTACTGTGTGATTTGACTGCTCCTTTAGTGGCCCCTACATGTACTCGCACTATGTGTATGCAACAGTCACACATACACATGGACGCAAAGCGCGTGCGGCGCCCTAATGCATGCATGTCCGAGCACACGACGGAACATACATGGTCACGCTCAAGTGCTCAACTTACACGTGCATGCACACACATACTCAGCCAGGGTGAGCTAGTGACCGTATAAACACCGGAAAATGTATATAGTGAGCGCAATGAGCGTATTATGAAGTCCACTGACCGTATTTTTACAAATATACAATGACAGACAATGTATTTATCTCGTTTGAAAATAAGCCATATTAACCGGAGAGGAGGCAATATGGACTAGCATTACTTTGTTGTGTCCCATCAACTTGCCGAACGAGGAGAAGCTTGCAGGACGGGAGAAGCTTGCACGCAGTGGCTCGCAGGACAAGGAGAAACTTTTGACTAATGCAAGCTGTCCTTCGCTCAGGCGGTGGACGTGCAACAGTTAATTCGGTGTCAGATTGCCAGAAGCATACACTATACTAGTAGTAAAGCGCAAAGTTTACTAGTACTAGTACTACTACCATAGTCTATAGAGGTAGTACTAGGAACCGTATGAAGAAGCGTCTGCACTCTTATTATATTTTTAAAATGTGATAAAGAAATCTTCAACACATTTGGTTATCTTCGAGGGTTCTCGCATGTGATAATGGAAGTTGATTACATGGAACACTCGCTACAATTCTCGCTTAATTCTGGCTCATATCCTGTTACAAATAGGAGCGCTCGGTAATATTTCCTCTTTTTTTGTTATTCAGCATGTAAACAGGTCAGCAAACCTTGCGGCGCATCTTTGTGCAAACCATGCTTGCTGCACTTTGAATGTGGCCGAGAGCTGGCTTGATGAAACACCTCGCTTCCTACTTCTTTTTTTGCGGGGTACCTCCCTTCCTAGTGACCAGTGTCTTGGCTGATCGTCCTAAGAATGCTTATATATGAATAAAGCTCTCTCATTTACCCGCAAAAAAGATTAAGCCATATTAACCGGAAAGGAGGAAGTATGGACTAGCACTACTTGTTGGTGTGTCTCGTCAACTCACAGAACGAGGAGAAGCTTGCAGGACAAGGTGAAGCTCGCTTACACCTTTTGACTAATGCAACGTACCCTCGCCCAGGCGGTGGACATGCATCAATTCAGCATCAGATTGCTAGAGGCATACACTATAATACCGAACATGCGGAGTACCATCATTGTTTGACTTCACGAAGAGGCGAAGAGCCAAGCGCAAGGTTTAGTAGTACGAGTAGTACTACTACTAGAACTGCGTGGTGGAGCCTCTGTACTATTATTTTTCTTAATCTTTGATAAAGTACACATTTATTCCGGAGAAGGGCAGAAAACGGCAGCCGAACATGTAATGATGATATCGATCAACCATGCTCGAATATATCTTGGCCTCCGTGCGAGCCCGTCTGTGTGTTCTCACTCCTTGTCTCTCTCAAGGAACGGCGATTGGCCATTTTGCCGTGAATTGAGATCGGTTTGCTCACACTCCGGTCCCACATGTCAGTGATATGCCAAGAGGAGGTGCGTTGACCGACTGGCCATACGCGTACTTGGTTTTGCACCTTCATACTACTCCTCCCTCCGTCACAGTTTACAGGGCATGCTTCATTATGATGCTTTTCTCTCAATGCATTTCCACCACCAGAGAGACTTTAGACACGTTTGGTTTAATGCTCAATTAATTAAGGCATGGTAACCGCAATTTTCTCTCTATGTAGTACTATGGAGTGGAGTAAGTGCATGCATGTGTCTACCCGGGGTGGAAGCACTGCATGAATGTGTGTACGCATTCTCTAGTAATAGACGCCATGCTATAACTACCAATGCTATTTTTCAGGCTGGTCGCTAGTCGCCTTGGTCCCAGAGATTTTCTCTTTTTCTGAAGCGCGCTCTATAAATAGTGACGAATGGGGTAGTATGAGTGGATTCAAAGAAGAGCGTATTGATGGTTGCTTCTTCCGAGCAACTTACAGTGGGAAAGGTGGGGATTATGATTTGACAGTTCATTACTCACTATTAATGCGGCGCAACGACCGGTCTGAGTCTTCCATGCGGCTGTGCACTACCCCCTCGGTTCTTAAATATACTCCGGAGTATTTGTCTTTCTAGAGATTTCAACGGGTGACTACTCAAATATTTGTCTTTTTAGAGATTCAAATGGACTACTACATACGAATGTATATAGACATATTTTAGAGTGTAGATTCACTCATTTTGCTCCGTATGTAGTCACTTGTTGAAATCTCTAGAAAGATAAATATTAAGGAACGGAGGGAGTAGACATACGAAGCAAAATGAGTGAATCTACACTCTAAAATATGCCCATTTGAAATTTGTAAAAGACAAATATTTAGGAACGAAGGAGTATAATTTTGTGCATGGCACATGGACCCGGATGCCGAAGAGTCTTATGGCAATGCTATCAAGCTTCCAGCATTTGATTACATAATTGACATACTATACAAATAATTTTCCAGTGACATGAAATTGTACAATGGTGTGAGCTTTCAGCTTTTGTTTCGTGTGTCTTGCCATCGATCCTCTTTCGGACACAATAAAAAACTAACTTCCTTGCTAATCAGAGCTAATATTTACATCACAACTGAAGACAAAGTTGTGAGAAGGTGCTAAATTAAAATTGATCCATGCTTGCATTGGCAGCAACATCCCCCCAGCTTTGTCTAAATCAACAAGGCGTGTTGGGAAAAAAGTAGCTCTCTAGAGCATGCAACATTCCAATCATTCTGTGCAGTTCCACTAAAATAGAGCTGAGCGTCCCTGTTCCAAAGATATTAAGTGTGGTTACGATAATAGAGGACTGCTGATGAAACAATAAACACACAAATAGAAGTCGGTCACCTTTGCAGTCTCTCTTAAGACTAACTAGTTGGAGAAGATTAGGCTCGGAGTTGGATGAGGAGGATAGAGCAAAACCAATCTCCCTTTGTGCAGTCACAATGAAATGTAGAGACGTTGCTCGTGTGACATTTTGGCAGAACTGCACAAAACACTCTTACGAAAAAAGTGATTTGTGCAGTTCACCAAAAGGTCGCAATAGCAATGAGGTGAAATGGATAGCTCTGTTTGCAAAAAAGAGGTAGAAAGGAAACAATTACTGGCCAATAACAGTTGATGACACATGCGACGACAAAAAAGAAGCATATTCCTTGTCCTAAGGGAAGATAACAACACTGTTGTGTTTGTCTAAAACGGTGTGAGGACGAGATTGCAATATGGAAAGTACGCCGGACGAGCTATGTTTTGGGCAAAGAACTATGGAAGATCCACATGCAGCGACATGGGAAGACGGACAGTGGAGCAAGGCCGGAGGGGATACCTGGAGGTCGTTGGGATGTAACTAGGTGAGCGGCGGCGGGCGGAATCTGCCCATACTACGGTAGCGAGCAGGTGGCGTAGGCCCTACCACGCTGGAGCTTGGTCAGAGAGAACGACATGTACCGCAGATCGGGACGTGCTGCCTCGGCGCCGTCGAACGGAGAAATGATGCACGTCCTCCCTTTCTGTCAGCGGATGGGATGCGGCTGGATCAGTGACCAACGGTGAGAGAGAGCGAGGCCACCACAGCCTTGTATGAGATACTCTGAAGAGAGACAAACCAAGCAGGCAGGCTCCATTGTATATAGTGGAGCGGACGACCTTTTTCTCCATAAAAATCGTTTTATATTCTGTGTACCTGCCATTGCGCAATATAACTTTATTTAAAAATAACGCACCAACGCATCAAGTCAAACTTTGTTTCGTGCACGCGTGGTACGCGACCTCCGTAGGTAAACAATAGCTACACATGTTCGAATTAGCACGTGGGCTGCCATTTCGTACAGAAATGAGCTCCACCGTGTACGCGCGTGGGTGTGGCTAGGCACGAAGCGTGAGTACGTGCACGGTGCACCTATTCTCTTCTTGTATACGTACGGCACCTACGTGGGGTTGTGTGAGAGAGATACAAACATAGAGAGATATAGTGTGTGGGTTCGTGAGAGTTTTTGTCGGGGGGGGGGGGGTCAATCAAAAAATGTAACATATGCAATGTGTGTGAAATAGAGTCTTGGATATATCATATATATAGAGGGGGTGATCCACGAGAAGAGAGTGGAGGTATCATCGGCTTGAGGTGCCCATAGAATCGAAGAGAGGGATGATGTGTGTGTCTGCGCGCGCAATCGATAAAGAGTGCCATCGAATTTATGTGTGCCCACGTCAAAGATATAGAGTGGCTGGCCTACTGGAACGTGAGAGGGGACAGGTGCAATTTGTCTCTGTGGCATGGATACCTACCTACAGCGCTCGACTATCGGTGTGTGGTGGGGGGGAGGAAGGCCTAATTAACTATAGAGGTACAATGGCTGGTATATGTGTGGAGGAGGAGAGAGGCCTACCTCATGTATTAAGGGAGATCGATCTACCTCATGTATTAAGGGAGATCGATCGGCATCCATGCATATGTGTAGGAGAGGAATAGGTTGGGAGAGAGATAGAGCTAGAGTGTTGGAGGGGGTGGTAGTGGAGTTGCTTCTAACAAATGGTGGGATAGGCTTGCTAGACAACCGGAGGGCACGCCTGCAATATCAATAAGAGAGGGGATGGCTGCCTGTCTGTGCACGTGCGTGTGAGAGATGGGTCAGGAGGCATGCACGAATGATGAGGGGGGCGATACGGATGTGGTAAGAATACATAACTATATAGGAAGATCAATCGTCCTTTGTCAAAGAAAGGAGAGACATAACTTGTGAGGTACGTCGATCGATGGGGGGAATAGTTAAAGTCGACCTAGGTGTATGTTGGGAGATCGATCGGTATACATGCATGTGTGTGTTAGAAGCAAATGAGGCACGGGGAGAAGGCTAGAGAGAGGGGGATGCATCTAGGAGGTGGTGAGAGAGTCATACTATATCGAGGGGGGAGAAGTGTGCGAGTACGAGATCGATGAAAAGAGTGGTGGGAGTGAGGCATGGACGGTGAGGGAGTCCTGGATTAGGGGGTCTCCAGACAGCCGGACTATATCCTTTGGCCGGACTGTTGGACTATGAAGATACGAGGTTGAATACTTCGTCCCATGTCCGGATGGGACTCTACTTGGCGTGGAAGGCAAGCTAGGCAATACGGATATGTATATCTCCTCCTTTGTAATCGACCTTGTGTAACCCTAGACTCCTCCGGTGTCTATATAAACCGGAGGGTTTTAGTCCGTAGGACAACATACAATCATACCATAGGCTATCTTTTAGGGTTTAGCCTCTCCGATCTCGTGGTAGATCAACTCTTGTACTACCCATATTATCAATAATAATCAAGCAGGACGTAGGGTTTTACCTCCATCAAGAGGGCCCGTACCTGGGTAAAACATCGTGTCCGCTGCCTCCTGTTACCATCCGCCTTAGATGCATAGTTCGGGACCCCCTACCCGAGATCCGCCGGTTTTGACACCGACATTGGTGCTTTCATTGAGAGTTCCTCTGTGTCGTCGCCATTAGGCTTGATGGCTCCTACGATCATCGATAGCGATGTAGTCCAGGGCGAGACTTTTCTCCCCGGATAGATCTTTGTATTCGGCGGCTTCGCACTACGGGCCAACTTGCTTGGCCATCTGGAGCAGATCGAGAGTTGCACCCCTAGCCATTAGGTCAGGTTTGGAAGCTTAAACTACACGGCAGATATCTGCTGAGACTTGATCTTCGATGGATTCGAGCCCCTACCTAGTGCGCCACACGGTCACGATGAGCATGATTTAGCTCTGCCATCGGATGGTGTCCAGGAGATTGCTCCGGCAACCGCTCCGACCCTCAATTCAGAGCCAGCTGTGCCATCCATGGGCGGGTGGATAGACCCCTCCACGGAGGCCGTATCCTCAGCGGCGATCAAGCCGAATATCGACCTTACCCCTCACGAGAGCCGTGATGTCACACTGCCGGATCCTTCCCCGGCCACGGACTCCCAACTGCCTACGCCTGTGCCTATTGAATCCGATTGGGTGCCGATCATGGAGTTTACCTCCACGGATATCTTTCAGTACTCGCCCTTCGGCGACATACTGAACTCATTAAGGTCTCTCTCCTTGTCAGGAGAATCCTGGCCGAACTATGTCCGACAGGATTGGGATGCGGATGACGAATAAATTCGCCGCCCACCCACCACCCACTTAGTAGCCACTGTCGACGACTTAACCAACATGCTCGACTTCGATCCGAAGACATCGACGGTATGGACGATGATGCGGGAGGCGAAGAGGAACCACTGCCCATAGGGCACTGGACAGCCACCTCATCATATGATATATACATGGTGGACACACCCAAAGAAGGCAATGGCGACGAGACAGCGGAGGATGACCCCTCCAAGAAGCAACCCAAGCGCCGGCGTCAGCGGAGCCGCTCTAAGTCTCGCCAAAGCAAAAGCGGTGACCCCGGCACAGGAGATAATAACACTCCGGACAGTGTCGAAGGCGACAGCAATCCCCTCCAGCAAGATTTAGGGCAGGAGGATGGAGAAGCCATCCCTCCAGAGAGAGCGGCAGGTGGAGAGGCGGAGGATGATAATTACATGCCTCCCTCCGAAGACGAGGCAAGCCTCGACGATGACGAATGCGTCGTGCCTGAGGATCCCATTGAACAAGAGCGCTTCAAGCGCCGGCTTATAGACACGACAAATAGCCTTAAGAAAAAGCAACAGCAGCTTCAAGCTGATCAAGATTTGCTAGCTGACAGATGGACTGAAGTCCAAGCTGATCCCGTTGAACTCGAACGCCCCTCCAAGAGCTACCCAAAGCATAGGTTGCTACCCCGACTGGAGGAGTAAGCACTCAAACCTCCATCTCCAACATATGATGCGGCTGATCGGCCACCTCGTGGCCACGACAGAGAGACATTTCAGCCAAAAACTCAGCCCGCACCCCGACGCCACTCAAATAAAAATGACAAGGCACGGGGAAATATGCTAGACCTGCGAGACGTATTGGAGGACAAAGCAAAACATGCAAGATCAATCTACGGATCACGAGGGCGCGCCACTATGTGAGACGATAACCGTCACACAGGATATAGTAAAAGTAAATCCGGCCAGGCCGAACACAGCTGACAAGACTCATTTGAGCTACGTCGCGATATAGCGCAGTACAGAGGCACCGCACACCCCCTATGCTTCACAGACGAAGTGATGGATCACCAAATCCCAGAGGGCTTCAAAGTAAATATCGAATCATACGACGACACAACAGATCCTGCGGTATGGATCAAGGATTTCCTCTTGCAGATCCACATGGCCCGCTGTGATGATCTACACGCCATCAAATACCTCCCACTCAAGCTCAGAGGACCAGCTCGGCATTGGCTCAACAGCTTGCCAGCAGAATCCATTTGTTGTTGGGAAGATCTGGAAGCCGCATTCCTCGACAACTTCCAGGGCACTTATGTGCGACCGCCAGAAGCCGATGGCTTGAGCCACATAATTCAGCAGCCAAAGGAATCGGCCAGGCAATTCTGGACACGGTTCCTAACAAAAATTAATCAAATTGTCGACTGTCCAGATGCAGAGGGCCTAGCATATTTTAAGCATAACATCCGCGACGAGTGGCTCGCCCGACACCTTGGCCAGGAAAAGCCGTAATCCATGGCAGCCCTCACAACACTCATGACCCGCTTTTGTGCGGGAGAAGACAGCTGGCTGGCTCATAGCAACAACATATCAAAGAACCATGCTACTTCGGATAACAAGGATGGCAATGGCAGGTCACGTTGCAACAAACACAAGCGCTGCATTAACAGCGACAATACAAAGGATACGGCAGTCAATGCCGGATTCAAAGGCTCCAAACCCGGTCAACGGAAAAAGCCATTTAAAAGAAGCACTCCGGGCCCATCCAGTTTGGACCGTATACTCGATCGCTCGTGTCAAATACACGGCACCCCCAACAAGCCAGCCAACCACACCAACAGGGATTGTTGGGTGTTCAAGCAGGCCGGCAAGTTAAATGCCGAAAACAAAGATAAGGGGTCGCATAGCAATGACGAGGAGGAGCCCCGGCAGCAGAACACCGGAGGACAGAAGAGGTTCCCCCCACAAGTGCGGACGGTGAACATGATATACGCAACCCACATCCCTAAGAGAGAGCGGAAGCTTGCGCTAAGGGACGTATATGCGTTGGAGCCAGTCGCCCCAAAGTTCAACCCATGGTCCTCTTGCCCGATCACCTTCGATCGCAGGGACCACCCCACTAGTATCCGTCATGGCGGATTCGCTGCACTGGTCCTAGACCCAATCATTGCCGGATTTCACCTCACTCGACTCCTTATGGATGGCGGCAGCAGCCTGAGCTTGCTTTATCCGGACACAGTGCGCAAAATGGGTATAGACCCCTCAAGGATCAAACCCACAAAAACGACCTTCAAAGGCGTCATACCAGGTGTAAAGGCCCACTGCACAGGCTCAGTGACACTGGAAGTGGTCTTCGGATCCCCGGATAACTTTCAAAGCAAGGAGTTAATCTTCGATAATGTCTCGTTCCGCAGTGGCTATCATGCACTGCTCGGGTGAACCGTATTTGCGAGATTCAATGCGGTACCGCATTATGCATACCTCAAGCTCAAGATGCCAGGACCTCGGGGGGTCATCAAAGTTAGTGGAAACACAGAGCGCTCTCTCTCCATGAAGGAGCACACTGCGGCCCTCGCAGCAGAAGTGCAAAGCAGCTTCTTAAGGCAATCCACCAGTTCGGCGATTCAAGACCCGGACACCTTCAAGCGCGCCCGGAGTAATCGGCAATAGGACCGACTGGCATGCTCCAAGCTCGCATAGCAATGCGGCCCCCACCCCAGTACCAGCCAAACGGCGAAATTCATGCCACGCGTACATAATTATGCATTAAAAATACCATGGGCACAGGTGGGGAGGGGGGCATGACTACGGCACGCCCCAAGATGCGGCTCAACCGCACTAGGGGCTTCTCGTTTTGTTATTTTTCTCTCTTTCGGGACATTAATCTCTGGAAACCCCGTCCGGCAGTACGGTTGCCGGACACGCGATGCAACAACCAAGGAGGCAGAAAGCTATGTCGCACCATGGAACTCCCAGGTGGTCTCTGACAACGAGTGAAATACCTGCTTTAAATACCACTCCTTAGCTTGCCCTTGGAGGGGACATGTCAAATAGTCCTACTTTCTGCTTATCGCACTACTTGTATCATTCTGCTTTACGCACCTTTTTGAATAAACAATGCATAGCACTAGACTATTATCGCATTTTCTATTCCTCTTTTTATATGTATATATATACATGTTCATTCATGACATTTCGCACACGTACACTTTGGTACGACCCATACGCCAGGGTCTTAAGCATACCCCATACTATGGCATGAGAAGTCCGAACACTTTGACATTGCGGCACCCTAAACTTATAGCCTTATATACATCAGCTCCGAATCATGTCTTCGGTCAATAGTTGGGTTTGCTTGGCTACCATGTTTTGGTACCTTACGTTCCGCTATATCGACTAAGGTAGCACTGGGAGAACTACTGCGATTGTGCCCCGGTTCAGCTGGGCTAAGCACCTTAGTAGAGAAAGCTAAAACTGACTGTCATGATAAGGCGAGAGATTGGTCGCTGTTCGAGAGGTTTCGAGTCCCTAAAGACTTATGCCGCTTAGAGCAAGGAGTTGCCTTTGTCCGGCTTAAGGCATGTATAGCGCCCCGAATTTGGCCTTCCGAATACTAGGGGCTTCGCCAAAATTTAAAATTATAGAATTCTATGGCTAAGTGAGAGTGATAACGCATTTTAGTCTGATTGCCTTGTTCGTTGTGCTGAGCACCTCCCTCGAACACTACAAAAAAATACACTTCCGTGATGATACGTGTTTGTCACAGTAGGTCGCTTTTTTTGTCATGCATGTACATCCATGACAAATTTATAACAGAATCAAGATAGTCATACCTGTGTTGTCGTAGAAGTGTTCCATGACATTACCAAAATTATCATCACGGAAGTGTCCACTTCCATGACGATAAATCGCGCATCACAGAAGTGCTTTCATCAAGGGTGACCAACACGTGGCATCCACCATAACGGAACGCCGTTAAGCTATCGGGTCGGGTTTTGGATCCGATAACCCGTTAACAGCCCCGACCAATGGGGATTTTCCACGTGTAAAATCATCATTGGCTGGAGGAAACACATGTCGGCTCATCGTTGGGACAGATGCCAACCACTCATTGGACGGAAGGCGCCTATGATACGTCGACACGTGGCACGGCCCAACCGAGGCCCATTCCTGTGAAAATGCCGGCCCGTTTGACTTGGTCAAAAGCTGGCAGGCCGGCCCATGGAAAGCCTGTTAATGGCTTGTTCGAATATAGCCCATTTATAGTCCGCTAACCCAAGGCCCGTTACACCCTATCCGAATTAGGCCCAGTAGCGTCATCTGAGCCATCCAATATGATTCCAGCCCGTTTTCACTTCTGGCCCATGTATGGCCCATGACGTCTTTCGGACCATATGAGGCCCTATTTAACTCTTGGCCTACTAACGGCCCGTGGTGAAACTGGCCCGTAATGAACAGTGTATCACTTTACACCCATTAACGGCCCGTGGTGAAACTGGCCCGTAATGAACAGTGTATCACTTTATACCCATTATCGACCCGTTATCCCGTTGGGCCGTTTCCAGCCCATGTTATCTTTCGGCCTTCTCAGAGCCCATTTATTATTGGGCTCATTTCCAGCATTCGTTTACTTACGGACCGTTACTGTCATTTTCTGCTTGTGGGCCAAATTCAGCCTGTGGTTACAGTCGGCCCATTTGTGGTCCGTTAATACGTTGGGCCATTTTCATAGCGTCATCAACTACGGCCTATTAACGATGGCCCATTATGGTCGGCCCATGAACGGACGATTCCAACTCTAGCCCGTTTACGGCCATAATGCGGCCTGTTATTGGCCCATGTTTGGCCATCGATCATACTACCCGTATAAGGCCATTGATGATACGGCCCGTAGAAGGCCCATTGTTTCTACGACCCGTAGAAGGCCCACTGTTTCTACGGCCCGTAGAAGGCCCACCGTTTCTATGGCCCGTAGGAGGCCCAGTGTCACTATAGTAAATATTAGCCCATGGTTATTGTGGCCTAGTTTTAAAAAATAGGTTATTGCAGCCACTAGCAAACCGCGGAAAAAGAACGGCAATGACTAGAAGCAAACAAATAAACAAGACAACAAGGAAATAAATAAGCAAGCAACTTACGCTAGGCTATCACGGCTATCACACATATTACATCCACTAGGCATCAAAGTTCGCCACCAGTGCAAATAAACGTGTCGACAAAAGAATATACAAAACTGAGAGCACTTCAGAAGGCACTAGGCCTGGCCAGGTTGGGCCCCCCCAAACAGCTGAAGAAGCTGAGTAGACCTCAGTTGTGTCAACGATAGATGCATCAACACTAGATTTAAGGCATGATGGTGCGCATGGCAGTCCTCTGACATCTTCATTGCATCTTTGACTTGAAGTCGGAGCTGAGCTGAAGCAAGCCTTCCCGCTTTAAGTTGAGATTGAAGAAGTCAAACTTATTGAGGCAGCGACTGCACAGAGGTTGTCTCACACCTACTGGTGAGTAGCTTCAACTCACTGTCTTCATCAAGACAAGACCTTGGGGTCATCTCGCTGTCCTCAAGATGGTTTGGCTCACTATCTTCCCTAAAGTTCTGCCTGGCGTAAGAGATACAAGTCTGAAAGAGAAACAAGGAGACACGTAACAGGTTTCACAATTATATAAGAAAATAAATGGATCTGTTCTGCATAAGGAACATGTTTTTACAACTACAATTTGAAATTGGTAGTTGTTGCAAACATCCAATCAGATGTAAACAGCAAAGCAAATAACAGTGGAGGAAATGATGCCTATCCAAATCTATACTAGAACAAAGTTTGAAGGCTTGAGAAGGATGAACTTACATTACGTGTTAACACGGGCTAGACAAGCCCTTCTCCATGTTGATGGAAGGATAATTCAATAAATTCCCCAAAGAAAATTCTTTACAAGCATTGCCATTATTCTACATTTTGCAAAGAGTAAATATTGATCAAATAATATTGGAAGAAACAAAGGATAATGAAGCTCAGGTGCAGACTGATGATACATAATCAAATAGCAATTATTTAAGTACAGCGTTACAAGGCAAAAGGGAGAGAGGTACTGACAAGAGCAATACAGAGCCCATTATTGTTTTGAGATCGTATGATCCTTTGAGCAAGGAGATTCATCTAAAATTAATTTTCATACAAGAGAGAAGGTAAGGCACAAGCAGAAATTTAGGAGTTCAAATTTTGAATTGATATCATAGACAGTACCTGACGCTGGGCTCCCAGCAGTTCTAATAGGGGTTTGGCCACTGGAGTAGGGGTAAAGTGTGGTACAGTTGGGCATGTGTTTTCTGTGGCTGCTGATCTATCTGATTTAACAGGTATCACTACCTTTTCCAAAAACCTAGTTTGTACTCCTTGACGACCTACACTCACCCTCTTCCTTTTGGACACCTATTACGAAAGAACAACATTTGACTGGAAAAACATAGTGTGACGACACATGGAATAGGTACAGAAAATGGATAGGTATGGCATATACTCATATATGATGCTTAAACTAAGAATATGGTGTAACAAAGTAGAAGTAATGCAAGAGGTCAGAAGCAAAATATGTGCGACCAATACAACTTTGCAAAGTTAGAGCAAGCACCTTGATGGGTGAATAATATAGGCCATCCTCCACCATGCCAAGTTTGTTAGGCAGTGGATCATTCTGCAATAGTCCTCTCGTGCGCCCATTCTCATATTCATTTTGATAATGTTCAATATCTGACATGCATGAAAACATAAAAACAAGTGAGATTTTCTTTGTAATGCAGAAGTGATTCTAATCCAATACTACCTCCTTGTAAACCCCTTTGTGCTATCTCTGCAATTCTTTTAAAAGATGCCATGCATGCTGTAATTTGTTGTGTGCATTAATATAATGTGGCCTACTACTCAAAATATGAGAGCTCCAGAAGTGATGACACTTCAGAGATGATAGCTTCAACATATAGTAAAGAAGAACAAGTCGACCTGACCTGACAGATTCAAAATATACTAAGGGAGAACAACTCGACCTGACCAGTCGACCGCAAGGGAAGAGTATCATCTTAAAGAAGAGCAGAAGAGCAAGCAGATTGAAGATATGACAAGTCTTTTAATACAATGTCGGTTGGCCACCCATGATGAACCAGAGCGTACAGAGAAATATTATTCTTTCCGGTCTCTCCATATGTGGCTCACATGCATTTTGAAACTAAAGTAGGAACATTTAGCTAACCAATTAAACATCTCTCAGTTTTACTAATATCAACAATAATATTAGATATGAATTTGTACAACTAAGCTTGTTTAGCTCGATGGGTGGAGCAGTGCTATTACGACACGAACCATGTAGGCTGATTGTGGTCATCATAAAATGCGGAAAACATAAGCATGATGAGTACAGTGTTGACCGTGGCAATGGGGCAGATCTGAAGCTGCAAACCACGCAAAGGGTAGCTAGCAACCGATGTTTGCTTTGAAATAACAACTAAGATTTGGTATGGACAAGAAAGTACGGTCAACAAGTGACAAAGAAATGCAATTATGCTGTCTCTCTATATGTCGCGACATGCATTTGGAAACTCAAGTGGGACCTTTAGCTAACCAATTAAATGTGTCGGTTAACTAATATCAGTATCATATAACAATCATATTTGAACAACTAAGCTTTCGAATTCTGAGTGTTGTGTTGTTTAGCTTGAAGGGTGGAGTAATGCTAGTACGACAGAAAGCACCTACGCGGATCATAGTAGAGTAGATAAAAGGGGAAAACCCTAAGCATCAAGAGAAAAATCAGGAAAGTGGAACTAGCTGGACCAGTGGGTGGCGCACATGCTTTTCGAAACGAATATAGGAGCATTAGGTGACCAATTAAACGTTCTCTGTTTTAGTGATATGAGCATCATATCAGATTCGTATTTCAACACGTAAGCTTTGGGTTGAGGTCTTGAGGAGCAGTGCTAGCACGACATGAAGCACCTACGATGATGGTAGTGAATATAAAGGGGGAAACCATAAGCTTTATGAGTATAATGCCCATGCCATGGCGGATCTGAAGGTGCAAACCGGACAAAGCTACTTTGCAACCAATGTTTGCTTTCAACCAGCCACTACGATTTGGTACGGACAAGAAAAGTACAGTAAACAAACTACGATCTATTTTCCGGGTGAGATCAATAACTTAAGCACATATGGAAGAGTACCACCTCTCTTGCGACGCCGTGTAGGCCTATGCTGATACTTTGAGGGTGCTGCGGGTGCGATGGCTGTCGGCGGCGGGGAAGAAGGCTTTAGACGGCAAACGGCCGGGTCGAGGGATATATCCTGTTGCCGTGGACGAGGCGCTCGTAGGAGCGGCAACGGCAAGGTGGACGAAGACGCCGATGAAGCGCGAGGAGGCGATGAAAGGATGATGGTCCAGCGCCGTGGATGAGAGACGTCCATCTCTTGCAGTGGACGGCGGGGTAGGGGTAGCGGCTCCGGCAAGGTGGAGGATGGCGTGGCGGACGGAGGAGGCTGGCCGTAGTGCGGAAGTTGTTGTGCCGCCGACGGTGTATGAATGGGGAAATGGAGGGGAGGGGGGATCTCAAACTTTGGGACGCGCTTCTCTGAAATGGAGGAAAGTTACGAACTTATCCCCCGTTTAAAATTTCGGACATCGCATGATGGTAATCTCGCATCTCCCAAATATTTGTCGGTAACTATTTCGGGCGAGGAGAGGGTGTTTTGCCGCCCACGGTTGGCGCCCACGGTGTATGAACGGGGATGACAGGTAGGGCGTTTGTGTCACGTCTGATGGAAGTTACACATCTGCCCCTATTTAAAATATAAGCCTACATCGATTTCGGACGAGGAGAGTTTGTTTTGCCGCCCACCGTGTATGAATGGGGAAATGGAGGAAGAGACACATGTCTTTCGGACGAGCTTGAATCAAATGTGTTTTGCCGCCCACGTTTGGCGCGCACCATGTCTGAATGGGCTCAGAGGCCGTCGTGTCACGTCTGATTGAAGTTACTAGTCTACCCCTATCGAAAGCAATGTAAATCTTGTCGATAAGGATGTCAAGTGTCAGGGGTAGACAGTAATTTCCATCTCGCAAACACTTGCTTCGAGCAGCCCACAAATTATAGTGGGTGTTTAGCCGCTTCGTTCAAAACTTGGGAGAATTAACATTCACGTTTGCCCTGGGACCTGGCAAACTAAATTCAAATCCAATTTGTATTCGATTACGAATATCCACAGATAATTATACGTTTTGTTATTTATTTCTTCAAAACCACAGCAAGGATTTATTCCACCTTTATATATGATTATGATTTTGGAATGTCGTGATCTTCGAATTCAGTAGGTTGGATACACTCTGAGTCAAACAGTTATTTCATCCAATACAATATGCTCACACGACAAACAGTTCACCTTATGTCAATCATACAAGTCCTGAGGATTACTTCGCCTAAAAAATTCGGATCATTACAACACATGGACAACATAGGGGGTCTTGCAACATAATCCATTCACAGACATGACACAACATGCAAGTACAATAATCTAATGAAAATTTGAACTGGTATCTAAAGAAGAACCGGGATTATCTTGGGCTTCAAATAGCAGAAACAGCAGGACCTCCTCCGTCTACAAATGCAACATTCTTACTTCCTCCAATTCTTGGGTTGCTTGCATAATGCGTGTCGCTAACTCCGTAATTTTGAGCCTCAAGATAAATATTACCTCATTCATAGAAGCCACACCATCTCTTTCTGCCTCTAGTAGAGCCTCAAGCACTATAATATATGTGCTCAGACTGCTCTCCGACGGTGTTTCCTCTGAACTGCTACCATCTGGTAACATGGATGGCGCACTGCTTCCACAAATAGATTCTCGGGTTGTACATTGTGTCCTAGTGTGAACGGCATCCTGAAAGGTTTCCGCTGGACATCAGTAAGAGATAGTTATCGTATGATCCAGGCAGTAAGCTTACATGGTAAACGACGGACGAATTATTGCCGAGCATGGCAAACTATATTTAAATGGTTCGAAGTAGCATCAGCCGAAAAGAAATTAAAATGGTAAGATGAAACTAGGGATGTAAGTGGCAAATAAACGAAATCCGCCAGTCCCATCTAGTTAGTTTTTGCTACCTCCCTAGTTCATTTTCCTCAAAAAAACAAAAACTCTTTTGAACTATCATACCACTAGTGGACTTTAATCGGGATTAAACTGGACCCAGTTGACATCCCTAGTTGAAAGGGAGTGTACAACCGCTATATTTAAGTTGCCAAGGCATCTAAGCAGTTGAAATAATCTGAGAAAGCACTTAACAGTGTGGCCTGATATAAACTATGAAGACAGTCTTGTGATGAAGTTGAGAGGAAAAGTTAAGGACTCAAATGAAATAGGCATGCATTTCTTTACGATAGTACAGCAGGCACTACTGACATATTGGCCAACTCAGGTATAGCGTAACAACAAATAAGCATTCAAATCAAGCAATACAGCAAAGCAGACAACTGAACTATTTGAAATTTGGTAGGATTACACATTGAGGGCACAAGCCAAGAAAGCAGCCCACTCGCATTACATTTCACATGTACTAAAACACACTGGCTTACCATATGTTGCTGTGAAGCCTAGCTGCTGTTGCAATGTTCTTTGAAGATATCGTTAGCATCCCGTGGTTGCAAATCTAGTTGTTGTAGTTTATTCTGCACCATCTATTTAGGTAAAATTAATTTTAATCGCATGCACTGGTCTGAATTGATCAGCAATGGTTCATCTAAACTAATGAAAGAAGGGTGTGTGCATACACGACAATACTCCCTCCGATTCTTTTTACTTTGCGTATAACTTTTTCTCAGTTTTCTCGTATTAGTCTGCGCGTTGCCGATTCCTAGAGCTGGTTTCCTTTTGTGCCCCACCCCATCCGCCTCTGCCCTAATTAATTGGAAAATTAGTCCAGAAAAATTAAACCAGTGCCCTCCTTGGTATGTGGGTCAAGAGTTATGCGCAGAGTAAATAGAATCGGAGGGAGTATATCTGCGTCCCTCTATTTTTATGCTTGTTTGAGGTGCTTGCCCCAAAAGAACAAATATTTTGCTTGATGGGGTCGGCAGCTCCATAATTAATAGAAGCATCAAAT